>NW_005356870.1:5049197-5049497 GCF_000412655.1 Myotis brandtii | reverse complement strand
CGGCCTAGCGCTGCCAGAGGGGGATGGCAGTCGGGATCCGCCCGACAGGCCCCGATCCCCGGACCCGGTGGACAGTACCAGCTGTTGCAGTACCACCAGCACAATCTGTACCGTCGCCACCGCTCCCGTGGTACCGGTGGTCTCCGCTTCATCTGCCGTCGGGGTCCCTCCCAACCCAGCCGGCGGTGGCAGTAACAATTCACCGTCGTCCTCTTCTTCCCCAACTTCTTCCTCCTCTTCCTCTCCATCCTCCCCGGGATCGAGCTTGGCGGAGAGCCCCGAGGCGGCGGGAGTTAGCCC
>NW_005356870.1:5020801-5049123 GCF_000412655.1 Myotis brandtii | reverse complement strand
GGGGGGCGCTCCGGGAGCTGTTGGAGGCCTGCCGCAATGGGGACGTGTCCCGGGTGAAGAGGCTGGTGGACGCGGCCAACGTGAACGCCAAGGACATGGCCGGCCGGAAATCGTCTCCCCTGCACTTCGCCGCAGGTCAGAAACTTTTCAATATTGCTTTTTAAGGGTGTTGAAGTTAGGGTCCCGGTCGGGAAAGAAAAAGAAGTTATTGTGCTGGAACAAGATGGGGGCGTGGTTATGGCTCTTGAACCCCTCGCGGAGGGACTAGGGACGGTGGTTCCTTTCCTTAGCGCCTGGGTGACGGGGGCGTGGTGGGGGGACGTGGGAATCCATTCTTTTTAGTGATATTTGTACTCATTCCCGAACCCCCTTCGTGGTAGTACCTGGATAGGGGTATACGTAAACTTTTTTCGGTTCTGTCTGTGTAGGAACGAAGTTAGATTTGGGCAGCCTTAGAGTATTGTCGTTTGTTTGCTGGTTTATTTCGTTTTTTACAAGGGTTTGTATGTCCCATGAGGAGAGTGCAGAACAAAAGAAGTTGAGTGCGACTCCACAAGTGTTCAGGGATCTGTCCTAGTCTTGGTAAGCCGGTGGGAGACAAAAGTAAAGTTTGTGAAACTTTCCCCCTTCTCAAGTGTACAGTCTAATTGGGAGATCACAATATCCCTCTATGAAACAACTGGAGAAGAATATTTGGATGCATTATGTGATAATAGAAGAAATACAGGATTTGAAGTCCTGGACACTGCTATTTGTTACTTGTCTAACAGAGTCACTTTAGCTCATCTCAGCTGCCTCCGTTTTCTCATGGGCAAAAATTATATACTAAGATGGTGTGAGTATTTAGTGAGAAGCACTTGGCACATAAGTTCTCAAGAAAAAGTTCTAATTCCTAAACCTTGGAATTAGGTTTTTAATTTTAAAAACATCTAGTATATTTTTATAAACTACAGAAATATAAAACAAAAGCAAAGGACATATTCTCACAGCCTAACTACTATTAATGTATTTAAAAATAAAGGTTATAATGTTATCTACATCAGAAACATGACATTAGAAATATACCTGTTAAATTATTCATTATACAATTTATATAGGACAGAAATATACAAAATTAAAAAAGCACCACACACGCAGACATCAAAGAAAACAAGCCAAAGATACCTCTGTTAAGTTTTTTGCTGTTTCTAATATATATCATGCCTTCAGTTTGCTCTGTTAATGGAAAATGATTTAAGAACTTACTATATATATTATTATTGTTACCAAAACTTGCAAGATATTCTTATCCCCATTTTACAGATGACAAAAGTGAAGCACATACCGTTTAAATAAGTCCAAATTCACACAGGAAGTAGTGGAACCTGGATTTGAACTCCAAACAGTTTGATTTTGGAGCTTGTGAAATCAAGTTTCAACTATTATAGCCTATAACCTATAATGATGTCACTTTTAATTTTTGTGAGTAATTGTGATGGAGAATTTCTACTTTCTCAGTTTTGGTGAAAGGAACTAATTGGGGGTATATATTTCTAGAGTAGATTCACACAATTTTTATTGCAACCAATAGTTAGAAACATATTTTACATTGTCACACACACAAACTGAATCAAAAGTTTCAGGAAACAATACTTTCCCTTACTACACGTGTTGTACTCTGATATTTTATATCTGATTACATTTCATTATTTACAAATGCTGTTTGTGTCTCATTAATGGGCCAGATCAACAATATGAGAAACACAGGAAATCATTAGTAGATTACTGGATCCATTCTTGGCAAGTAGACATTACTATTGGGAATGTAGTGAGTTGAATCATAAACAGGCTTTCATCTAACTAGATATTTGCTCCGGGATCCTGCTTATTTTAGATGAATTAGCATTTCTTTTTCTTTAGGCCAAATGAAAGGCCTATGCCTGGTGTTATAAATTAACCAAGGTTGTTTTTTTTGCATACTTTATTCCAAATTTGACTATTTTAATATTGTTTCACAAATCTTGTCACTCCTCAGCTTATTGCATTGTAAGTAATCACAGATGATACTTACATTTTTTATTTGTGTCATAATGAACTTGTTTAGGATTAGCCACACATGAAGTAGAGCATATCTTCCAAATTACTTCTGTTTGTCGTAACAGTTACTTTTTATTTTGTTTTAGTCCTGTAATTATGTTGTAGTTATTGAACTGGCTGTTACCGGGAAAAAAAAATTGTTTAGTTCATTTGTGGAAAACAAGACAAAACAAAAACAGTAAAACTCTCCATGGTATAAAAACAAACCACCCTATAGTCAGTTTACCTTACTTTATGTTTCTATGTATAGATTAAAGCTTTGTTAAATCTAGTCTTCTCCGTCATGTATAGTCTGAGTATAGTTAAAAGTAATTCTCAGTTGACGATTAGTTGATTGGAATGCTATTCATTGAATTGTCTGAATAGTTGTTTTAAAGATAGGAAATAGGTACAATCTCTTGGATGGATGGAAAGGTTTAAAACTTGTAGTTCATTTTTCACAAATATTTTATTATCATAGAACAGGTGTTAAATACGGATACAATTTTGAAATGGCAAATAAGTAGTCCTTACCCTTATGGAGCTTACAGTCTGGAAGGGACAGCTAGACAAGAACAATAATAACAAAAAACCCCAAAGTATGTAGCCTAAAGTGATAGAAAAAGTACATTATTATACTATCTGTTGGAGCAGATAATAGGGACTTTTGTCTTTCCAGATAGAGATTTTTAAGCAGGGATTTAAAAGATGAGTCCAACTAGCTAGCCAAATAAAGATTGGAAGGATGTTAATTAATGTCTTTATTTCCATTTTAAAATGAGTTTACAGTTCTATAGAATGAAATGAATCAATTTTTAAAGATCTCAGAAATCATATGAAATCATTTTTAAACCTTATGACTTTTAAAAAATATTACCATGATTAACCAAAATTCTTTCCAAGCAGCACAATTAAGAATCCTTTCTATCCTATCTTGGACTATGATAACTATTTGTTTAAAATATGGCTTAGAGACAATGGAATCACCCTATCCACAATTAGAAACATAATCTTCAGTTTTCATTTTTGATACAGTTCTCAAAACACTATTTCTAATGCCTTCTTAAGATGGCTATATCAAAATGACCCAGTCCTATATTGTTGACTAGAGTTTATGTAAGACTTTCTCTTCTATAGGTAAGATCCTTGACCCCCAGTTTTCTATTGTTCAAAGGATAGCAGTCAAAACTTTATAAATCATATAAATTTAGAGTGATGATATCTTCTTATTTCAGTGCCTCGTAGTGACATAATTTTGTTAAAGGGTCAATATATTCTGATGAGGTCTCCTTTTTAAAGAAAAATTCAGGGTGAGGTCTTTAAAAAAAGGCTTTTAACAAAGCATTGAATTCTGAGATTTCATAGTATTCTATTTTTTAAATTAAATCTTTATTGTTGAAAGTATTACATAAATCTCCCTTTTTCCCCCTATTGACCACATTAAGGCGGCCCCTACTCCCTGCCGCAGGCCTTCACTACCCTATTGTCTGTGTCCATGGGTTATGCATATATGCATTCAAGTTTTCTTAAATTACAGTTTTTAGTATTCTTTTCTTGGTTTTATGTATATTGGAACTTTGCCTGTCTTCCAAATTTGCCACTTGCTCTTTTTTTTTTTGATAAAATATATATAACATAAAATTTACCATTTTTAAGTGTACACTCCAATGGCATTAACATTCAAAGTGTTGTAAGACCATCACCACTGTCCATTTCTAAAATATTTTATCCTAAATAGAAACCCTGCCCGTTTAAATAATAACTGCCTGTAGTTACCTCCCCAGAGCCACTGATAACTTACTCTTGTATCCTTTAAAAAAATCTATAGTAGTATATCTTCATTTATTTTTGCTTTTCAAAATATTTCTTCTTTTACCTTCCATTTCTCTTATTGTAGGAGTTGGGAAACACTGTGTAAATGGCCAGACAATAAGTATTTTAGGCTTTGTGCCCTATATGGTCTCTGTTTCAAATACTCAGCTGTGATTTTGTACCATGAAGGTATCCATTGGTTGTGTTTCAATAAAACTTTATTTGTAAAAACAGGTGATGGCCAGATTTGGTGCATGGGTCATAGTTTGCTAATCCCCATTATAATGCATTACCTGTGGGGTTTTTTCACTTTTGTTTTCCTTTTTTAGTCTTTATTTCAGAAATGATTTTTCTTAATTTTGAATTATTTTCTGAGTTCTGCCATCTTATTTCTAGTTCAGGTATATGCCAACTTGTATCATTTTTCATATTGTCTTTTATCTAGTGTTGAAATAGTAAATCATAATTTTGTCTATGATGTGAGCATTTTCTTATGGTATATATTATCTATAGGGGTCCAATTCGGCTCAAATTCTTTTTATAAGAATTTTGCATGGGATTTGACCTCGATATTTTTCCATTGCTCATTTTTATAGGAATTAATTGCTAAATAATTGCAAGGACAAAAATAGAGGTTTGAGATGTTGAGGGTAACTCCGTTTGTCCTCTCTTCTGATGGTGGACATAGGTGTCTCTGACCTAGACTAGATGAAGTCTCTCAGTTGTTTGCAGGATCATCTCTTACAGTAGTAGCATTTAAATTATGAAGTGTCACCATTTTATATCTCAGTTTAAATAGCCCATGTGCCACTTTCTAGGGCACCTTAATCAGTTCTGCTAAGGACATTTTATAGATGAAATGATTTCTTCAGTCTTTTTACATAGAAGGTTGTTTGACAACTTTAGTCTGGTCACCTGCCTTTTTCTCTCTCCTCTGGGCATTTCCTTCCTTTCAGACTTGAGGTGATTCTTTGGCAGTTAAAAGGCCAAAGAAGTACATCTGGTTGATAGAAGATATACAGGGTGAAATTGTGAGCATAAATATATTGAAAAATGGAATCTTCAGTTTAGAGCCCAGGATACATATATACACATATATGTATGTGTATAACTAGGAATGTAAATAATACTAAGAAAATGTATTTCATTGTAGTGTTAGGTTTTGGAAAGGAGTAAATATCTTTGTGAGGAAATGCTGATGTAAACACTAGAGTGGCTTATTTTTAAATGTATATAATAGCTTGCTTTTGCTTCATGGACAAATAAATCTTTTCCGTAGTTGATTGTAAAATATACAGTAGACACAATTGAAGAGACAAGTGTCTTTTAAATTTTTATTTTTCCTCTATGTCAGGGTCCTTGAAATTACTTTGGCCTATGTCTATTCTTCTGACAGAATCTCTCAGGATATAGCCCTGATTGGAGGGACCAATTTTTTATAATAGGAATTGAGTAGGGTGGGTTTTGGGGATTTCTACTAAAGTCTAGGTGCTCAGGGCTAACTTTGCAGATCATTTTCTAAAAATCATTTGATTTTGAGTAATTGATGCAAGTTAAGTATTTTGTTTTGGGTGCCTACTGAGTTTTCCTTTTAAGGCTTCATCAGCTCTCCAGTATTGCTTTTCCTAACTGTGTGTTGCTGGGTTCCTGGTCAAGTGGAAACTTGTTTTGCCTGTTTGCTTAGGTATCTGTGTGTAGAATCAGCAGTGTGAGTTTGAACTCTTTTTTTTTTTTTGAGGCTGTTTTCTCAAAAAACTGTTTTCTGTGTCAGCTACCTATTTCATTTAGACTAGTGATTTTTTTAAATTGTAGCAAAAGAAAAAATTAAATAATGTAAAGTTTCCTCTCCCTCTTGCTTTTTTGGTGTAACACAAACTGAACTAATGGTCAGTGGCAACTGTTTGTTGGTTTCTTTGGTATTAGCAGATAATTTTTATTAACTACAAACTGAAAAAACATGGTTTTGAATTTACTGATCTACCACATATCCTTAATGTTGAAGTCCCCTGTATCATCAGGTATAGTTTAAAAATAACCTAAACCTCCTGATGTCCAGCTAATGCCCAGTTATCATGCTTTTGAAAACCTAGGATATGTATGTGTATAACTAGACACTGAAAAGATGCCTTCATTTTGATATGTTCACCAGCCATGAAAAATATTTTGACATTCTCATCCATCTCGTTAATAAAATAGGCACTTCTCCATTTCCAAAAGCTTAGGTTGTTCTCATGTTGATTCTGGAAATTTGTTTTATTTTTTTTTTTTAAGAAAGAAATGATATGGGGTTATAGTTAATGAGCACATTTACTCTTTTTTTCTAATGTCTCGAGAAGAGATGCCAACTTACACTTTCCGTCATTGCAAGAAAATATCCTTGAGAAGTTTAGAAGTAGGAAGTTCAAGAGTTGGTTAGTAGTCCTAACGGTTTGGCTCAGTGGATAGAAGGGTCCCGGGTTCAATTCCGGTCAAGGGCATGTACCTTGGTTGTGGGCACATCCCCAGTAGGGAGTGTGCAGGAGGCAGCTGGTCGGTTTTTCTCTCTCATCGATGTTTCTAACTCTCTATCCCTCTCCCTTCCTCTCTGTAAAAAACCAATAAAATATATTTTTTAAAAAAAGAAGTAACAATAATAAACTTTGTGTGTCAACCGATGGTTCTTGGTGACAATTTAACACCAACAGGAATTCCCAGTGTGAGATGGGGTGGAGAAAGGAAACTTTATTAAGTGCAAATAGTTCAATTGTGATAAGCACACCTATGAGAACAGCTCAATAGTGTTACAGTTCAATTAAGAGGTAGCACTGGCTATGGAACAGCATGGCTACAAGGTGGCCTTCCAGGTGAGGCTCCTCTCTGGTTAGACAGTTTTGCTCTGCTTTGGTCTGCTTTGCTCTGGCCTGTGCCAGTCTGTTCCACTTTGGTCCAGCAAGGCATCTTCAGTGTTTCTGTTTCAACCTTTGATTTTTTACTCCAGCCTTTGATGGAAAGGGAAAGTGTGTTCTCTGAGCCAGAGGGGAGCTAACTGATATAGGCAGAAGTCCCCACCCCTAGTTCCTGATTGGTCCATCCTCATGCAAATGAGAATTTCAAACCCTTGCAGTATGATTGGCCCAAAAGGCACTGTCCTGATTGGTCAGAATGGAGCCACTCTGATTGTTAAGTAAATATGCTGATGGGGATATAGCTGTGCAGCTCTGATTGGATTGGGGGAAAGCCTCAGTCCTATTGGTTGAAATACAATTCCAGGAACTCCTTTATAAAGGCTTGCTCAGTGGGTAGACACACAGTGCAGACAGGTAGGTAGTTCATTGTGGGAGGCAGCAGGTCATTGCAGCTTTCTCCTTGAAGTGTGGCTTGTGTGAGAGTCCCCTCTTTAGAACTGGCTGCTAGACTCTGTTTTTTGTTTGTTTTTTAATTTGTGCCCGAGGGACATGTCTCAGGATAGAGAGGCTCTGGCTGGTGAGTTTTGCTCAGTACACTCCGGTTGCTCAGGATTTCTCTGACCCTTTTCTAAGTTCTGTCACCTTCCTTGTGAATGCCTAATTGGGAGTCTACCTGTATTTGGCTTCCCACCTCAGGCAACTTTTATCTGCCTTGGTGTTAACCCTCCCCTCTTTTTTTTGGGTAGAGCTCCACTGGAGATACTGCTTTCATATTCCACGTATAGCATAGGGGACAACTGGACAATGTTAGGGAGTCAAAAGGACACAATTCGAACACTTTCCTCTGGCCCGGCCTGTCTAGAATACGTGATCTTCAGCTCTTAAGTTGATGTTTCTTCCTTCAGTGGTACTCAGCCTTTATTCCTTCTTCCCCAAGGAGGAATGATTTCTTTCATTGTTGATTTGTTTGTTTTTAATCCTCACCTGAGGAGTGAGGATGTTTTTTCCATTAATTTTCAGAGAGAGTGGAAGGGAGAGGGGAGGGGTAGCCATCAAGGGAGAGAGACACATCGATTGGTTGCCTCCCACTTGTGTCCCAACCAGGACCGGGGATTGAACCTGCAACCCAGGTATGTACCCTTGATCAGGAATCGAACCCGTGTCCCTTCGGTCCTGGGGCCAATATTCTAACCACTGAAAAAACTGGCCAGGACTGTTCATTTTGTTTTTGTTTTGTTTTGTTTTGGGCTGGAATCTGAGGTTCCTTTCTTACCCTTTTTTGCTTCTGGTGATTTCTCCTTGGGTTTGGGAAGGCACACATTCTTGACTACACTTGTTATTTAAATAATTTTCTTTAAGTATAAACGGTTTCCTTTTTAAATCAGGTCTGTAAAATGGAAAAATTAATCTGTCCAAGTCTGCCTTTGACAAATGAAAAACATGCAGCTTCATTGACTTTATAGAAGTCATTTTGTAGTTTGTTTTCTAAACTGTTATTTTAGAAACAACAGGGAGTGACTCCTGATCTAATGAAGTATAAAATAGTTCTTTATTTAAAGGCTAATATAGTTAGAATTGAAATCAGAAGAGGAACCAGTAATGACTTCGAATATTAAATAGAAAATGTATTTTTCTTTGTCTTGGAACATTTATTATAATTAAGCAGGAATCTATTACTGGGTATCTATGGTTCTAAGTATGTTGGACTGCACAAATTTAACCCAGTATATGGAAAACCCCTTTTAAAGAATATGTCACAAAATTTTCTTCAATCCCCAGATTAGAGAAACTGTGGCATGTAATTTTCTCCTTAAAATGCAATAAAACTGAAAATGTTGGGAGACCTTAGAAGGTATACCTGTACAAGAAAGTTAATAGAATTAGAATATCATGTTAAGATGGGTCTGCTCTGCTAGGTACCCCTCTCTAATTTTGAGGCTGCCTCGGGCACAGCAGCCAAGATAAAAGTATGATTAAGATTTTTAATTCAGTAAAATTATAAGTTACTGTGTTTAATGAATGTTTGGAGATGTTCACAGATATCTGGAATCACCAGTGTTGTCTTGGTGAATGATGAGTCTGTTAGCCAGGAAAGAAAATTACTTTAAAAATTTTATAGCTTTTCCGTAAGTGTATCATAGCTCAATTTTATTTTATTGAAAGTAATTTTGTCATTGTTAAGAGATTTTTTTTATTTGAGTGGATTGAATTGATAATGCTTAAGAAAGTAAGTAGGTCATTTTAATATTTTAGATTCTAGTTTTTCCTAATGTTTTTAGAGAGAATAATGAACAAGTCACGTCTGTCACCAAGTACCTTTTTTATCTTTCCCAACTTACCTTCTGTGATTTCCTTTGTCTGGAAAATAGATACAATATGTATAAAACTTCATGAGTTATTTTGGTTTGTTAAAAAAAGATCTGTATATTATCAGTAAGTTAGATGTCATTTAAAAATTAAGAAAATTGGTTATTACTCCCCCCCCACCCTCCGCCTTCCCTCTGAGATTCTGCACACACAGATAGTAGGATGCTGAAGGCCTGGGGTGGGGGTAGGGCTGGAGGAGTCAAAGAGGGGGGGCCATATGTAATACCTGCAACAATAAAGAATTATAAGAAGAAAAAAAAAAGACTTCATGAGTTGTTTTCCCAGACAATCCCAAACTTCTTTTACTGTCACTTTGAGTCTCTTTTGTGTATAATCTTCTAATACTTAAGGGGAAAAATTAAAAATAAATAGATATGAGATAATACACATTTTCACACTGGCTGTATAAGTATAGATCAATGATTTAGTAATTCAAATGAAGTACAGTGGTTGTGGCTTTCCTGGCAGTACAATTAGAGTGAAAAATGTCTTTAAGCTGTGACTTTGTTACCATAAACAAAAACATCACTTTAAAATACTGCAAACACTTTCGATTTTTTTCTTTTATTAAATTTTAGAAGTCATAGTTGTTTGTTACAAATTTAATAGTGGACAGAGTTGTTCCTTTGAAGCTTTAATTTTAGGCAGTAAAATGCTGAACATAAGTGAAACAATTTTCTGTCTCTAAATTCCTGTTGAATAGATACAAGTGACCTTACTTTTGACATTGAAATGTTTTGAATGGCCCTAATTGAAACTCTATCTATACTAATAAAAGAGTAATATGCTAATTAGACTGGGAGACCTTCTGGACATCCTTCTGGACAAAGCTGGGGGCTTGGCCGGCCTGCAAACCTCCCCCAGCCCCTTGCCCAGTCCAGCAACGCCCCCCAGCGGAGACCCCCCCACCCCGATGGGGGTGTGGCCAGCCTGCCAACGGCTCTCAGCCCCTCACCCAGGTTAGCCATGCCCCCCAGCGGGGACCCCCACCCCAATGGGGCTGTGGCCAGCCTGCAGATGGCTCTCAGCCCCTTGCCCAGGCAGGCCACACCCTCCCGTGGGGACCCTCACCCCAATTGTGGTGTGGCCAGCCTGCAAACCGCCCCAGGCCCCTCGCCCAGGCTGGCTCTACCCCCCAAGGGGTCCCCCACCCTGATCCGGGACCCCCTTCAGGGCAGACCAGCCGGCTCCCACCTGTGCACCAGGCCTCTATCTATACTAATAAAAGGGTAATATGCTAATTAGACCAGATGTTCTTCTGGACAAAGCCATGGTGGTGGGGCCAAGGCAGAGGCAGTTAGGGGTGATCAGGCTGGCAGGGGAGAGCAGTTAGGGGGATCAGGCCAGCAGGTAGGTGAGCGGTTAGGAACCAGTGGTCCTGGATTGCGAGAGGGATCCCGGATTAGAGAGGGTGCATGCCGGGCTGAGGGACACCCCCCTCCCATGCACGAATTTCGTGCACCGGGCCTCTAGTAACATTATAATAAGGAAAATTATTGAGTATATTGAGGTTAGATTATGTGTTAAAAATTTAGGTTTTTCTCACAGTGCCAGCAACAATGCTTTTTTAAAAATTTCTTTGAATATGTGAAATAATGTAATTCTGGAATAGCATATTTTAAAAATATCTTGAATATGTAAAATAATGTAATTTCTGAAGTTAAAAAAGGTTTGTGGTACTTAGTTTAGTAGTTGGAGAAGAACAGTTCATCAGGTGAACTTTTTATTGCTACTTGCTTGCCTTGACCCTCCCCAGAGGGCATCTCCAGGAACTGGGTTGCTTAAGCCAGAAACTTGGGGGTCAGTCCTTTTGGCTTTAAAGCCTATCCCAGTTTTCTCTTTTTTGAAACATCTACACTGCCACTATCCTATTCTAAGCCACCATCAATTCTTGCCTAGACTATGGCAAAATTTTTCTTAACCTGTCTCTCTGATTTTGCTCTTGACCCTCTCCAATTTATCTTTTATAAAATGACTGATAATCCTTTTAAGACTTGGATAGAATCAAGTAATTTGTGTTATAAATGACTTCCTGAGTACTTATAATAAAATCAGAACTTGTTACTCATGACTTAGAAAGTTGTGGTAGATATGGTTGGTTATCCACCCAATTTATTTTCTTTCTTAATCTTTGCTAAGAGATTATAGATTTTGTTTAACAGCAGTGCACCCAGCTATAAAAGTCTTGATTTTCCATACATTTTGGGTAACTGGATAGATGACACACTTTCAGCTAATGAGATATAGATGAAAGTATCTGGAGAGGCTTCCTTAATAATAAAAAGCTAAGAGAAGAAAGCCTTTTCTCCCTTTGCCCTCTCTCCCTTCTTGTATGGGAACCTGGATGCAGTCAGGCTTAGAAGAGGTGTAGCACTCTTATGTAAACAGGAGGAAGTGACAAGCAAGTAGAAGAAAACTTACACATGCTAAGGATGCCAAAGTGGAGTTTTAAAGAGCTCTTAATACCATTGTTAAACTGTGCCAGCTTGAATGCTTTGACAAGTTGTGAGAGACATGTGAATCTCTACATTTTCTTTAAGCCTCTACTATTTTCTGTTATTTGCAGCCAAATATGTTCCTAACTGATATAAAGGGCCTATATGACCTAGCCCTTGCCCATTTTTCTGACCCTATCACTGTACTCTAGCCATATCAGCTAGCAGACAAACCCCTGCTCAAATCCAAACTCCTTACTTAGGACTCAGAGGCTCCGTTTGATCTGGTTTTACTGACCTCCCTAATGTACTACTGCCCTCTCCATCCCCAAAGCAACAAAACATTAAAATATCCAATAATACTTGATAAATATGTGCAAGATGTTAATGAAGATAAAAACAAAATAGAAGAACTTAACAGACCAGAATTGAAGGAGAGGTGTATCATATACATAGATTAGAAGACTCAATATTGTAAATTTGTCAACTTTCCAGGATTAATTCGAAGTAGTGAGTTTTTAAAAATAATTTCTAACATTTTCTTCATGGAACTTGAAGATATTCATATTGAACATCAAAGAGCAATAATAGTCAAGGTAATTTTTAAAAAAATATATTTTACTGATTTTTTACAGAGAGGAAGGGAGAGGGATAGAGAGGTAGAAACATCAATGAGAGAGAAACATCGATCAGCTGCCTCCTGCACACTCCCTACTGGGGATGTGCCCGCAACCAAGGCACATGCCCTTGACTGGAATCGAACCTGGGACCTTTCAGTCCGCAGGCCGACGCTCTATCCCCTGAGCCAAACTGGTTAGGGCTCAAGGTAATTTTTTAAGGGTAACAAAGTAGATTGACATTGCCCTATTCAATATCTAGATTTATTTTCAAGTTAAACTATTAAACAAACTGACAGAAAAGATATGGAAAATTAGATCTCTAATTTAGAGATCTAAATTAGATCTCTAGCTCACATTACACTTATAAGTAGATTAAACATCTCAATGTGAAAAGCAAAATTATAAAAATAATCTAGAAGGAAATGTTGCAATAGGAAAGATGTCTTAAAGATCATGTAGGAAGCACAAACATTGTAGGGAAAGATTGATAAATTTTACTGTTAAAGTTTAAAACTTGTATGAAATCAAAAACATTGTAAACAGAGTTTAAAGACAAGCCATAAATGGAGAGAGTATATTTATAATGCTTACTAGAGGCCTGATGCATGAAATTCGTGCTGGCCTGCGATCAGGGCTGATCTTCCCCGGCTGCTGGCAGCTGGGCCTGCCTCCTGCCGCCGCCTCCGCCGGTCAGGGCCCCGGCTTTGCCTGGTGTCTGCTGCCATCCAACCCCTGGTTCCCTGTTCCCCATCAGGCAATTGGAGACTGCCAGCCAGGGTGAGGGACTTAGAGGTTGGCCGGCAGGCCGTGATCAGGTGACAATAAGAAACCAATAAGAAAAAGACAAAAAATTGGGTCAAGACAACAAACCAGTACTTAACAGATGAAACTTGAATGGTCAGTAAACATATGAACAGATGATTATATCAGTTTGTATGGGTTCAGCTATAAGTATCGAAAAATTCAGCTAACAGAAACATAAAGCCTAAGGATATTTTTTTCCTCCTTGACAAGTTTAGAAGTAGGAAGTTCAAGAGTTGGTTTAGCACTCTGTGAGCACAGTAGGGTTACATGCCAGCATTTTCATAGTTCTCTTGACCTTCCCATCATGGTATCAGCAGCTCCAATGTGATAACCTTCTATGAGAATTTTTTAAAGTAGAGAGGAAACAGGAGAAAGGGACCTTTATCCTCCATACACCTTCTCTTAGTGGGGAGAAAAATCATTCCATAAGCTTCTAGATTTTTCCTTCTGTCTCATTGCCAGTTACTGACAGAGGGGAATGAATCACCCTTATAGCTTAGAGTAATCAGGATTCACTCCCTGAACTGGGGAAAGAATTACCTTTTCTGACCATATTACTTTCTGTCCAATACCTGAGGAAAATTGAGTTTTTCTTTGCCAGCAAGAAGAGAAGATATTTGCCGTAATTATTAGCCTCTCATTAATATAGGTTGAACCAAACAATATTGATGACATAATATGAATATGTAATATATTCTAATAATATGAAATGTGGAATATAATGTACAAATATATTAACATGAAATACATGGAAATATTCAAATATAATTAAGAAATATCTAAATACATAAACTTATGTGTTTAAAAACATGAAAAGTATAAAAATATGCGGGGGTGTAACAAACATTGACTTATGTAATGGTATCTCTAGAGAAGAAAGTTGATGACTAGGATTAAGAGGGATTGCAATTATTTTATTTTCAAAAGTAAAATGCAAATATCTGAACCAAAAATGTAAATAGCATTTGTATTTTTTTTTTTGCCTCTCTGCTTTAAATCTTATAAATTATATTAATGTATATACAGAGTAGGGAAATGAGTATTCTCAAGCATTTCGATTGAAAATGAAAATTGATAGACTGAATTAGAGGACAGTTTTGGACAAAGAAAGAAGTCTGGAAGTTTAATCATCAGAATGCTCATTTCATCACCATAATACAATTACTTTAAAATGGTCATTGGCTGTTTTTCCCGTCTATTGATCTCATTAAAATCCTCATCATGCTGGACATTGCATAATGTTGGTGGCCTTTGACTTCCATAAAGTTGTACTTTCATGGTATGTTTTACCTTTCTCAGTGTTTATCTAGCCCCATTCTGCTGCAGATCTTTTCTGGCTCCCCTCCCCCCTTTTTTTCTGTCTAAAAATTATGATACTTCTTGTCAGTGTTCTGGTTCTGCATTTTCAAATGTCTGTATTTCCACTTGTTTGTCATATTGTTTCCTCAGACTCAGTAAATCCAAGCTTGAATTGTTTCACTTCACCACCCATTTCATTTAGTTTGGCCACCAGTCCCAAGAGTAAATGTTTTGGCATTATCTTTTATTGTTACTTTTTAAATAACTTGTCAACAAACCATCACCACATATTTCTAGTTTCCATACATTTTTCTCCAATTATCGTACTGTTATGTTGAGTGTTTGATTTGGTTGTCAGCAGTGTTTAAATAACCATTATCTCTTAGAATATAGTTATACATTTGATTTTGTCTTATGAGCATGAGGGGAAAGTGAATGCCTTGGACAGGAGTCATGTGTTGCCCAGCACACAGAGGTATTGAAAAAAAATTTTTTTAATAAACTGCCCAAATACTAAAGGAAGAGCTTTCTTAGTTCTAAATTTTCTGAGATGAAAGAATCCATTTGAATATTAGCCTTTTTTTTTTTTTTTTTTTTTACTTTTTTTGCTATAGAATATAGCACTTCAGTTCTTATTTGTTGATATTGTTAAAGGAATTGTAATGGTTCTTTTTGCAAAATTGATTTAATGTAAGATATTTTCCCTCTTTATTTTTAGGTTTTGGAAGGAAGGATGTCGTAGAACATTTGCTGCAGATGGGCGCTAACGTCCATGCTCGTGATGATGGAGGTCTCATCCCACTGCATAATGCCTGTTCTTTTGGCCATGCGGAGGTGGTGAGTCTGTTACTGTGCCAAGGAGCCGATCCAAATGCCAGGGATAACTGGAACTATACCCCTCTGCATGAAGCTGCTATTAAAGGGAAAATCGATGTATGCATTGGTAAGTATTATTTGCTGATAACTAAGTTGTAAGATCAACCTGACAGGTATAAAATTTTAAATAAAGCTTTCTGTTCTCATTTCCTATTATGATGGAAATAGCGTTTCCTTAGAATTAGCAGGGTGGTCTTTATTACTTCTTATTCTTAAAGGCGATTATTTTCCATCACAAGGGAAGTAAAGAGACAGCAATCTAAAGTTGGTTAAGAACAAGATTCACAACATGAACCCTCCAAATGCAAGTCAAATGCTAACTGGTATGGAACTCAGTTTTGATAGATTACTGTTATGAAATTTAGTTAATTTACAGTCTCTTTAAAAGACTGCAAATTTCCTATCCTTGCATCAATGAGAACCATTATAAAGTACAAATTCTTACTGAACTGGATGACATATTTGGATGCTTTAGTTTGATTCAAGGAACATTATCAAAGCTTTTCTCTTTATGTTGCTGAAATTGAACACCAGCTATTTTATTAGGACTGGAATGCTTTGAGTGAGTAATTCAAATATAGTAATTCAAAGCTTAATATTTTCAACATGTGCCATAGTCTAAAGAAAAAGCAATTTCAAACAAAATTGAACTTTTCAACCATTTTAAGTATTGAGATTATATGAAATTGTATTTAATCAGCATTTCTTTCTCTTTTATAGATATCTAAGTATATATATGTATACTTTAGATTTTGCTTTAGTGTATAATATTTTTCATTTTAAAATCTAAAGCTTGTAGAGGACAAGCCTAGTTTCTTTTGTGTGTATCATCTGTTTCTTCATACTTAAGACAGTGGATGGTTGTTTAACCCATGGCTAGTTGGTTTATATAATTGTTGTCTTCCTGGATGGCATCCATTTCAGTTTAATTAGTTATATTTATAAAACTCAAATGTATATGTCATTTTAAAAAATATTTTTATTGATTTCAGAGAGGAAAGGAGAGGGAAATGAAGAGAGAGATAGAAGCACCAATAATGAGAGAGAATCATTGAATGGCTACCTCCTGCACGCCCCCACATGTGCCCTGACCAGGAATCAGACCGTGACCTCTTGGTTCATGGGTTGACACTCAACCACTGAGCCATGCTGGCTTGGCTTAATTTATTTTCTGAGATTGGTCCTCCACCCTCCTGCCATTTCTGTTTAGGTAGGCATAATTGGTTTCTGAAATTCCCAAATGAATAGACTGATGTAGAGATCTTGAGAAGATAGGTAAATAGAAGTTCTGTTATGGGACCTTTAAACTAACAAAGACATCTCTTGAATCTTGATTTAAAAATTCCTGCTGCCTTCACACTCTTTACATGTTTACCATACTCCCATCTCTCCTTATAGTCTGTGATTCTCCAGTGAGAAGGGGACAGAGCATGTTCCCTCTGGGTTCCTCAGCAGGGAATGGAGAGCTTACTGGCTTCCACAGCAAACAGTCCTGAAGATAATAGAGGTGCATAGTCTTCTAACACTTATGGGATTTTCAATATTTGGAATACTCTAATATCTAAATTTGAAGCAACGTTTCTCAGCCAAAGAGGGGAAGATTGAATGAACAATCAGAATACATATCCAGGACTGCTTAAGGGGTCAGATAAACACCTGAATGAAAAGATAAAAATAAAAAGATCCCTCTGGGAAATGAAAGTGTAGTATGAAAGAAACTTCCTGGGACCAAAAAATATCTAATTTTTTTTCTAAAATAGAAAATTCAATAGATAAATTAAAGAAAGACCATGTTAGTTGTCTGGAAGATCATTTGTGAGAAATGTCCCCCAATACAGAAGTCATAAAGAAATAAGTAAACCCAAGAAGTCAACATTATTTTAAAATCTTACATATGTATGAGTTCCAGAAGGTAGGGGGTAGGGAGGAGGAAGAAATAACAGATGTAGAGATTAATTATAGTTAAATGATAAGCAGAGAAAAACTTGGGTCTTGAGATTGAAAGGCTTATGGAGTTTCATGCTGTATTGATGAGAAGAAACACTGAGGAAGATGTATGAACTTTTCCCTGTAGAAAGAATAAGTTGCCTACAAAGGGGAAAAAAGGAGATAAAAGACTTTCCATTTACAACTTTGAAAGCCTTCTAAAAAGAATAAAAGAGAAGGATTAAACTGTAATTCTCTTGATAAAGAGCAGTGCTTTAGCTTTTGGGGTGTAAGAATGACTGAATAGAGCAAGTGATATTATTTTAGAGAAATAAAGTTCCTGCCACTTGTTTTCTTTTTCTTTCTCTTTTCTTTCAAATAATTCTTGGGAGCCCAAAATTCAAACTGCTACTTAAAATCTAATAATTAGAACTTTAAAAAAATAGCTTTATTTTTTACACTCAATGGCATTAAGTCAAAGAGACCTGGGTCTTTGAGCAAATTACTTATTCTCTTTAGCTATTAAAATGGGGGTAATAACTACTTCATATAGGTGTTAAAAAGTTTAAATGAAGAGAATGCAAGTAAAGCACCTTAATGTAATATCTGTGTAGACAGTGCTGTCATAATTTCTTACCCTGCCCTGCTTGTCTGGTTTCTTTAACCATATCTTGTTTTAGTAACCATGTTTCATTGTAATTCATAGCCCTTATTACCTGAAATTATATATTTGTTGAGTTATACTAGTGGCCCGTTGCATGAAGATTCGTGCAATAGGCCTTCCTTCCCCCGGCTGCTGGCACCGGTTTTCCTCCGGCACCCGGGACCCAGGCCTTTGGTCCGGCAGCAGCAGCGAGGCTTGGCTTCTCCAATCTGGCTGCTCCTAGCCCCTCCTTTTTTTTTTTCCAGCTCCCTGAGAGGAGCCAGGGCTCCAAGCCCCTCCTTGAGCAAGTTCAGGGCCAGCGGGAAGCTTGGCTTCCTCTGTTGCCTGCGTATGCAAATTAATCGCCATCTTTGTTGGGTTGATTTGCATAGTCGCTCTGATTGGCCGGTGGGTGTATGCAAATTAATCGCCATCTTTGTTGGGTTGATTTGCACAGTCGCTCTGATTGGCCGGTGGGTGTAGTGGACTGACAGAGTGATGGTTAATTTGCATATTTCTCTTTTATTAGTGTAGATATTTATTTGTTTGTTTTCATCTCTCTGTGTACTCTATTTCTACTCTGTGCCTGACTTAGAAACACAGGAACCTTGTCTACCTTATCTTGCACTGTATCCCCACTGTAATATCCTCTGTGTCAACTCAGAGTAAAATGTTTATTCTGTGCCAGAACCTCATGGTGGTTTGCCAAGCATCTTTTCATGTGCTAGTTGTGGCCATTGGTACACATTTTTTTGGAGAAATGTTTACTTATATCCTTTGTTCATTTTTTTCAATTGATTGTCTTTTGTTATTGAGTTGTAAGAGTTTTTTTTTTAATATATTCTAGATATAAGTTTCTTACCAGATAAATGATTTGCAAATATTTTCTTCCACTCTGTGTTGTCTTTTCACTTGCTTGATAATGGCCTTTGAAGCAAAAAAAAATTTTTTTTAGTTTTGGTGATTTGATTAATAGTTAAGTCTGCTTTTTCCTTGTTTGTTTGTGCTTGGTGTCACAAGTTTAAGAATCCATTGTCAACAAATTTAATAATCCAATCCCATAGGGCTATGAAGATTTAACCCTATGTTTTCTTCTAAGAGTTTTATAGTTTTAGCTCTATTTTTAGGTCTTTTGATCCATATGGAGTTAATACAGTGGGGCCTTGACTTATGAGTGTCCCGACTAACGAGTTTTTCAAGATACGAGCCGTCTCTCGAGCTAAAATTCGGGTTATGAGCCAGCTTCAGATACCCCACCGCTAGTTGGCGCAGCGAACGTCACAGTGCACGCCACAACATCAGCCCAGCATCACGTGTCTCACTCGTTCACTTTTTGATTTGACATACGAGTAATTTGAGTTATGAGCTCTGTCACGGAACGAATTAAACTTGTAAGTCAAGTCCCCACTGTATTTGTATATGATGTGAAATACAGGGGCCAACTTCATTCTTTTGCATGTGCCTACCCACTTTTTCCATACAGTTCATAACATTCCTTTATAACACTTTTATTTCTGTAAGCTTGGGAGTATTGCACCCCTTTCATGTGTGATTCTAGTTATTTGAGTCTTATTTTTTTCTGGGTCTGTTTAAGCTAAAAGTTTGTTAGTATATATTATTGTGCACCTTAGTAGTTCATTCCTATTTGTTGATGATGTATAGTGTTTTATCATATGGATGTAGCACAGTTGGTGGATGTTGGGTTGCTTCCAGTTTCTGAGTGTTCTGAAGAAGGCTTCTGTGAACATATTGTTTCATTTCTTGAGTGGATGCCTAAGAATGGAATTGCTGAATGGAATGATAAGTATATGTTGAACCTGATAAGAAGCTCTAATGTTTGAATGTGATGAGCATATTTTTATGTGACTACTGGTCATTTGTGTATATTTATTCTTTGGGTGGTCTCAGTTCAGATCTTTTGACCTTTTTGGGGGGTATTACTATTGTTGACTTGTGAGAGCTCTTTTGTGTTATGGACATGGATCTTTGTTTGATGTGTGTATTCTAAATGCTTTCTCCCAGTCAGTACTTTGACTTTCGTTTTCTTAGTGGTATCTTTAGACAAGCAAAGGATTTTATTTTTGGTAAAACCCAATTTGTCAGTTAAATACAAATGTATTTGGTGTCTCACTAGCATTGGAATAATAAAGTAAGATTTTTATTAGACAATTATTTTTAGGTTAAAAACAGTTTCTAGTGAAGCAAGATTATAGTTTTAATTACATTGCGGAAATGCAGAAAGCAGTTTTTTGGTTTAAGGGTCTCTGAAGTGCTTTATAACAACTTGTTTAGGATATATTTTTTTAATTAAAATGAAAGAATAAGCTACTCCATAATGAAAAATTGAACATATTATGTGGCTTATATTTAAGATTTAAGAGTAAAGTCAAGTATACCTTGTTTAATTAGAAAATAATTACCTAAAATGCACGGTTATTTCTGTGTTGCCTGAATCATTCCATAACGGAGCACTCATTAATTCCTAACAGTTAAACATTTTTCTTCTTTTTCTTTTTTTTGGTTTATGCTTTCCCTCTGCTTTCTGAGATCAAAAGACACATAGATGTTCTTTGAGCTATTTCTTCATGTCATTGACTTTGGTAGAATTCTCATAGTTTTTCATATTCCCATAGTATTGAGGCAGGAAGTCTGAGCAGTTTAAAATATCAAGGACTACTCTTTTAAAAAAATTTTGTTTTTATTGATTTCAGAGAGAGGAAGGGAGATATAGAAACATTAAAGATCAGAGAGAATCATGATAGACTGTCTCCTGCATGCCCCCTACTGGGGATTGAGCAGAAACCTAGGCATATGCCCTGACTGGGAATGGAACCATGACCTCCTGGTCCATGGGTAGATGCTCAACAACTCAGTCACACCACATGGGCAAGGACTAGTCTAGAAATATAGTAGTCCTTTGTCCACTGAATATATTTACTTCCCCTTTTTTCCCTAACAAAATGTGAGTGGGAACAAAATATGTAACTTCTGAGCAGAAGTGTTAAGAATAAGAGCACAGTTACCATATTTTGTATTTTCTTATCTTGGTTATTTAGGGTATCACATTTTAACACAGAGCCCTCTTCAGTGTCTGGGCCTGTGAGTAAGGAAACTCCCCTGCTGTCATTTTCTCAACTTGTAGTGTGAGCAAGAAATGAACTTTTTTTGCTAATAAGCCTATGAAATTCTGGAGCACTTTGTTATAGCAGCATAATCTAGACTACCCTGACTGATAACACATTATTTATGAAATTAAATTCATAACTAAAGATAAATAATAAAGAAATTATTACTTAAGAGTAATGACTTATCTGAGAAAAGTATATCTTGGAGGTAATCCCCAAGTGAACCAGGGTCCAAAATACAGTATAAAATACCTTCCTGCTTACTAGTTAGCATATGCAATTGATACATATATAGTGATGAATTAAATTACAGTTGCTGTAATAAAAATATATTTACTTTCTAATTTGGCTGTAGGACCAGGTAACTGTCTCTTAAACTGAGTCATGTAAGGTGTGAACTTGAACATGCTCCAAATAAGTTAGTACCTTTTTATATGCTCCTGTAGTATTCTGCTTAGGTCTTACTTGGTTCTTTTTGCCTGATAGATTGTTAGTTCTCTGTGGTAGGGAAGTAACAATAACCTTATTCCTTCTTGTGTTCTCATTTCTATCACCGGTATCTAATTGTATACTCAAGAAATGTGTATGGAATGACAAATTCACAAGATGGCGCCTCAGTTCTATCTAGATTTTTTGCATTAGTCTGTGTTGGTGTGGGTGATGAAGCTGAGTAATTTTCTATTTCTTCTTGATTAGATGATAGTTTGAGGTTCTTTCATTTTAAAGTAATGTGAATTTGCAGTATGTCCAACACTCCCATATTCAAATACAAATATAAAACATGTTTTATAGTCAGATATAAATTGTGTCACATTATCTGCCATTTGTCAAATCATTACTATTCTTCATTAGGATGGGTTGTTGAATGGTGATTCTAATCAAGCATTGACTTTTGGTTACCATGGACTTTTTATATAAAGAATGGGCAGTCAAACATTTGTTGTTGCTACTTGCAGATTAAACCCATGAGTTGCTCCTGTCAGGAACTGAGGAGTTGAGGTAGGGAGGAAGAAGAGAGAAAAAGGCGACGCTGGTAAATTTACCCAAAATTGCTGTGGATAGATGATACACAATAATGAAAAGTTTTCCCATGAGGCACCTCAAAGTACTTAGCTAAATAATTTTAATAATATTTTCATCCTATGCCTGAGGCTAATGATTCAAATTCCCTACCATTTACCAGTGAAGAAAGGAGAAGGTTGTTAGTTTGCCACCTTCTATAGAGCTGATATAGAGTTGTTATAAAAGAAATCTCTTCTTAATTGAGAACTAAAAATTCTCTCTGCTTAGTGAGATTAAGAGTATGTTTACCGATCAGACCATCAAACCTCAGGGAACGTAGGGAAGGGTGGGGTAAGGGGGAGAGATCAACCAAAGGACTTGTATGCATGCATATAAGCCTAACCACAAAAATTAAGCAAGTTTAATTTTTTTTTTTTTAATCCTCACCAAAGGACATGCTTAGAGGGAGGGAGGGTTACATTGATTGGTTGCCTTCCATAGGTGCCCTGACCACAGATAGAACTCTCAACCTAGGTATGTGTCCTGACCAGGAATTGAACCAGCAACCTTTTGGTTCACAGGAGGACACTCAACCAGCTGAGCCACTCCGGCAGGGCCAGGGCTCTTTATTTAGTCTGTCATATTATCTATCCATATGTCATCCATAAATGAGCTAGACTAAGAAAAATCATTTCCCACACCTTCCTTACTCTTCATAAAAATTCATTGAAAATTCAGCAAAGCCTTGAGAATTTGATTCACTGGCTTTTGTTTCATTATTGTCTCATTTCCCTTATCCTGCCAGAATACCTTCCTTTGGCATTTTTAACTGCATTTTTCCATATAAAAATTGAATTGGGATCTTCTTTAAAAAGTCTCAATGTAGTATTTTCATAAAAAAGTAAAACTTGGCAAAATTCCATACCTGTATACTTACAAAGGAGAAGACAAGCCAAGAATGCTAGTAATTTTTCCCCTCTGAAATAATCCCCACTGATAGTGAGCACCATTATTTTGATGACTTGCCTGTTTATCTTCAGCTGTTTTCAAGAAGGTTAGAATATTTATTCATTTACCTAATAAATTTGGGACTACTTAAGTAGACATTCTGGATAATGGTGGCAAATATGTGTGTTGAGTTTCATATTTGTATATTGCATTTTATTAGAATAACCAGAAAAACACCAGTATGCATGCCTTTATTCTCCTAAGGCCTTAAGAAATAAGTCAAAGGTACTTAAAGTAGGAAGGGAGAGAGGGAGAAATTGTTTAAAAAAAAAAAAGAAGAAAAAACCCCACATTTATTTTTTTAAAAGTGATAAAAGGCTTTGCTTATTGCTCAATCTGCCCATTAAAGGAATTATTTATACATTTGCATTTACTTCTAGGCTAACCATGATGGCTCAGAACAATCTGTGGATTTCAGTGAGATGCCTGGCTTAAGTTCGAGGTTGTATGAAAATGGTATTTGAGGCAAATGGCTCATGTAACTCAGTCAGTTCTCACTTTACAGGTTATCATGTTATCTGAAACTCGTTTCGTATTAGAACTGTGTCCTCACTTTGTGCAGTTCTGCAGGAACTGAGATTCAGAGGAGGTCCAGATTGATGATAAAGATTTGTTGAGTCCTTCTCACTCCTTCCCAGCTGACCAAAGTAGAAAGTTGTAACGTATAATAATTGCAATTTCAGGCTTTAAAAAATATATTATGTACTCTCTTTGTTCTTTTAATTATTGGAATCTGTTGATTGTCTTTAAAATGGGGTGAGTGTTAGGCTTTTTAACGGAACCCAGGATGAAGAATGTAAATCTCTGTGAGTTGTTTCATTCTGCCCTCAGATATAAGTAAAACATTAAGAAATCCCACTGTGTGTCCAAATATATATTTTATGTCAAACCTCTAAAAATTTCAAAATTTGCTCTGATATAAGTAATCGTGATTAGAGATAGAGGGAATATATTTTATTTTGCCTGTTTGGGGCACAGCTTTGTGTTGTTGGCCTTTTGAAAAGAATATGTTTGAGCATGAGGATTGAGGGAACAAGAGTGGGAAATATGGAAATATTCTAGTGGCTCACCTAAAATGGAACCCTAGCTGTCATGGATCGTTTTCCATGTCATTTCCATGTTGTGGTTTCACATTTTCCCACAGGGGCTTGTTTGATGAGATACGAAGAGGATATTGGCCATAGGAGTAGATAAGGTATTTATGACCAATATATGCCTTTCAGAATTCACATAAGGGGGGAAAACTTGAATTTTACAGTTCTGGGATGACCTTGGCTTGCACTTGTGTAGAAGGATAAGATAGAAATTAAATGAGTGAGTTTAGAAGTAGGTATGAATTCCATTTTGTGATTTAAAAACTGATCTTGCACAAATAATTTAGTTGCCTTGAAGTTCAGTGAGCATCATACCTACTGCTTTGGGTTGTTATGGGAAGATAGTGAAGTAAAAAAGCAGGAAGAGCCCCAGTAAATGCTTGTTTCCTTCCACTCTCTTTTCCCTTGGGTGGTAACAGTCAGGTGTTCTCATAGATCAGTTTTGTATACTGACACTGTAAAAGCTGAGTGACTGACTAGTTGGCAGTTACCATATGCTGCTCTTTGTTGCCATCAATGTGAATTAGTGTTATATCCGTTGTTTCATATCCTTTGTAATGTCGTCAACTTGAATTCTGATTTAGTAAGACAAAAATCACACACACCCCCATTGCAATTTAGGTCTTTTAACCTATTCAGTGGGGATGTTGCAGATAGGATAATGGGAAATTATAGTGTAACCGACATTTTCCCCACAAATATTTTAATAGCTGAAGTATGAAGTTATAGTGATTGGCTATGACTGAGCATAGGTATGAATAATGATTAATATTTTTAAAGCAAATTAATTATGAGTAGATAGATCTTCAAGCTGCCAAAATTGTAATGCATTTGGAATGAGAGAAGCAAAAGTAGAGAAGGGATTACGTTTAAAAAAAAAAAAAAAAGACAGTCTTTTTCTCCTCAACATAGGAGAAAGGAGCTGAGGTAGGATATAAAAAATGTGATTGAATACTGTCACTAAGAATAATTGATTGCTAATAGGATAATTTATTAAATCCAAAAAAAGAAAACTAATTATTAAAAAATTATTTGGTAAATTTCTCAAGAAATGAAAAATTAAGAGTTCTATTCTTTGGCTCCTTCAAATTGAAAGTACAACAGTATATTTAAGTTTCAAGCTGTTGTATCAGTTCTCAGAGGTATAGGGGAATACTAGTAATAATTGTGAGATAATTTCTTAAGAAACTGAAGTTCAAAGCAGAATCAGAATGTTATGGTACAGGTCCAGTCCTGTGTTACTTGTGAAAAATGCTTTTATATGTTTAATTTTAAACCTAGTAACTAGTAGCATTAAAACTTATTTTAATTGGTCTTAATGTTTTAAAACTAATGGAGAGTTTGCATGGAATACTAATAAAGTCTTGAGGCCTTGAGAGAGGGCAGGTGGAGTTAACAATTTAAGGAATGATTCAGAAAGGCTCTCCCAGAAACAGGTTGAAAGCATCTTTTTTCATATAGTCATTGTCCCTCAGAACAGTAAAAACTTTGTGATCATGTAATAAACTTATGTAGACTGTAAATTTATCTGCTTAATTTCTTATTAGTGTTTCACTTAGCTGAATCTAGTCAAGTTATAGAAAAAGTAATCTCTCCCTAAATAAAAGGGAGCATAAAACAATAATTGACTTGGCACAAGTGAATTCATTGTTCCTAGGACTGTTGCCAGTTTGTCTTTATTTCAACCCAACAGATATCTTCTTTTACCATTCTCTGTGTATATGATTCTATTTTTGAAAGTAGATGAAAAATCCTGGTTGAAGGGACAGGGGATTTATTGAGTCCCTGTTATGCACCAAGTACCAACCTAGGTTTATATATATATATTGTCTCATTTAATTATAACTGCAATCCTCAGAAGTAGGTGGTGTTTTATGAAAGAGAAAAGTGTGATTGACAGAGGCGAAGTAACTTGTCTAAGGTCAGACAATTGCTAAGGACAGAGGAGCATTCTAAAGCCCAGGTTTGTCTGACTCCTGGACAGTATTTTCTTTTGGAGTAGACTGGGGGATTTCTATGTAGAGACATATGATTTATTATAATCATTCTCATATTTATTCCAGTGCCTACTTTATCTTCCAGTGCATTGTGGTTTGTGTAAGCAGATAATGCTGATTTCACAAATATATTGTGGACTGGCTTAACTCACTATTGTAAAAAGTGTATAAAATTGATTTGAATGTAATATGGAATATTGAACATAGAATAATCTATATCTAAGTTACTCAAGATGGAATGGCCTTTTAAAATATTCTCAATTTCCTAAAAATATATATATTTTTTAAAATCTTGATTTTATATATTTCTAGGAAAACTTGACAGTAGGAACAACATTTAATTGGGGGATTTTTTTATTATAAATTTTCATGTCAAAGTTTGGTCATAAAGAACAACTCTCCCACACAGGTGGTGTGGCTCAGTCGTTGAGTGTCAACCCATGAACCAGGAGGTCATGGTTCCATTCCATTTCCCTTCCTCTCTCTATAATAATTTAAAAAAAATTTTTTTTAAAAGCAAAACAGCTCTCCCACATAAATTCAGTAAAATTTTATTTACTTGGATTAATTTTTTGAGTGAGTAATCATATATTTTCTAATGTCTCTTTTAAAAATTCTTCTATACTCATGCCTACTATATGCTGGCCACTGTTCTAAGAGCTCTTCAAATATTATTTGTTTTGTCCTCCTAATAACCTGTGAGGTAGATACTATTATTATCTTCTGACTTACAGTAGAGGAAGCACACAGAGATGAAGTAGCTTCCTAGGGTCCCAAAATGAGGAGGAGACAGAACTGGGATTCTAACCCACACAGTCTGGTTCCAGAGGACCAGCTCTGGACCACAGCTTTGCTTTTCACCTTAGCCATGGCATATTGCCATTAGTAAGTGAATCAGAGTTAGTAGAGAATTTAAAAAACTGAATGCTGTCTTATTTTTTCCAGTGAAGTACAAGGGAAAAGTTATAAATGGGTATCTATCTATTGAGGCACATTATAGTCAAGGTATACACTGAGGTGAAATTAAGTAAAGTATCACAAGTAAGTTAGCCCCAGATGTAGCCAGAATTCTGAATTGTTGGTGACTTTTGTATGAAAGGCAGAGACTAAAATGTTGTCTTAAAAACCTTGACTTTTACACAGTAGAAAATTACTTCTTGACTATTTTACTTAAGGCTTATTTCTACAGCCTCTGAATCATCACAGATTTTAAATTAATGGATTTTTTTTTATATTGGTCTTATTTGTCTAACGCTGTCACCCTATTTAATGTTGTTCACTTGACAGGAAGAACAATCCAATTATTTCTCCATTGGTTACAAATTAATTACTTTAAGTAGCAGTTTTAAGACAAGTATTATTTTGGCAAACATACTTAAACAGCATGCATAAAGATAATTTCTGTCTGAAAAGAATTATCTCTCTCATTTCTCTCTTATTGGAAAAATAGTACATATGTGTTATAAACAGAACAGTATAGAAATGTGTAAAATAGAAAATGGAAGTCCCAAATCTTTCACTCAGAGATAGTATACTTTTTGTAAACTTATTAATTTACCATGAATAAACACATCTCCATAATTCTTATTGCAATAGAGACCCATTGAGGTGTTGGCACAAGACTCTTCTCTCAGAACTAATGCCTCATTTTTATTGGCTCTTCTGTCTTTGGCTAAACTTTTGAAGTCCAGAACCAGATATTGAAGCAAGTCGGACCAAAGTCTCTTTAGTGAGAGTTTGAAATTAAGATTCAGATGATATAGGTGTGTGTGTTTGTATCTAAGGGAGGGTTGCAATGGTGCTGAGAGATAGGATAGACAGAAGCAGGATAAATTTTTGGATGCATTTCTGCATTTGCTTTAATTGAGATACCTATATTCTTTAATATACTTTCCTGTTGTGTAAGCTAGCTAAAGTATTTTCTCCCTTACTAATTAAAAACCCTCTAATTGAAAAAGTCAGTACTCCAAGATATATTCATAGATTACAGTATCTTAAATTTAGAAGGATCCTTGGAGGTCATTTTTTACTATTTATGATTATTTTTTAGAAACTTATTTATTAGTTACTATTGTACTTTACTGATTTACTATTTACTTATTTCCTATTATGTTTTTAAACCACAGAACTCTTTCTTCAAATTAAATCTAATGCAAAAACCCAAAACTGTTCAGCCCTGACTGGTGTGGCTCAGTTGATTGGCCATCATCTTGCTCACTGAGTGGTTGCTGATTTGATTCCCCGTCAGGGCACATGCCTGGGTTGTGAGCTAGGTAGCCAGTTGATGTTTCACTATCATATTGATATGTCTCTCTCTCTCTCTCTCTCTCTCTCTCTCTCTCCCTCCCTCTCCCTCTCCCTCTCCCTCTCCCTC
>NW_005356870.1:5010668-5020728 GCF_000412655.1 Myotis brandtii | reverse complement strand
TTCTCCCTCTCCCTTCCTCTGTCTCTAAAAATCAATTATTATATAAAACTAAAAATCAATATATATAAAAGTGTTCGGACAGTGGGAAGAAGTATAGACCTTCATGTATTCTACCTTGTGTGTATATGTGTGAGGAGGGTGGGTGTGGGCCTTTAAGAACCTAAAGAGAGTGGTTTCGATCAGGAGCTATTTTGCCTCTTAAGGGGATATTTAGCAATGTCTAGAAGCATATTTGGTTGTCACAGCAGGGGAGATAGAGGTCAGGGTTGCTCTTAAACATCCTTCAATGCATGGGACAGCTCCCCACTGTAGTACACACTGCAGGACAAGCCAAGACCTGACTGATTTTACCGGTAAAGAAGCAACAAGCCACTCTTAGATTTAGATAGTTTATTACTTACATATAGACAGTGAAAAGAAGGGTAAGCCAATGGTGCCAGTTCCCTCTGATCCTTATACCACACTCCAAAAAGGATGACAATGAAAGAAAAAGGACTGTGACTGCAGCATGAGTTGTCAGAAAGCCTATTGTTGAAGAGCCAGTATAAGGGGAGAGGAAGAAAGAAAGCCCTGTGACTCATTACAAGTAGAAAGTGATATCAGCCAAGCACCCAGTGCCCACATATGATTAGTGGGAAATCACTTACTATGTTTATTTGTCTAACAAGACCAAGCTAAGACCACAGAACCATTACTACAAAACTTTTCTCCTGAAACCCAGCTTGCTCAGTTTTCTGTTCATGTTACTAGAATACCTGTTCTTAAATCTCCATTTTAGAAGATCTTTATAAGTCAGTCACATTAGCCATGCTTTCATATTATGAGGTTCTCAGAGATTTCTCCAAAGGATACTAATTAAAATGAAAGAAGCTTATTTCTCTCAATGAATATCAATACTCATTCAGTAAAAAGACACCACTGAGCATCAAACAAATGTCTAACTTATGTTCTTAAGAGAAACCTATTAACATGAGTATGTTAAAAGAGGAGTTTATCATTTTTCTTGTTTACCAAATTTAATTTTATACAGAGCCAGTGTTTATCTCTTATGAATGTTAGAATTTGAAGAATTTAAATGTTTAGTTTATTTAGAGGTGGAAACTACTGTGAAAAAGTTGGGTCTTAATAACTAAAGAGAATTCTTTTAAAAATGTAAAAAGAAACCAAAATACTTTTTAAATGAAAATAAGTATTAAATTTATATCAAAGAGTTTCTTTGGTTTGGCTAACCAGACCTTGGTTGCAGAGTAGTATTGTAGAAAAACTTTGAATATATCTACTTTACTATTGCCATTTATTTAAAATAATTTTAAAAGTAGAACATTGTTTAATTGATATTACCTAAGTCAAGTTTTTTCCAGGAATAGGAATGTGGCATATTTTACAGTTGCAGAATAATGGCCTTTTGCAATATAGTACATGGAAATAGAAACATAATTAAATTATTGCTTAACATATGCTATATTATTTAATATATACTACTATAGTTAGAATAGTTCGCAAATTATCTCTCATTATTTTGTATACTATTACATGCTCTCTTGTAAGAGCTTTTTAAAATTGTAGTTGATCTTAATTTATATGTATAATAACTTTTTTTCTTGAGTTTATCTTGTTTGGGATTCTTAAACCTATAGATTGGTGTCTTTTATTAGTTCTGTGAAAATCTTAGGCATTATCTCTTTACAAATGTGTGTATTTTCTTTTCTTTTTTTTTTAAGACTGATTACAACATGTTAGACCTTCTCACTCCGTGCTTTGTCTATGATAATTTCTCCATCCAGCATTCTTGGAAATATCTATTGACATCTTTTACAGTTCAATAATTTTCTCTTCAGGTTAATTTTTCTAATCTGCAGTTAAACCACTCTTGAATTTAAAAAAAAAATCAATTTTATTGAATTATAACATGAGTAATTTTTCTAATCTGCAGTTAAACCACTCTTGAATTTTAAAAAATCAATTTTATTGAATTATAACATGATTTTGAGATAATAAAATAAAGCGCATCCATTTTAAGTGTACAAGTTGATGAGTTTTGACAAATGTATATGCCCTTGTAACCACCACCACAATCAAAATAATAGAACATTTTCATCTTTCTAAAAAGTTCTCTAGTGCCCATTTGTAGTCAGTTTTTTTTCTTTCCTTTCACCATCCCCAGGCAAGAATTGATCTGTTTTCTGTCACTATAAATTAGTTTTCCGTTCTAGAAGTAAGTTCTTTGCTGTCTGGCTTCTTTTGCTCAGCATAATGTTTTAGAGATTTCATCCCTCTTGTATGCATCAGTGGTTCATTTCTTTTTATTGCTGAGCATTATTCTGTTGTATAGCTATACCATAATTTACTTAACCTTTTGTCTGTTGATGGATATTGAGATTGTTTCCAATATTTTACTATTATAGAGAAGCATATGAATATTCATGTGCAAGTCTTTTGTGTAGACCACTTTTTCCCTTTTGGATAAATACCTAAAAATAGAATTGGCAGGGTCAGTAATGATGTACACTTACCTTTATAAGAAACTACCAAACTGACCTCCAAAGTGGTTACACCATTTTATATGCCCCCCAGCAATGTATGAGAGTTCTAGTTTAGTTCATCCTCATTAACAACTGGCATTGCCTATCTTTTAAATTTACATTTCTCAGTTGACTAATGATGTTGAGCTTTTTTCAAGTATTAGTAATTTGTATATTTTTTATGAAGTATCTTAGTCTTTTCCCATTTTTCAAATTGAGTTGATTGTCTTTTTATTAATGATTTGTAGGAGTTCATTGTATATTCTGGATCTGAGGTCTTTATCACATAAATTTGTTGCAGATGTTTTGTTCTAGTCTATGACTTGCCTTTTCCTGTTTTGTTGTTGTTTTTTAAATATTGTGTTTTATTTTTTATTAGATTTGTGTTTGAGCTTTGAAAACAGACTTGTTCCAAAAAACCTGCTAGTTAAAATAAAATGAATTGTTGTATAAATTAAAACCTAGTAATATTTTAACATATTTTAACTTAAATGTAACTTGTTTTAAAATTGACTATCATTGTAAGAAGGAGCAGTTTTAGACCATTAAAGTAGCTCTAAAATTCACATAACAAACCAAGAACTTACAGTATTTTAAAGTGAAAACTATACTAAAACACATTTTGATAATTTACCTAACAGGCTTGTTACATTTTTAGTTTGGGCAATTCACATTGTTTTTACTTCTATCTTCTTAAATCAGTTAATAATATTTCTATAGTTAAATGCAATTTATAATAGCATTTTTGTATGCTTCTATAGGAAGTTGACAAGATGAATTTACATATGTGTAGGAATATTTTTATTTGGAAGAATTAAAATGATGTGAATGCTTAAATGTAACAGTTTTGAGGAATTAAATGGAACAATTTTAGTCTCCACTCCATTGGTCACAGGCTAAAGGCAAGCTTTCTGAATCAGGCTCACTGTAGCTAAATGCTGGCACCAGAAATAGGACAATCACATGTCCTTCTAGCCATAAGCTCTTTTGCAGATGACATTTTGAATATTGTGAGCCTACCTTAGTTTTAACAATCTGTTTTTATACCAGCTGCTGTATTTTCTCCATCCTTCTCAAATCAAAAGGAGATAAATGGATTTGAGGGGCATCAGTAGAACAACTGGATACAGCCAAGTCATTTGAGATATGAAGTCTGATAATGCCCTAATTGGTACAAGGAGATTTCGAATGTCCACAGTAGTCTTGAATTTATGTACTGGATGTTACTTAGATTTTAATCTCCTTGTTTTTCTTTCAAGCTTTACTTTGTATATTGTTTGTATATTTTGGGAATTTTGCTTCAGACATTTGTGCTACTTTAAAAGATAATAGTGTGCTGTCACTATATTGATTTTTACAAGATGAATTTCTAATTATATTATGTATTAGTAGTCACATTTTATTATTCACTTTAGTAAGAACTTTGAAAGCATTTTGAAGCATCCAGAATAGAGTCCTACGTGCCACCACTTCAAGGACATAAGGACAGTCTTAAAAGCCATTGTTGTTACCTTCGCCTCATGTATGTGCTATTCTTCTGGTATTAGAAGATTCCTTTTTTTTTTTAATTTAGATATTAATGCTTCAAGTCTTTGGCTGTAACTCTAAAAGAGCATTATCAGGGATTTGATATGTAGAAATCATCTATCTAGTTCAACTTCTTCACTTCAGAGATCTGGGAACTGAGGCCCAGAGTTTTTACAGGTGCCCTGGCTCAGTGCTTCTCAAACTGTCTGTGGTAGAGAATCATTTTTTCTTCCTATCCCCAATGTATGGCAGGCCAATCGTTTTGTAAACTATAATAAAAATGAAGTACTAGAAAAAGTAATTTTAAAATGGCATGTATAGTTCTAAATGCTTCCTCTTAATTTCTGTGTTTATCTCAATGTAGGTGGATTACAAAAAGTTCTGGGACTAGAATAGTCCATAGACTTCACTTTGTACTAGTATATCACTGCCTAAGGTCGGGATTGGGAAACTATGATCAATGGGCTACATCCAACTTGTTTTTTGTATGTCCTGTAAGCTGAGAATTATTTTTACATTTTTAAGTGATTTTTGAAGAGTTACAATGTTTTGTGACACATGAAAATTATACAAAATTCATATTTCCGTGTGTTTAAATAAAATTTTATTGAAACACAGTCACACATTCTTTTAAGTATTGTCTGTGGCTGCTTTTCCCCCTGTAATATTGGGGTTGAGGCAGGGATGAGTAGTTGAGAATGAGGCCATATGGTCTATAGAGCCTAATTATTACTGTCTGGTCCTTTACAGAAAAAGTTAAGAGCTGAAGATCTGGCTTTAGGACAAAATTAGTAGTTAGTGATAGAGTTGAGCGTACAAACAGGTTCTACATTTTTAAAAATGTGTTTTAAATATTATTATTAGCTGATACATATTATGCCACTTTTGTTCTCATTTAATCCTTTATAAAAGTTAGGTAAGTTTAGATCCCTCTGATCTAGTTTTAGATACCTTTCTTGCTCCTAAAAACTCTTAACTCTATTGGTATGTTATTGTTTTTTAACTCATATGTGGTGAATTAAAAATGGCTAGATATTTTCTAATGTGGATTTTGTTATCAGCATCTGGTTCAGAATATTCAGCTTCTTTCCTGTTGCACATTACAGTGGATGTTTCTGTGTTCAGGTCCAATGAAAGAGTTAGGTATGACTCAGAAATCTTTAGAAAAACATTATTTCTAGTAAAAAGATTGCTCCTTTAAATATCTATCACCTAAAGAAAAGCAATACTGCAACTAAACTTTAATGGCAGGTTTCTGTTGCAAAATAGTAAAGATATAATAGGTGAGGTCCTGGCTACAACAAAAAAGATTGAGATTTTAAGTGACTTTTGGAGGAACAACAGGCTTTCAGTGTTTTGTCTCTACCACTCATTAAGCTGCAAAACAAAAGTTCCCATCATATTGTTGTCAAGCCAATATGTCAGTTAACATATTGCTTTATTTCCTTTTTAAAAAAAAATATTTTTAATGATTTCAGAGAGGAAGGGAGAGGGAGAGAGAGATAGAAACATCAATGATGAGAATCATTGATCGCTGCCTCCTGCACGTCCCCTACTGGGGATGGAGCCCACAAGCTAGGCATGTGCCCTTGACTGGAATCGAACCCAGGACCTTTCAGTCCTCAGGCCAATGCTCTATCCACTGAACCAAACCGGCTAGGGCTATTTCTTGATGTATGCAGTAAAAAACTGCTTTTCATGGTAGTTGTTAATTCTTTGTTTTCCTACCTTTGTCTGTGATCACTCAGCAATATATTGCTATAAAGATATACCAATAGCTGTCAGCTTTACATTTGATACAGGAGTCGCTTCATGATAAGGACCCTTTAAAAGCTGAATCTTGATGTTGGGGTTTCTTCCTGAAATAAAAAAAAAAAGAAATTATTGCTGTGAAAGCTTATTCATTATGATGAAAGTAGCTACAGTTTGATATTGTGTTACTTGCTATTTTATTCTACTTACTATTATGTCAATTTGTAAACAATAATTATGTTCTTGCTTAATGAAGAATAAAATAAATGAGAATAAAATAATATAGAAAGTTTTGGCAAAATCTCACTGTATCTTTTCAAGCCATGGCTAGTTCTTCTTCCCCATATCTGAGAGTGCCAAAGATTTAATGCAGGAGATGCTGGTAAATACTGCCCAGCAGCTGTGTCCTAATTCTAGATAGGGCTCTTCCTTTGTATGTTATAACAAAGTCATTGACTAGATTGCTGTGCATTAAAGAGAGATGAAGTGCTTAATAAATAGCAGGACTTATTATTTAGTAACAGAAGAGGATCACCTTCCAAATATTCCAAAAGAATGTAAGTACTTTAACATGGAACTGTTAATGAATGAAAATTTGGGACTCATGAGCAGTAGGTGTTTTTAGACATTATATATAACACATTTTAAAATATTTATTTGAATGAAATATTTCTGTTTTGTTTTAAATTTATGCTACAGTATAGTGGTAAGTGGTAACAACTGTTCTCTCCAGGCGTACACAAAATCTTAACTATTTGAACTATTAGAATAACTTGTGATTGAGCTTTGCTTATTTGGGCTAGTTTTTAATATATTTATTAGTTTAACCATTGGTTGGGTCTTCTCCCCGGCCCCACATATCAGATGTAGTTAAGAAATGTTTGGGGTTAACAAATTATTATATCTGGATTTTATTTAAACATTGATTGTCTTTTGGGAGCCCCCATTATCTAAGCGATCTCTATAGCTACTTTCTACCCAGTACAGCATGTTCCACATTTATTCCTTAGCATTTATTATAGTGATTGAGTTTCTGTTTCTAAACATTTTTGGTAGAAAGAATTAGTGTAGAAGGCAGTTCCTTTTTTTGCAGCTTGACTGCAGGGGACCAGAGTTGCATGCATTACTATGTCTGTGAAACTTCTTGGAAGCAAGCCAGTATGTTAGGGTGAGAGATTCATATGTAAGCGGTGAGCCACTAAAAGGCTTGCACAGTATTACAACTCTTCTGAGAAGAGGAAGTGTTAGGAAATTCAGCAGTAAAGCAGCAGCAGCAGCAGCAACAGCAACAAGCCGCCACAGTGGAAGTAAAGATAGGGCAGGTTCACTGTTAGCGTATTGCACAGTGTGAGGCAGTGAGCACACAGCTCCCCATCCTGCTGCCAGAAGGAGGCAAACCCAAACTGTCTGTTGCAAGATTTTTCTGGTTTCGTGTTTATGATGTTAAGTCATGTGATAATACTGTACCATAAGTTGCCAACTTTGCTTTACTCTAGAGAGGATCCTTTGCTGCAGTGCTTTCCCCCCCGTTCTTTTTCTTTCTTCTTTTTTTTTTCTTGAAAAAGAAAAAATTGTGCAATGTATGTGTATGCCTACACCATGCCGAGACGACACTTACCAGTAAATAATCTTTGTATCCCTGAGGTAAGATACTGTTTCTGCTTTCCCTGCACAGTGCTGCTGCAGCACGGAGCAGATCCAAACATTCGGAACACTGATGGGAAATCAGCCCTGGACCTGGCAGATCCTTCAGCAAAAGCTGTTCTTACAGGTAAGAAAACCGAGAGCTACCGAATTAGTTCATCTGTGGAACTACTGGCTTGATTTTAGAAAAATCTTTATGCACTGAATTTTATTTGTTTCTACTGATTAAGCTCAACAAAAATATGTGCCATTATCTCTACTTCATTATTGATTTGGTACATTAACAGTCTCATTAATTGCTATGCCTGCTCTTACAAGCATTAAGCAATAGGATTGTTTATTCTAGTTAGAATTTCTGAGAATTATAGCATTGAATGGTAACATATGTTACTCACTAATGTTGTAGTTATTTTTTATTGTTTAGATCATAATTTTCTTGTACCTCATCTTCTAGTTGACTCTTTTGAAGACCTTCACTATGGAGCAAACAAGGGCATTTGTATTACTTTATAAAAGTAGTTTTGATTGGAAAGACAACCTGCTGCCGTATTACTTAAATTAATAGTTAAATAAATCATGATGCTGCTTTTTCCTTGCCACCCTGATTATATTTTTGTTGCATCTTCTCATTTTACCATGTTACCTAACTACTTTTTAACTGAGGCAATGTCCTTTTTACTTCAGATAATGAAAATTTTTGGCTTAACTATTGGTTTTATTAAGACAAATGTCAAGAACCAAAGAGGAAATGATATCTCATAATTTGTATAGAAAATAATGCTATAAGTAATATGGCTTTGAGCAACTGTTTTCATTGATCTTCATTTCAAAATACTGCATTGGATCTATTTTTGTTTTTATTCTTAGCATCTGAGTTTTGCTGCCTTTGCCTTCTTTTACTTAACTGACCTTTGTAATTTGGAGCCTCTTAGTCACTGCAGTGCTAAGAGTATTGTTTTAGTGCTTGTGTACAAGTAAATGACTTTTTGCTTCATTTAAATTTGCCCATATTTGAAGAAAATAAATTGTTTTGTTCACTTTTAAGTTTGGTGTCATGCTGTGCATTTTAAACAAAGATTCTGAGGTGAATGGAAAACATTTATATACAGAAAGCTTTGAAAAAATGCGGAATTCTGGTTAATTATTCTGTATAGAAGACAACTTCCCACTGTGCTAAAATTAATATAATCTCTGCTAAATCAGAGTAATATGATTTTTCTCAATTAAAAGGTTAGGTGATTGGGATACTGAATCAAGATAACATACACTAGAGAAATAAAGCTATTTTAAACCAGTGTAGATAAGAAGAAATTTAAATATAATTATAAAATTTAAATAATGAAATTAAAATATATAGCCTCAGGCTTGCTTAGGCTCTGCAGCCTTTCAGTGTCTTCTTTTAACAAAGCCCTGACAACAATCGCAGCTTTGGATTGGTCTCTGACGAAAGGAGAAATATGGTTCAGAGTAATGGAGGTAGATTACAAATGCTGACCGTGACTGTCTCTATATCTGAGTGTCCTCCTTCTGACCTTTCCTTCTCTTCAGCCCTCAACACCTGTCTTGTCCATTTGTTCGATTCATTTAATGCAACACTGCTTTTTGATCCACTTATATTTTTCTAAGAGAAAGTTTTAAATATATAAGTTAATTAGCAAGAAGAAGCTACCTCCTAATTTGGAATGGATTTTAGGGGAGATCATCTTGGCTGTTAAAGTTTGGGAAAGAGCTGTGGCATAATACGTCATGGAGACTGAAGATTCCTGGGGAGCAGATACTATATATGTTAGACTTGATTTGAAAAGTATCTATCACTGCACCTTGCTTAGATAAGGACGATATTCATTCTTCTTGGTCATAATACTGTTCATTAATTATTCTTTTCAAGAATATTTACTTTTTTTTGGAAATGACATACAGCTTTTCAGTTATGATTTAAAAAAACATTCTAGAACATTCTGGTAATAGTAATTTGTGGAAAATATAAGCTATTGATATTTACACATTCATGTTATATAATGTAGTGAAATAACACTTAAGTGAAATGTATTTCTGCCCATGCAGGTTCTCTTCTAAGCAATTCTTTGGAATTATAGTGAAAGTACTATTTCTGAAGCTAAATTTAGAAGATTAAGCATTGATAAAAGGGAATCTTTTGAAAGGAATGACTTAGAGTTATTAGAGACTAGAGGCCCGCTGCACAAAATTCGTGCAAGGGGCTCGGCCCCCGCCACCGTGGCTTCGTCCAGGAGGTCATCTGGTCTAATTATCATATTATGCTTTTATTGTTATAGATTATTCTGGATGATGTGTCATTATTTTTATGGCAGATGGAATTGTGGCACCATTACTTACCTTATGAGTGAAGTTTCTATTCTTAATAGTTACATGACTATTCTTAAAAGGCATTAAGTATTCTTCTGCAACATGAATTTATGACGACTTTATAATATCCTTCTATGGATATATTTTAGGTTATTTTTAGCCAATCCTCTAGTGTTTACCATTTAGGTAGGTTGTTTGCTTCCTTGAGAATTTGTCACTTTATCAATTCCATAGGAATTGTACTACTTTTTTTTTTTATTTTTATTTATTTTTATTTATTTATTTTTTTT
>NW_005356870.1:5006880-5009725 GCF_000412655.1 Myotis brandtii | reverse complement strand
GACCGTGTATGCTTAATTTCTAGTTGTTTCTTTATCATAGCATCGAGGGTCTCATTAGTTTTCGTGAGTCTCTCCTCAAGTTTATTGGCAGCTTCTAGCACATTTTTGCAAGCCCTCAAAATTGCGTTTTTTAGCTCTATATCCTCCATTTCTGTCATGTTTTTTTGTCTCCGCATTTTTTATGCTTTCTTGGTGCACCCCCTAGTGGTCTTTGTGCGCAGTCTTGTTCTAGTTGAGCCTTGATTGTTGTAGTTAAAACTAGAGGGGTTTGACCACCAGGCCGACTGGCTGTGGGAATCAGCTGTGGGAAAACTTCTGTCCTCTAGGGAGGTGCTAATCTAGGGAATTGTACTTCTTTACCATATTCAGTCTTAGCATCTACAAACATGTTATATCTCTCCATTCCTGGCTGGCGTGTGTAGGATTTGGAGAAGGAGGAGCTTCCTTTTTACGGACTGCAATGCTTCGTGGTATTATTTTGGGAGAGCCACACTGAAGATAAATGTGGTTGACAAAGGAAATGCTTATTGAAGAGAGTAAAGATATAGAGGTGTTTGTTAATCATGTGAGGAGGATTTCTGGGGGGCACAGTGGGAAGTTGGATCAGGAGAAGAAGTGACAATAGATTGAGTCTGAGAGTTTGAGAAAGGATAGATGACCAAAGCAGAACCAAGGATGACAGGGATGTAAAGTGGGTGAGTGTAGATGATCACAGGTTTGCCATGATAATTGGTCCCAGCAGTTAGTTTCCTAGTAGAATTGGGGGTACAGGAGTAGGGAAGAAAGATATATTTGCACCAAGCAAATATAAGAATAAGTTTGTAAGAATAAGCTTAATCTGGATTCATTGCACCTCTGAGGAAATCCTAATCTATGATTGATTGGCAGGCTCCCAGTCTTTCCAGGAAAAATCAGCTGTGGCTCAGGCTAGAGGCAGTATTGAGGGGTCAGTATGTGCTTGCTGAGCCTGGTGTGTTAAATCAACAAACTATATCTGGAATCCTACCTCTTTTTGTCTTCTCCAGTGATTCCTATTGCTTTCAGGTAACACCAAAGCCTTCAACATGATCAGTGAGGACTTAGGTGATCTGGACCCTGCCTATATAGGTTTGATTACTAGGTTTTGCTCAAGCCTAGTTTACTTTTTTATTTCTTACACGTTGCATGTAACCTGGCAGTAATTTTGGTCTACCATGCTTTCAAATTCCCAGTCCCACCATTTCTTACCAGCCCCATTGCTTCAGCCCTTTACATACCTTCATCATTTTTCTTTCATGACAGCAGTAGTCTCATAATGGATCTCTGTGTCTCCACTTATACTTCATTCAGCTCTTACTATAGCTGGGGTGGTCTTTCTAAAGCATAATCTGCCCTCTGATTAGAAAACCCTGTAATATATTCTCATTACCCCCAAATAAAATCCGAACTCTAACCATAGCCTACCATAATATGGCGCCTGCCTTACATACCAATGATCTTGTCTTCTATATTTGTCCTTGATCTCTTTGCTTCAGCTACAGCTGGATGAATGCTGTTGCTCAAACAGATGAAGCCTTTTTCTGTGTCTAGATTAACACATGCTATTTACCGAAACTGGAACACTGCCCCAGAATTTAACGTGATTCATCTGTTAAATCTCCACTCAAAGATTTACTCCTCAGACAGGGCATCTTATCCTCAATCCCATTAGTTTACTTTATTTTCTTCATGGGTTTATTGATATCTGAAGTTGCATCTTTTTTGTAAGCTATTGTTTGTTTACCCCAGTAGATCGAAAGCTTTATAAGGATTTGGACTTTTATCTGTCTTGCTTACTTTATTGTGCCCAGGACTTAGACAAGTACACAAAATGATTAAGTAAACAAATACATCTCGGGTCTGATTACTGGTAACAAGGCAGCATATTTTCCAAGTCCTACAAATACTCATCTCATGTCATATTGTAGTAGTCTATTAAATTTTCTACTTTCCAAAAATTGTTTTGAATTGCTGATAGTCATGTATACCTCTTGAAACAGTGTGTTAAAAATATGTTTTAACTGGTATGATGGGTGAGGTATGTACTGAGCCTTTTATCAACAGATTTCTTGGATGGCTCCTTTGATTGAGAACATTTCAATTCTCAAAGGATCAAATTTTCTTTTGTTATTAATGTATTGTTTTGCACAATAGCTATACTACAATGTAGCATATTTCATATCGTGTATAGTGTAGTTTTACTATTAGCCTACATGATTAAACACAGATTTCTCATGTTCTTAATTTTAACTTTAGAAATTATTGTTTATCAGTTATTAGGAAGCCTAAAATTACAGCATTCTTCCTAGAAAAGAAAGCGTAAGAGGTAATACCTTAGTTTTCAAGATAAGCTGTACGTCCATCCATCTCAGTTTTATCAGGGGAAAATTATTGTTATATTAGCATGAATTTCCTTTTAAAAATTCCCTTTAGTACTAGGCAAGAAAGTTAAAACTTGTCATTGCAATAAAATAGTGTGAATACTCATTTTAAAGATAGATTGTAAATGTTAATCCCCTAACTGTTAAAATTTTATTAATGGTTTGATCTGTCTATAATTTTGGACATGAATAGAAAAATTTAAGGTTTTATTATCAAAAGTTATTGATACACTTTTTGAAACCTTAAAAATATGAAAATAATTTAGAAGAGGAATAAAAAACTAGTACCTTTTTAAAAGACTATATAGGACTAGGTCACATTAAATTAGCACCTATTTAATTTGTTTAGTAGTTGTATTTGTGGGTGGGTGTGTGTTTGTGTTTATTTCTATTGATTTCAGAGAGGGAGAGAGAGAGAGAGAGAGAGAGAGAGAGAGAGAGAGAGA
>NW_005356870.1:4970293-5006870 GCF_000412655.1 Myotis brandtii | reverse complement strand
TATAATAATAAAAGTGTAATATGCTAATGAGACTGGACAGCCAAATGACCCTCCGGACGTCATTCCAGATGAAGCTGAGGGGTGGGGGCTGAGGCAGAGGTGGTTAGGGGTGATCAGGCAGGCAGGCGAGAGGTTAGGGGCAATCAGGCAGGCAGGCGAGCAGTTAGGGGTGATCAGGCAGGCAGGCAGAGTGGTTAGGGGTGACCAGGCAGGCAGAGGGGTTAGGGGTGATCAGGCAGGCAGGCAGGCAGGCGAGCGGTTAGGAGCCAGCTGTTCCGGATTGCGATAGATATAGATCACATTTTTTACCTACTCATTCATTGAGAAGGATGTAGTATAGCTCATATTTAAAAAATTGGACTGACCCATAAACTCAGAGCTTAAACCCAATCCAATATAATGTCTCACTCGTTTCTTAGCTTAAAGATTGTTCTTTAAAAAAACTTAACTCATTAATAATACCTGCATGATTTATCATCATATTATCATAATAAAATTAACTAATTGGGTAATAAATTGATTTATCCAACTTTATAAATGCTATTTGTAAGTCTTTACTCTCTAGTCAGTAGGCTTGAATAACATTCATTTCAAACATTAATATTTAGAATCTATAAGGAAAGATGTAATATTCAAAATGTTTGAACTATTTATTGGTAAAAGGCAGCTCAAATAATGTAAGTCTTACACAAATTACAGGCAGTTAATGGAGTGGGAGGGAATAGAAACACTTTCTGTTTAGATAACCCAGCACTCTAATATTTCAAGCTCCTCCCATCAACCTTTTTATGTAATTAAAGCCAGCAGGCTTACATCATTAAAACAAGCATGATTTTTCAACTCATCAAAAATGACATATTTGTGAAGCATAATAACTTATTAGTGTATACCTGAGAGCACCCGTCATTTTTCCCTATAAACTAGCAACTTTATAGCATATTCATTGCAATTTGTTTTAGAGTATACCTTTTGGTTATAATTTTAACTCTAGAAGTACGTTAATGTTTTACATATTTTAAAAAAAAACCACAAAATTAAATCAAGGATAGGGGGAAAGCCCTAAAATTTGAATGCAGACAGAAACAAATGAACCATCTTCATTTAGAATAAATATACTTTCCACGAAGACCAAAAACTGAAGGTTACTTTTCCCCAGCTGGAGCTGAAACACCAAAGACATCTCACCAGAGCAGAGTGGAACAGATTAGCATAGAGTAGCACTGAGCTGGGCAGAGTGGAGTGGAGCTGCCTAGCTTAATGGGATACTACTCGGCTGTAAAAAAAAGGAAATCTTACCCTTTGCAACAGCTTAGATGGACCTGGAGAGTATTATGCTGAATGAAATAAGCAGTCAGAGAAAGACAAATACCATATGATTTCACTTATATGTGGAATCTAATGAACAAAATAAACTAACACACAAAATAGAAACAGACTCATAGATACAGAGAACAGACTGACAGCAGTCAGAGGGAAAGCGGGGAGAGGGCTAGGTGCAAAAGGTGAAAGGGTTAAGCAAAAAAAAAAAAAACACACCAAAAAAACCCAAAACCTCATAGACAGACAACTATTACCAGAGGGAAAGAGGGATGGGGGGAGGTAGGAGAGGGTAAAAGGGGGATAGATGTTGATGGAAAATGTGACTTGGGGTGGTAAACACACAATGCAATATGCAGATGATATATTATAGAATTGTGCCTCTGAAACCTATGTAATTTTAAAAACCAATGTCATCCCCAATAAATTCAATTAAAAAAAAAAGAGGGGCCTAGCTTGGGAGGGGACCAAGTGGAGTGGATGAAGTAGAGTGGAGCTGGCTAGCTGAAGAGGGGCCTGGGCCTCAGGGCCATGCTGTTTTCATAGCAGCTCCATAGTGTTATCCAGCTGTTCCACAGCAGTGCTGTTTTCACAGCCATACTGTATTATCCTCGAGCTCTTTGTACTAAACTTTCCTCCTTCACTGCCCCCAAATTGGTGACTCCTGTTGGCATTTGAATTGGCGCCAGTGACCCTTGGTTGACATTCCATATGCCCCAGTGGGGCTCTGAAGCGACCACCCGGTCTGAAACCAACTCGCCTGGTTCCTGATTCTGTTCTCAAGTTGTCTTCCTGGTGGCTCCTAAGGATCTTGGGAACTGTACATTATGATTAATTGACTTAAACTTGAGACTAATTGAATCTTTACAATAATACCCTGTTGGTTAGAGATTATTATCTCTGAAGTTCAGAGAGGTTAAATGTCGCTTTTGAGGTCAGACAGCCTTTGAATGGGAAAGCTTGGAGTGAAGCCCAATTAGCTAATGCTAGTGTCTATCCCCCCTCTGGATAAGCCTGCTTTTCAGCCTCACACAAGCCCTCACGATTTGTAGATGCAAAGGGTGCCACAGGCCAACGCTCTATCCACTGAGCCAAACCAGCCAGGGCCATATCAGACCAATTTATAAATTCTTTATTTTTTTAAGGATATAGCAGACATTTATTTGTTTCAAGAAATGAAAGAATTGGCCCACTTCAGAAAAGTTAAGTTTCCCCATCTTAAAATGGGTAGGTGGATCGTAACATTGGAGATCCATTCCAGTCTGTATGCATAAGTTCCATGAATGGTTAGAGCAGCGGTTCTCAACCTGTGGGTCGCGACCCCTTTGGCGCTTGAACGACCCTTTCACAGGGGTCGCCTAAGACTGTCCTGCATATCAGATATTTACATTACGATTCATAACAGTAGCAACATTACAGTTATGAAGTAGCAACGAAAATAATTTTATGGCTGGGTCACAACATGAGGAACTGTATTTAAAGGGCCAGAAGGTTGAGAACCACTGGGCTAGAGTGTTCCCTCCTTGACCTGGGAGAGCTGCAGAATGGGGGAGGGACAAGGGAACAGATCTCTGGATTATCCCCCTCCCCCTAGTAGCTCTAAATCAGCTCCATCTTGATTTTTGAGATGATCTAGACCCCTTTGTATTTCTGGTGGGCGGAGCCATGTCCTTGGCCCCCTGGGCTGCTCTGGTCCTTCTCCTTTTGATCTCCCCGAGTGGTCCCTGGGATCGTAGTATTGACTTGTCTTCCCACTTCCCACCAGAATGAGAGGGCCTTTCGGTGGGAGTGTTCTAAGGGCTTCAGCCTAGCGTTGGGAGACTCTCTGGCCTCCATTCTGTTCACTCATATTTTCTTACTCTTCCAGACTGAGATGAAGGGTTCAGCTCCTGGGCCTTCCAAGGTCTCTGTAACAGGCCTGTTGATCATCTCCCCTCCTGCAGCCATACTCACATTGTCTTTGGGTGTTACTGCTGCTGCTCCTGGTAATGCCTCCTGGTCAGGCCCTGCCGGTGCCGGGGTTAGGAAAAACAATGTGTCCCTAAGCATAGAGTATTTGCATGAAGCAGGTTGTTGGACTCCTTCCCCATCAGCATAAGCAAGAGAGGTGGCCCCAGATACCTCAGCGACTATGGAAAGGCTTCTCACGTTGAGCAGGTCTTGGCCACCTTCTCCATGGAGCTCCATGGCCTGTGTCAATAGAAGAAACAGGGAAGTAAAGAAGAAAATAAAGTGAGACTAGAAAGGGCTGTCACCTGTCTTTAAGAGCTTAGCATTAGAATAGAAGAACCTTTGAAGTCACCAAGTCTAGAAATCCCCCTATGGCACCCCACAAGAATCACTGAGGTTTTGCCTGGACAGTTGCAGTGCCAGGGAGAGCACTAGTGCAATTCACCAGTGAACATCCTCACACTTTTACTTTATACACTTGTCTTAGCATTTCTACAAAACAGATTCCTAAAGGAAGACTGCTGGGCAAAAATTATGTCCATCTTACCTTCTGAGAGCTACTAACAAATTGTGCACCAGTGTGCAAAGCATGCTACAATGCCACAGATTTATACAAAAATCAGTTTATGGCTGAAATAAAGTAAGGGCTTTCTCAGAGTTAAAAATGCCCTACAGCAGATCAGACTGCCTGAGTCCACTGTAGTATGTAAGTGTTCCAGCACAGATTGGACACTAGAATGCTGTTGACAGCATTACAACATCAGGTATATGGTTAGAGGAGCTGACATCTAAGGGACCTCGGATATTCAGAAGCACACAGGGCCTCCCCAGTGTGACAAGGCCTTCACATAGTGGCTCTTCTGGCCTGAGCCCTTCCATATGAGTGTTTATCCAGGCAGCCCAGGAGAGCAGCCCGAGAGCCTTCAGTTGCTCTCCTGAAGCACTCGGGCCCTCCCACAGTCTCTGCAAAACCTTACTGCTGGGCTCTTCCTGTCCTCTGCCTCCAGCACAGGTATGTCCATCATGTCCCAAGCTGGTATGGCGTGGTTGCCACTGTAAACCTCCGCTGGCAGCCTCAGGAAGAACACCAGGTTGTCCCAGTGTGCAAACACATCTTCTTTTGCATCTGAAGGGGGGGTGGGCATAATTGTAGGTAAAAAGAGTGCCAGTGGCAAGCTTCAAGTGGAGCTATTTTTTCTCATGACTGTAGATGGACAACATTATAATCTTCAAAGGAAGCAGCCTGGTCAGCTCCAAGCTCGTTGCTGACTTGAGTCCCCTTCTCTGGGTGTGTCGGTTGTATTTGGCACCGACTGCACTGCTGCCAGCCTGCCAGCAGCATGACGTCAGGTATTGTGAGGTCGGGGCTGGTGTACACGATGCCCACAGTGACCATTTGCACACAGTTGAGCACATCGATCACTTCTCCTCTTTTACTGATCTGGATGAAGTCGCTCTCAAACATGGGAATGCGTGTGAACATGGCGAACTCGCCCTTGCACAGCTGCTGCTGCAGCTTGCCCATGGAGCCACGGAACCGTGTTGTTGCTCATCTGTCCTTCATGAAGACTGCTGCTTGTCCTCTCCAGAACCTCTGCCTCAGCCTGAACTGCAACCCCTCCTGAGCTGCCTTTAAGCCTGAACTGTCCATTGTGACCTGCCGTCAGCTGCCCCACACAGCACTGTGTCCTCATCCTCATAGCCCCCCGCCCCCCGGAAGAGACACCATCCTCCTGCAAGCAGCCACCCTACAAAGGGGCAGGGAGTACCAAATTATTTTGTTATGTAAAACACAAGTATGTTTCTTCAGGCCACTTGTGTTCACGTAGCTACCACAGGCAATGAATGTAAATGATTAGCAGTCCCAGGAAAACTGTCTTTATTAATCTATGAAGGTGATACTAATAGGTGACAAATAATTAAGGCTTTATAAGAATTGAATGTGTTTTTGAGCTTTTGCTTAATAGTTATCATAGCATTTCTGTGAAATATTAACTTCAGTCACCAAACTTGAATTTAAGAATATACATAAGGGATTAACCGGGAAAGCATTCCTAAGACTCTCCTTATCAAGCCTGCACTTAGTTGTAGATTTCTATAAACTGCTTTCTTAGAATTTCAGTTATTGGGCCTCTTCATTCATTTCTGGAAATACTGTTTGCTATTTGTATCCTATAAGGAATTAACATATTAACACCATCTTAAGGACATTGTTATAACTGTTAACCTCCTTGTTTTCTATCTTGTTCTCCTGGGCATTAAATTTGTTGATTGTTTTGAAACAAATGATATCTATACCCCTTTTGTTCCTTTCTTTTACTCAAGAACACAAAAAGCTGGACGTTCCGATTTGAGAAAGCATATATTCACGTCATTTTATGAGAATGCATTACCTTACTGGGCATTAGGTGGGTACTAACTAGTTTTCCCAGGAAGCTTTTTAACCAGACTAGCCTTCTGATTGTGCATCTGACTGTGATAGGGAGGTGACCAGTATTTTCTCAGGGAAAGAGTGAAGCTTACCTAGAGTGTCAGTAATTTTGAGCATCTTAACATTGTACATTTGAGCACATCCTCCTACAGTCTTAGAATTGCTAGACTGTTTGAATGTGGACATTGAAAGTCTTCTGAATTGATGGCCTGACTGGGCATGGAGAAACATACAGTGAGTCATATGCTCAAGTCTTTTTGAATGAAAATGAAAAATGTCTAATTATCTGAACTGACTGAATATTTTCTTATGTGTGGGAATTTTTTTTTTTTTTTTTTTAGTTTTTAGAAGATTAATTAGACAGGAAATCAGTGCTAGATAAGAAGTGCTTTACAAATAGGCTGCCTATTGATTTGTAGATGATCAGAACTGTATTTTTGCCAGTTTGTATAATTTTTTTTTTTCTTTCTGAAGAGGAATAGCATTCTGTGTATCAGTTTTTATTTATGTTCTTTCCCTCTGGTTTTTTTCTTTGGGTGGAAAAATTCATTGTTCTTTATAATTCTAGTTTTATGTGTTGGGCTTCAGTGTTTGGAAATAGGCCCCAGGTGGGTGAAAAAGAGTCTTTTTTCTCTATTGATGTTCTAAGCTTTCCATATGTTGTTTTTTTATTATTCTATTACCCTCCATTGCACTGAAAGTGAATGATATATTGCTTATGACAGGACATAAAAATGACTCTTGTTTTAAGAAGTTATTAGAATGCCAGTGGCAATAATAGACAGACATGGGAGAATATCCTTTTCTCCAGAAGAGCAACAAATTTTGTGAACTTGTTTGCAAAATAAGTCTTCTTTCATTTTTAAAACCTAATAAGGGAACATAAAATAACTACTTGCTCATACTCTTTGTAAAACAAAAACATACCAAGTAGAAATATTAATGAGGATTTATAAAAGAGAAGGCTAGCTAGGAATACAGAAGGGAAAGAAAATTAAAAATGGAAGCATTAATTAAATGCTTTATGCTTAGTACTACTATGCCAAAATTTGTGATTTTTCTTATTCCTTTCTCTTAAGGATATATATTTATATATGTTCATCTTGATATTTTATTTATATTTTATCCTCACCCAAGGATATGTTTATTGATTTTTAGAGAGAGGAAGGAAAAGAGAAACATCAGTGTGAGAGAGAAACATTGATTGGTTGCCTCCCATACGCATGTCCACCTGGGATTGAACCTGAAACCTGGGTATGTTTCCTAGAATCAAGCCCCCAACCTTATGGTGTATAGGGACAATGCTCCAACCAACTGAGCCACCAGTCTAGGGCTTTTATTTCTTAACAAGAGGCCTGGTGCACAAATTCATGCACAGATGTGATCCCTTGGCCTGCGATCGGGGCCGGTGGGCCAGGGGGAGGGACCGCAGGAGGTGGGTTGGTGTGGGAGGTTGGCTGTGGGAGTGCACTGACCACCAGGGGGCAGCTCCAGCATTGAGCGTCTGCCCCCTGGTGGTCAATGTGCGACATAGCGACTGGTCATTCAATCGACCGGTCATAACAGTAGCTAAGGCTTTTATATGTATAGATTAGAGGCCCGGTGCACAAATTCGTGCACGGATGGGGTCCCTTGGGGTGGCCTGCAGAGATCGGGCTGCAGCTCGCACCCCCAGCCTCTCAGTCCCAGCTCACGCCCCCAGCCTCGCATCCCTGCAGCCCCATCTGGCACCCCGCCTTGGCCTGGTGCCACCCCCTCACCATCCTGCCTGTGGATTGATTGATCAGGGCTGGGCCCCCCACCGCCACTGCTGGTCGCCATCTGTGGGGCGATTGTGCCCCTCTTCGCACCCACCTTGACCTGGCATCACCCACTCACCTGCTCCACAATCCCGCCGCTATCCCGCTTTCATTGGGGCCCATCGGGGCTGGCAGCACCTCCACTGCCGCCAACACCCACCATGTTCCACGCTGCCCCCTGGTAGTCAGCGCACATCATAGTGAGCAGTCGAACTCCCAGTTGAACAACTGCCTGAGGGGGCAATTTGCATATTAGGCTTTTATTATATAGGATTAGGGAACATCTGACAGCTTAAAGGACTAGTGCTTCATACAAAGTTCTTTGATCCTTTTATGTTTCCTTATATTGACCTTACTCACAGTTCTCATGTGAGTGCTACTTACTCTCTCCATTATTTAAATCAGTGGTGGGGAACCTTTTTTCTGCCAAGACCATTTTGATATTTATGACATCTGTGAGCCATACAAAATTATCAACTTGAAAATTAGCCTGCTATATTTGGTCAAACATTTCATTAAATCCCCCCTAATGCCTTGGTAGGGCCAGACCAAATGATTTCACAGGCCTTATACAGCCTGTGGGCCGGACATTCCCCACCCCTGATTTAAAGTATGGTTTGGGCCAAATGCCATGCTTAAATATTGTTGGTGAATTATAGCAGGTTTTAGACCTAAAGATCTACTAATCTCTTGGAGAAGAAAATAGCCATGGTCATACAGCCATGTCCATGTCTCAACATATATACACACACATACATTTTACATGATTACTTTTTTTTTTCCAGAAGGAAGAAATGGTACTGAATGTTATTGAATGGTAGCTTACACATTTTGTTTCTGAAAGAAGAGAGAATGGAAAAGAGTATTCCAAATATTTTTTCACTTTAGGTCCTTATGTGATACTTTTCAGAGAAAAAAGGTTAAACAAAGTTGAGATTATTTTTTTAATTGATTGATTGATTTTAGAGACAGACATCAATTTGTTTTTCTACTTATTTATTCGTTCATTGGTTGACTCTTGTATGTGCCCTGACCAGGGGATTGAAACTGAAACCTTGGCGTATCAAGAGGACGCTCTAACCAACTAAGCTACCTAGCCAGGGCTGAGATTATATTTTTAAACATGAGTTGGCCGAAGTATGAAGGTAAAGATAGTCCTAAGAAATATTTGAAAATGTGAAGTAGGAAATTATTTTAAATGTGCTACAAGCTATGGGAGCAGAAAGGAGATTAGTATATTATTTGGAGTGACAAAAAGTAGGAAGATGACAGAAAGCCCCACAGGAGAAATGAATGTATATCTATTGTAAAATTGGTGCCTAGTTTACAGGGCTAAAGAGCACTTAAAATAATGAATGATTGTAAAATTTTCTGTAAATTTAATTGAAAGAGATGGAAATGGCGTGGGGATGTCCTAAAATTTTAGTCAGAGAGAACAAAGTGAGTGAAGTTCTTAGAAAGCTACATAGATTGAAGAAAGACTTAAGTTTGCAAAATGGCTGCTTTCTAACAGTTTACCCTCAAAACAAATTGGTGTCTTACCGACTTCTATTACTAAATTAACTTTCTTCCTATGAAGCTGGTTGAAAATGTTGCTAGATTTTTATCATCACGCTTTACAAACAGGTTTGCTATTGTCCATAATGTTATATAATAAAGTCTGAATGTTCTGTGTTATTTAAAGAAAACCAGAATGCTACCTTATCAATTCTTGAAGTTTAAAATTCAGGAACACTAATTTAGTCTTTTAAATAGACCTATCTTTAATTGGTCTAAAAAGCAATTAAGCTTTCCAAATTGTAAGTTGCTCATATACAGGAAAATAGCCTATCGACAATTTTTATTGGTAGGATGTAAGAGCACCTTTCTTTTGATTTTTGACCAATCATTTCTCCATTGTCTAAAAAAACACACAAAAAAACCACATTTTTTAATTGGAATGATGAATTATATATGATCACTTTAAAATACATTACATAGTTGATTTTCTTTTCTTTCCATTATATAATCTTGTTCATTTAGTCCTTTATTTATATGACTTTCCTGGGTGTTTTTCAATGAAAGACCTTATATTTTTTTTATTATGTAGGAGAATATAACATATACTTACTATGTTTTATGTGTTTAATGCAGTTCAATAACTTTTGTATTTATCTCTGATTTAATTAAATGGATTAAGTAACCACTGAGGGTATTCCTCAGAAAATGCCGGAAGCCGGTCCATCCTTGCTGCTTGACACAGTCACTGCAGGAAAGAAACATCTGCACAGCATATGTTTCAAGGGACCTGGCGTATATAGCATACTGTTCTTAATATGTTTGCTCCCCTTAGCACTATGTGTTTTAACCAAGGTCACCTCTCCGAGAAAGGTTGTTTCCCCAGGTAGGGATTTTTCCCTGAAGTTAGGGAGGGGATAAAACCCCTTAACTCAGTGCCAGGCGGGTAGTTAAATCACTTTAACTACAAACAATCACGCTTAAGCTGCATAATCTTTACTCCCTGGAATGGAGATAAGAAACGCCCTAACCTTTCTAATAGAAATTGACAGGATTAAAATCAACTGGTATAAATACAGATGTAACAAGACAATAAACACCAGAACTTGGCTGGAGATCCTGGCTAGGCTGCTGATCAATTGAACACTGTCTCCGTCCACACCTTGGGGAACCCCTGGACCTGCTGGGGTTGGACCCCAACAAGAAACTACCTCGAGTTCTTAGTATCATAGTTAGGGGATTTTGGTTTTTGTTGTGAGGATATTACAGTGAGGAGTGAGTTGAAGGAGTGTGCAGAAGCAAAAGGACTTATTTTGAGTACTTGCAGCCCTATACTTAGTATCTTTCATTCATTTTATTTTTTAATAAAAATGTATTTTTGTTGATTTCAGTGAGGAAGGGAGAGGGAGAGAGAAACAACAATGATGAGAGAGAATCATGTATTGGCTGCCTCCAGCACATCCCACACTGGAGATCGAGCCGGCAACCTGGGCATGTGCTCTGACTGGTAATTGATCCTCCTGGTTCATAGGTTGATGCTTAACCACGGAGCCACACTGGCCAGGCCTCATTTTCCTTTAAGACACTCATCTCTACATGTCTTCCAGTAAATTGTATGCTAGTAAAGCTGGATGTCTCAACACAATCAGGAAAGTTTAGGAGCAGTGGGAGATGTGCTTTTATTTATTCACCAAAGGGTAATTGTAGAAAAGCATCATGGACAAGTACTTACTTATACAGGAATATATCAAAAGGTCTCTCAAGTAATTGTGATATTTTTACATTGTGACTATACTAACGTTAGGTTTATCATTAAATACAAGGCTACACTATTTGAGTTATTTTTTTGGAGAATTGAGAGTGAAATTGGCATACTAAGAGTGCTCCAAACAGGTTCATCTTTTTAAAAAAATTTTTTTTGTTGTTAATTTGTACTCAGGAATAATTTTTTCATTATCAATTAAATGTTCTTTTTTGAGAAAGAAAATAGTGCCTTATATTTGAGAACTGTTGTAACAGGCCACAGACAAAAACAAGGTCATTATGAACTCATAAAATACCAAACATCATCATCTCGCTAATATGAATGATAGCTGCTGTTTTTAGTCTTAGAATTAACCCCCGTTTTCTAACAGCATCCAATCTAGAACTAACCTCCGTCTTCTTAGACGCACCCCCCTTCCAAAACTTCCAACAAATCTCACATGCTAGAATAGATTCTTTCTAATACCCTCTTCCTGAGCTGCCCCACTGGTCCAATGGCGTGTGTTCTCCCTTTCTGTAACAAGTAACGAGCCCAACGTGTTCTACTATGGGCGTGTTTCTGGTGGTCTTTGGCTGGAAGGCATTAACACTTTCCTTAAAGATATTTCTTAAAATACAAATTATTTCTCCAACATTTAAGAGTTGAATGCTTTGTTCACTTCATACACACACACACACACACACACACACTAGAGGCTTGGTGCATGAAAATTCTTGCACTAGAGGGGGCAGTTCCTCAGCCTGGCCTGCCCCCCTCTCAGAGTCCAGGAGCCCTCAGGGGTGGGAGGCGACACCCCCATCACACCTCTGCTGCTGCCACTGCTGGCAGCGCAAGCCTTGGCTGGCCCTGGTTACCTGAGCCTCGGGCTGGCCCTGGGTGGCTGGGCAGCTGCCATCTGAGGCTTACCTGCACCTCGGGCCGGCCCTGGATAGCTGGGCAGCCACCATCCGAGGCTTGCCTGCCCTCGGGCGTTGGCTGGGCAGCCGCCATCCAAGGCTTGCTGCACCTTGGGCATCGGCTGGGCAGCCAACATCTGAGGCTTGCCTGCGCCTCTGGTCGGCCCTGGGTGGCTGGAGGGCTGAGGGGACTGGGGGACTCTGGAGGCAGGCGCGGGCGGAGCAGCCAGACCTTCCCGGGGGCAGGCCCGGCCATGTCACGTGCCTGCCGCCCCAGCGGGGCTGAGGGGACTGGGTGCTGACATCTTGTGGCTGTGGGCACTGCCTTCTTTGAGGACGTGGAAATCAATTAGCATATTTCCTCTTTATTGGCTGTGAGCACTGCCATCTTGTGAGGGTGTGATGGTCAATTAGCATATTCCCTCTTTATTAGATAGGGTATTTCCAATTCACTATATTGGCACCTACATGTCAGATATTTTGATAGTTGTTAAGTATATAAGGATAAATAAGGTACTATCTCTACCCTCTAGGAGATTTCAAACTTAGCAATTGATATATTTTCATATAATAGCAGTGAGTCTGATTTATTTATAAATTTCTTTTCTTTATAGATTATACTCATTTTTCCCATATTTCAACTGAAAGCCAAAAATGCTTGAGAATTTGATAATTTTGTATAAGTTACAGAATTCTGGTTACCTTTGCCTATCTTGACAAGAGCTAAATTTTTGGGATTTGCTCACATAAACTCTAATGCCACAGAATGTTCATAACATTATAAAACAACCTCTTTCTGAGAGAGAGAGAGAGAGTCAGAGAAAAGGAGACAAAGGAGAGACAGAAAGAGACATTTATTTTGTAACGCAGTCATAATGATTTACACAGGGCCACCTGGTGGTCAGTTATGATGATACGTTGATATATTATGTGCCTTTTCTAAAATAATTTCTGGAATTACTGTTAGTTTCAACATATGCCTTAGGATATATCTCCACAAGTCGTTTTCTGTAAGATGTGACAGTTTCTTAGTTCAGTCTATTCACCTCACACAAAGCAGAGGATGAATTTTAAAATGTTTTTTAGTTTCATTCCTCGGCAAATAATCTTGCCAAGTCTTCTTATATTCCAAGGTAAAAATTTCCAACAACCACAGATAATTCTTAACAAACTTGATGTAGAAGTGTTTGGCTTAAATCTTTTAAGGTTATTAGGATGAGAAAACGTTAAGCTTTCAAGAATCTGAAAATAGCTTGCTGAAATTTTATAATAACTCACTCTTAGGTAGTCTTTGTCACTATTCCTGGATAATTATTTGCAGAAGCTATTACACAAATTCTTGGTTCTATCAATTAAGTCATGTTTACTCAAAATGAATGTATAGTATCTTTTGCTATCACAGAATGAGAGATTATATAAAGGAAGAATCATTTCAGTATTTAAACAGTGCTAACTGCCCTTAACGATAACTTTCTCTAAAATGTATAACTATTATTATATAATCACAAATTAGAAATGTGATTTTATTTGAAATAATTGTCTACTTTGTCATATTAAGACTTCCACAAGCATAATTTAAATTTTGTTGTGTCTATATGCTATTTGGGCTAGTGACAAATAATCTGAGATGGTGGCAGATGGGCCAAAATAATGTCATCCTTCATAAATATGAGCAGCCGTGAACTATGTGTAATTTGTCAGACTGTTCTTTTATGTATAAAATAAGTCTTTTAATATTATTCCTTGAAATATGACTCAGTTTAATTAGTTTGGAATATCAAAACACAATTTTTTAGACCTAATTTCTTATCAAGTTTTCTTATCATTGTTTTCTGGAGATATTTTAATTTTTTTAATGAATTAATAGTGTCTTTAATAAAAATGTGTTAACTCTTTTGAATTAGTGTTTCAGGATAAATCCCCAGAAGTGGAATTGCTAGGTCATAAGGCAGTAAATGGTGATGGAAAGAGACATGACTTGGGGTGGTGAACACACAATACAATATACAGATGATGTAATATAGAATTGTACACCTGAAATCTATTAAATTTTATTAACCAGTTTAACCCCAATAAATTCTATTAAAAAATGTGTTAACTTTTTCTAGCATATGAACCTTGGTTTATACCTTCAAAGAAAATACTACTAAATAAACATATATACTTTAGTATCTCATAAAAATTCAAGTAAACTCAAATCAAAGCATAGAAAGTTCATTATTTTACCTCTGTTGCAGGACTTATAATAGCAGTCTTACTAAAAGTGTATTAGTACTTTACTCCTTTATACCCTGGTGTCATAAAGCAGCTATACTATACTCATAATAGTAAGAAAATATGCATGTTTTATCTATTTTCATATAAATTTAACTCAGTGAAAGGAAAACACAGACCAAGTAATAACCAGTTTTGCTTTATTAAAATAATTTAATGAGAAATTAGACATAGTTTTAAAAAGAAATAGAAATTTTGGGTGCTACTACATCACACACATTAGGATAGCTACTATTAAAACAAAACACAGAAATTACAAATATTGGTGAGGATGTAGAGAAATTGGATCCCTTTGTGCACTGTTGGTGAGAATGTAAAATGACATATCTGCTATGGAAAACGCTATGGAGGTTTCTCAAAAATAAAAACAGAATTTCTGTGGTCCAGCAATTCAACTTTTGGATATATATTCAAAAGAATTGAAAGGAAAAACTGTACGAGAGATTTGTACACTCATATTCATAGTAGCATATTAACAAGAGCCAAAAGGTGGAAGCAAACCATGTGCCCATTAAGAGATGAATGGATAAATAAAATGTGCTATATATAAAAATATAATTTTATTCATTATTATAAAAGCTCACTACTTTAATTAGTCCAGTATTCTCCTGGACAAAAGGAAGAAAATAACAAGTTCTTTTTGCATAACCTAAATAGCTATATGTTTAATTAGTCTATTGATTGTTATTAAAAAATTTTTTTCTTCCCACAGTAATTCAATTAGATAGATTCTAAAATTCTTCTTACTGGAACTTTTTTTTTTTTTTCAGGAGTTTCTTGTGTGATGTTGTGATACTTTTATTCTTAGTTCTAAGCCTAGATACAATATAGTCCTCTGTTATTACAATGGACTTTCCTCTAGATAAGACATTCTTTTTAAGAAATATATGCTATTCCAGGATGGGAAAGTGAAATAGGTATTCTTCTTTTTTAAATATAATATATGGTCCCTCTGACTTCTAGGAGCTCAAGTTGGGCAAAGAAGAACAGAACCACAAATGATTTTTCATACAATATAGGAAGTGTTACGAAGCACAGAGGAAGGAGCAAATTACTAAAGCAAGAACTCAGCATTTACTGCTCCTGGTTTGTTCTCTACCCACATTTGAGGCTTAGTATTTTCATTCTAACATTTTTGTGTGTTTTTCCATTTAGAATATTTGTTTTTTCCATACTTTTGCTTGACATTGTCAAAAGAATATTGCCTTATATGATCTTATTCAATTTCACTCTCCAGTTGCTCTGGGTCATCTAAAAGCTTGACACAAAATAAATGAAATGAACAACTAAGCAAAAGGAGAAAATATACAATTCTTCTCTAGCTTGTTCTCAACAACAGTATCATTCTACCAAATAGATAGCACTTTCTTCTGTATCAGGCAGGAGGCATCAAGTGATCAGAATCATTATGCAAAACGTGAACACAGGAACTTACTGTCTAGAATGAGGGTAAAAGTGTGCTTGCCTATGTGCATGAACTGGTTTGCTGGTTTTTTTTTTTTAAAGGTAAAGCTTGTATAACCTTGGAACTTTTTCCTGAAGATGCTAATAGGCAGTAACTTATTTATCTCAAGTTCCAAAAGTGTCCTTTCTTTAGTTTTCCTAAGGTGTTAATTAATATCTTGCTAATAAAGAAGCAAGATCTCCAATCTGCAAATCATAGAATTTTGTGCTTTAGTGTTTATTCTAGCTGCTGGTAGAGGTATATACACCTACACACACATGTACATACACAGAGGCCTTGGGTAGTCCGTGACTAGCAGAACTGATCCTGAAGCCAGGCTTGTGATGTCATTATTAAGAAAGTAATAGTTAACTCTATTACTAAAGGATTATGGGTCACTTACATAGCTGTGGTACGGACTTGTAGAGGGACATTGTTTTCTATGGTCTTGTCCATGTCTGTTTAGAAACTGCCATTATCAGTAGGGCCGACTTAAACTTCCTCAATATTAAACATGGTACTAATCCTAGATTAATTTTATTTTTAATTTATCTCAAACTTCATGTTTTAAAATACTACTTTTTTGCATATTAATCTTTAGTCAAGTTTCATAAGGATTGCTACATTGAAGGGTTGGTCCATTTCTACAGTAGATAAAAATAGGCCAAAATCTACATGTACTTCATGAAATCATTATATATAAAGTGAATTTAAAGATAAAAACTAGAGAGAAGAAAAAATGGCGACCAGCAGGAAGGTAGGGAGGGAGAGAGTGTGATCGACAACAATACAATCATAGTAGGGGACTTTAATACACCACTGACATCACTGGATAAATCTGCTAGACAAAAAATCAGCAAAGAAACAGCAATCCTAAATGACTCACTAAAGATAAAAACTAACAAAAAACAAAATATATGAAATATAGTAACAAATTTATGTTTTCCACTATGGCTTATTGTTGACACATGGATATACTTGAAGCTGCTACAAGTCAATACGTCACCAACTAGTATAGTAAAAAATATCAAATATCTGTATGATAGGAACTTATTACCAATATATAGATCTTTCCTTTTGCATGAGGTTTTCTATCTAATGAGAAAACAGAGATTTATTCTTTGTAAGGTTCTGTTTCTTTTGGTAGAGAAGAGGGAAAGTTCATCTGCATGATTTTTCTATATTACCTTCCTCTGAGAAGTTTTTACTTTTTCTTGGAAATTACTTAAGCCCTTCTATTTTATCCACTATTTTATGAATGTATACATCCATTTCTATTCTTCGCATAGTGTGATTACAATATTCTAGTGACCCAGCAAAATTTTTAGGATAGTAAGATCAAATGACACGCCCCATTTTCATTACATAAAAGCTGTTTTATTATAAAGAGGGATGGAGAAATCTGTTTTCTGAGATTCCTTAAATGTTAGTTTTTTTAATTAAAATTCTTTCACTGATGTTGATAAAAATGAAGTTCTATCTCTCTGGTGATTTATAGGAGAAATAATTGTTAGCAAATCAAGTGCTTTAAAGTTTGAAAAGCATTACTGTTATCACCATCATTATTATCTTGTGTTGGATATATTATTGTGTTGTTCCATGCACCGAGAGGTTGCTGACTCGATTCCCAGTCAAGGCACTTGCCCGGGTTAAGGGTTCAATCCCCAGTAGTGGGTATGTAGGAGGCAGGTGATCGATGTTTCCTTCTCTCTCCCTCTCCCTTCCTCTATCTCTAAAATCAATAAAAACATTTTTAAAAAACAATATGAAGCAAATAAACGAACTAAATTATATCAGTGTTAAATTATTTAGAATCTACCTAAGGCCATGTTTTTAAAAAGTCGGTTGGAGGCTTCACTGCTAAAGATTGGCTTGAATATGATAGTTGTTTTATTTAAGGTGAAGTGGGAGGAATTATAGGGAATATAATAAAGCACATTGAATCAAATTGCTCAAAACACTCATGAATCAAATTGCTATTATTTAGCTGACGAAGTTTAAGGGTACAAACCACATAAAGGCAAAGATATATTTGACATCAGTCTGCTGGATCCAGAGACTCAAACTATATCATGTATCTGACTGTTTCTGTTTCTTTAACCCACCTACCCGATGCCTTTTTGTCCCACTTCCTGATCATTACTCTGCTGCTTTCTCTGTCCCCTTCCCCTCACTCACTCTTACACCTTCTCCCTCCTGCCCTCTTCTTGTTCTTTCTCTTTGCCTTCTCTGTTCTCCATTTTCTGTCAGTGTGTTTTTGATTTCTTAGGTTCTTCTATGTTGAGCATGGCTATTGGCAGCTCTGGGGATACAACACTAGAGCTCTTACTATTTTTTCTAATGTAAAAAGAAGGCTCTTCCCCAATTGTGTAGTGAAAAGTCTCAAGGAAGACCTCTGAACTGACCAATCACTGGTCTGTGGTTGGACTGTGATTATTGGTCAGGGGTGGAGCAGGACTCTGTGATTGGAAAATCTACCAGAATGACATAACCATAGAAAAGGAGGAGCAATTCCCCCAAACGGGGAACAGAACGCTTCCCAGAAGAAGGATGTAATGGCATTTGGGCAGACAAAAATCGCATGTCCTCTGTGCTTTTTTACTTAGATTTATATTTTCCCTGGTTCTAACTTAGTACTAATAGCTAGAAATGGACTATTCCTTACATTATAAAAACATGATTTCATAAGAAATTAAATTCCTTTGCAATGGAAAAGGAGATAAGAATGTGGGCCCTCAGAATTTCACCAGATTTTTTTTTTCAGAATACACAAATGTGTTTTTATTGATAAAGAATGTTTTCTCCATTATTGCTAACTTAACCAAAAAGTAGAGTAGCTGCCTTCTTTAGATGTTCACCACATATTTTTTTAAACAGCTTATTCTCCAAAAAGGTCATGCCAAGTAGAATTCCATATGTTGCTTTACAGTCTATGATCCTAGATGTTAAATTTCACATGCCCTATTGAAGAAAATTCTTTATTCCTAGCAGTCTAGGGAATACGTTAGAAGGTATAGTCACTCTATTTTCCATCTCTAGAGGAGCAGTGTTTGAGAGGCAGCATTTATTGTGGTTAAACATCTCCCATCTGCCATATACTAGCTGTGATCGGCACAATAATGGGTCCCCAGTGATGGCCATACACTAATACCCAGCACCTGTGACTGTTGTCTTATGAGGTGAAAGGAACTTTGCTGGTGTGATTGAGTTAAGGATCTTGCGATGAGGAGATTATTTTAAGTTCTCTGGTAGCCCCAATAAAATCACAAGGATCCATATAGAAAGGATGAAAGAGGGTCAGACAGAGAAGAGATGTGATGTGGAAGCAGAGGTCATAGTGATGCAGGGGCCACAAGCCAAGGAATGTGGGCACCCTTTTGAAGCTAGAAAAAGCAAGGAAATGGATTATTTCCTAGAGTGTTCAGAAGAAATACAGCCCTGCTGATCCATTTTAAACCTCTGACCTCCAGAATTGCAAGAGAATAAATTTGTGTTTTAAACCACTAAGTTTCTAGTAATTTGTTACAATAACATAAGGAACCTAATACATTAACTCTGTGACCTTCTATTGCTCAGTTTTCTCATCTGTAAAATGGAAGTAATAATAGAACAGAAGCATTATTTGAGGATTAAATTAGTTCATTCAAGTAAAGTGCCTGTCAAATAAGATTTTTTATATATAATTTTATATGTGAATTAAATTTGGAGAGCAGTGGTTGGATCTCATGAAGAGTAGATAGTAAAGAACACATCATGTGTAACTTAAGTCCAAATTTATTATAATTAACAAGTATACAGCTATATCCTGAAAGTCACATATATAACCATGGATCTGGAAAGGACCTTAGATTTAGAGGTTACTAATCTACTCCATTACCCCATAAGGATTCTATGCTATATTCCAACCTGACATTTCTATGCTATAGCCCTACAAGCTCTCTGCCATAATTAGTTCTTTGTGGAATAACTTAAATGGTTAGAAATATTTCTCCCATTTGTTAAGCCAAATACAGTACATGTCACTTCTTTTTGGAACTACATTGTATATGGCTAAGCATTTTTCTTTTTTAGAGTTCCTCTGAAATACTGACAATAGAAGTTAGAACCCTTCCTAAAATTATAACCTCCTCTTACCACCTCAGTCTTTTATACTGTAGACTAAATAACCCCATTCGTTTTTTTATTCTGCTGATACGACATAAGTTTCCTTTTACCTTTTTGTAAATTTGTCACATCGATTCACTGAGCTTCCTGTCAAACCAGTTTCAGAGTAGTTTAATCTGGACTAGTCTTACTTAAATTAATTTTTAATCTTGATTTATATATTTGAACAGTTGACATTTTTTATCTCTGATTGCAAGACATTATATCTGATCCTCATTTTTTTATGTTCTTCTTTTAATACTCATCATCAATTGTCATCATTTTGCATCCTAAGATCAAGACTGATTTTGTTCTTTCATGGATAGCCAGCTGCTCCTTTTCCTCAAACTTCCATTTCTTTTAAGTTAGCAAGAAAAATGATGAATTTACCAAGTCTTTTGGTCCCGTGCCCAGGACTTCAGAGGCACTAGACATGGTCTGTATTTCTTTGGGTAATGTTGTTCATTTCTACAAAATTCAGTAAAAGTGATTAGTGGTGTGCTTGACACATTATCCAAGCATTTTCTCAGTCACTTCCTGGCATATGCGTTTGAGTGAGTAGTCTTATAGAAAGCTTGTGCTGCCTCTATAAATCATCATTAATCATCACTGTTCCTTAATACCTGTGAATTCTCATCATTAGTGCATGTACCTTTAAAAACCTAGATTACCTACTGAGAAGAGCCTCATTTTGGCATTATTCTGTTCATTAATGCTCAGTATTCTTATGTTTAACTCACTCCTGAGTCTTAGCCTTCTCAGTGTCTACCTCATAAACTTTATTACTGGATTCTTTTCCCTTCCTAACCTCATTCCTGCCTTTATTTTACTACTCTCCTTCTCTCTGACTTTTTCCGTTTCCCCTCTTCCCTTCCCTTTCCTTCTCTCTCCCATCATCACTCTATCCTACCAAATAACTGTCCAGAAATTGTGCTCTGGATCTCATACTAAATTCCTTATACCTTGGAGCGCCCTTCTTATCTCACTCAGAGAATTTGCTCCCACTTTAGTGACAGTGTTTGCTAAGTTTTGTAACCTTTCAGCACATGATAGTTTTATATGTGTGCCGTCCCCCAATATACTGGTAGACACACTTTGCCAAATGTCTCATGGTTAACAGCGTCCTGGAGGAACATGCCTCTTGGCTTTTAATATCCAACTTTAGAGAATGTATATATCTTAAAAGTTTTTCAGCCAATGTGTATTTATATTTATGTTCCAAATTTTAATACTTACATTTTAACAGAAAAATAAATTTCAGCGAAAAGTCGAGTCACATTTCAAATACAATTAACAGAATATCAGAAACAGGTATAAATCATTTGAAACCCTGATAAGTGTTTATAAATGGGATATGTATCTTAGATGTTACTGGGGCTAAGCAAAGTCATGTCATTGCATACCAAGAAACTGGTTGCTAACAATCATATATTGATTACATTGTTTTTTTTCAGAGCTTTTGTTATGTTTGAATGTTGTATTGTGTTTTTTAAAAGTTTTAGGACATTGGTTTAGATTTTTGTATTGGCATGTAATATATTATAATTTTTATTATTTAAATATTGTGGCACAGGATAGTATAATTATATTGGGGGGCATGTCTTTTTTTTTCTTTGAAAAAATGATTTTCAGCTGTCTTTCAGGGAGTGGGACACATCCCCATTTTCCTAATAAATTGGAAAATTCTTCTTAAATAATAATCTTCCTGGTTTATGTCTACTTCCATACTTAGGTGAACTTTTTTTTTTTTTAATTTACCAACACAATAGAAAATAGTGCCGTTTAGATAAAATTGCTTAATGCTTACCCTATAATTCCAGGTACTAGTTTCTATAATAGTTTAGTAGAGATTTTTCCCGAGATAATTTTGTTTTCCCTTAAATTCTGTTCAGGCATCATTAAAATTGTCTCAGAAAAAGATCTGAGCAGTATTGAGAATCAAATACAGGGTAAGAGTTTTAGATCTGAAACTTCAGAGGTCATTTAACTTTCCACCCTCATTTTTCCAAATGACAATAAAATGGAGGCTTCCAGGAAGCTAAAGTGACTCTCCCCGAGGTCACACCAGGAAATTGATGGCAGAGCTAGCACACACTCCAGATCTTTATCACACAGTCCAGTGTTTTCCCCTGTATTTTATACTGATGAATAAGTGGTTTGGTATTCAGTTAAGGGGGGGAAAGTTTATAGTTTTGGCAGTAACAATTTTAAGAGTAAGACTATATGAAAAGTAGTTTATTAGAGTAAAAGATGACTTCTTAAATTGTCATTAAACACACTGTGGAGTAGCATGGTCCAAAAAAAGTTTCAACCGTCTGTCTGACAGTCTGTCTGTCCAGTGTGGTGGGCACTAGCCACCTGTGCCTATTGAAAAACCTGAAATCTGGTTAGTGCAACTGAGGAACAGAATTTGTATTTTTAAAATATTTTTTATGATCCACTTAAAAGTAAGTAGCCATGTGAGAGTGGTGGATACTGTATTAGACAGCATACTTTGTTATGATAACATTATAGCACAGGTTATGTTTAATGTTACCTAATACTGGCTAATTAAAAAGGTCAAAGTTGTAGGAGGCAAGAGAAGGAAAGGATCTCCACCAGGAAAATACTCTGCTCAAGCCTAGATTTTGAAAGCCCCAAATTATTCTATGTTTAGAATGACTGTTGAGTGTTTAGTCTGATCATAATTCTAGACTTTGAAGCAAGTAGCAAAATGAATGAGAAGAGTGACAGGATGCAGAAGTAAGAAAAAAGCATTGAGAATGCTGACAACTATAATTTTCCCCCTATTGTCCTGAAAATATTCATGAAAGATTATAGGGAGAAAAAGTAATTCAATAACTCTTAGAGTCATTGTTTATATATAGTAGAATATCAGTTAATCTGAAATTGATCTTGGTGGAAGACATAGCTTTAACTTCTTGAGATTAGATTATCCCCTGGTGCTTTAGTGAAATTCCTTCTATCACTACATAGCTGGTTCCAAATTTTCAAACTATTAGTGAAAACATGGAATATATCGCCTAAATTAATATTTTATTTTATATATAGGCTGTCAGTTTAGTTTCAAGAATCAATTCAACTCTTATATTTGCCAGTATCTTGATGAAAAATATTTGTATGAAAATTATCAACTCATGATACTACTTAATACTTGGCAACATAAAGTCCTTGATAACAGGTTTTGTTTTATAATATTCTTCTATTTTTCAATTACAGCTGACTACAATATTGTATTAGTTTACAACCCAGTGTTTAGATATTTATATAACTTACAAAGTGATCACCCCAATAAATCTAGTACCCATCTGAATGTAGTTATAATATTATTGACTATATTCCCTATGCTATACTTTACATCCCCATGACTATTTTGTACTTCTTAATCCCTTCACCTTTTTCACCCATCCCCCTCCCCCCCCCCAAATCTGGCAACTGTCAAAATGTTCTCTGTATCTATGAATCTGTTTCTTGATTGAAGTCTATACATAGCTCTTCCCTTGAGATACCTAAAGCATGAGGAATTAAAGCATGTTATGGGAAATGCAAAATGCATTGATCATTTGAATAGTCTCGGAATGGATTTTCTTCATTCTTAGTCCCTTGGCCCAAAATATTAACTAAAATTACTTTTCTTTTTTTGCCCATGTTTACAAGCTCATATGAAAGCTCCAATGCTTTAATATAGTTTTGATGAAAATATTTGGCTTATATTATATAAATGTTTTATCTGTTTAAAGCTAGTTATTGGGATTGCTTTTTAAAATTGTTTTGCTATTATTGTTTTGTTACTCTTTTGTTTACATTGCTTCTTTGAAAGCTCAGATTTGTTTCATTTTTACTCATATATTAGCCATGTTCAGGGCCTAACAGATAGTGAATAACACTCATGAAACCTTAGACAGTTCACTTAACTGCCTTAGTGTCAGTTTCATTAACTGTAAATGAATCTGTTGCAGATGGTCCCTTAGGAGAGTGACTAAAATTGGGGGTGAGGTGACAGGAGAAAGGTGACTTTCAAACTACACCCCCCTCATGCCGTATAACAAGAGATGTTACTGATAGGCATGTATTATGCATAGTTTCAAAGTAGAGAAAAGAAAGGTCATAATTCTTTTTAGTTCCTTACTGCTTTAAGAACTTGTGATTTCATGATCATAATCTTTGCATGCTCTTCCATCTCAACAAAGCCAAATGAACTCATTTTTACCAAATCAAGTCTACTTTGACCCTGCCAGTTGCTGAAAAAAGGGTCAGAAGCCCCTTAAAATGTTAAAATTGAGATGTCAATAATCATGACTTCTATTTATTGATGTAGGTGTTCTTCATTTTTATTCAAAAAGTAATTTGTCTTCTAACTACTTCAGAGAAATACAAGGGGAGTTTTATTTTTAATCTTTATGTTTTAGCCTTTATTTTTAACCTTCTTTCTGATAACATACCTCTTTAACACATTAACTTATATCCCACGGTGTGTGTGTGTGTGTGTGTGTCTGTGTGTCTGTGTGTGTGTCTGTGTGTCTGTGTGTGTGCGCGCGCGCGCTTATCTTTACATGTATCCTATCATTAGTTTACTAATAATAAAAATTCAGACTTTGGAAAATAAACTTTTTGCTTGCTTATTTTTTTATCCCACTTACTTTATTCTAATCAAAGAAAAATATGTTAAGCCATCCATTTTCTCCATTCCTGGCTGCTATTATCTTGATTATAATTGTCTAGTTTTGTATCTGACTGATCTATTGCTAGCCTTTATCTGAATGTTATTAAAGAATATAAATGCTCCATAGAGCACCATAGTCTCAGCCAGAATATTTTCAGATTCTCAGCTAAAATGGAACAGAACCTGTGGTTTGTTAAATAAGTAGTTTAGATTTGTTGTCAGAGTGCGTAAAGGACCTCCTGTATTCATTATGTTGGTTGTAGCTGCGATGTAGCATTTGAAAAATAGCTTAGACTGTTTATGGATTGTAGTCCTTGGGCACCAGATAGTGGATGTTGGAATGTATTGCAGCAAAGCTGATTAAAGTACTAGGCTCCCTAACAGTAAGAGTAGAAAGCCATTTGTAACACCTATGTCCGACTCTGTCAGATATATGTAAATGTTTTCTTTTGAACACTTGGGTTTATTATCAGCTTATCTATGAGGGAATAACATTTTTGCAAAAATGTGCCTTTTGGAGAAAACTGTAGGTAGACTGATTTTTAGCTTTGAAGATCCCAAATACTTTGCAGTTTTACTACCTAGCTTATTGGAGTCACATTTTACTATGACATAGATTTCAATAGTAGCTACTTTCAGTCCCCAATTTTAATGTTTTTACTGTATATAAGGGAATTTATACTTACTCAAAAATATAAACTATGTCAAAATTCACTGTCCTACTCTGTCCACCTCCTCTTTGCTTTGGGCCACTTTTCTTCCCAACTAAAGTTCACTGGAGTAGAGCATAGAAATAGTTTACATAATCACAAAACTTGCAGATCTTTAAATATACTTTGTACTCCCCTTGTTAAAATATTTTAATATTTCCTCATTGTTTTCGAAATAATGTTCAGAGTTCTTAGAGGGTCATTCATGATCTTTCTAATTCTTCTCTGCCTCATTCTTACCCATTCCCCTGCAAGTCCTTTGTTTCAGGTTTGCAGAGCTACCATTTTCCTTTTCCCTCACCCTTTTTTATGTGAGGATCACCTGTCTTCCTTCAAAACTCTGTGCAAGTTTCCCATCTTCCAAGAAATCTTCCTTGAACTATAATTACCTGCCTTTTATTAATTCCCACTTAGACTAGTCTTTACGCTCTTTTTAGAACTTCAGACGATTCTTTTTATACTCTACTGTAATCATTTGTTTACTCGTCTCTCTCACTTGATAGACTAATAATTCCTTGACTACAGAGATGATAGTGTCTCTCTTGGTTTTGAATCTGGCATATAGGCCTTTCAATAAATGTTCATTGACTGAAAGACTTCTATAGATAATTCCATAATGTGATTTTCTTTGCTCTTGATATTTAAGATATTTGAGGTTATGATTAACTCACCAACTTCCATATTGCCAACTAAAATGTTTAGTAGAGATAGGTGTTTGGTTTTGGGAAGTCAAGAGCTTTATTGGCGAGGGATATAATAATACAAATCTTAAACTGTGAATCAATTAAAGAATCTGGAGTGCAAAATATGGGAAATAGGAAAGGCCAACTCTTATCAGGAATCATGCATTCTAGCTTATCTATGTTTATTGTTGAACCTGTGATTTTATTGGTATATAAAATTTCCTTAGGGAAGAATAGATTTTTAAAAATGATTTCCTTATTAGAAAATAACTTTTCACAGTTCTTAGATTTTAATGTAATCTTAATTTGAGAAGCAAGACTGAGTCTAAACTAAAAGAATATTTACCAATGATGGGTTATAGAACTTAAACATGTGCTTGGTGGTCCTGAAGTGTCTTTATAGTGTTTGCATCAATAGTCTGCATTCTGTAGCAAAACAGAAACAAAATGCAAAGAAATCTATATTTACAAGTAAGATTATAAAAATAATTTAAGCTTATTTCTTCATAGCATTAAACATAAGTATTTCTTCAGTGATATAGCAAACTGAGTCCATGTATTATTAAAGCTGAATCATAGTCCTGGCTATTCTTTTTCTCTATTGAATGAACAGACGCTATATTATTAAAATTTCTTATTCTTTAATTAAGCTTTCAAAAGAAACGTGTTTGTTAAATCTTGAATACCATAGGAAGTTTGTATTGAAGGTCTTAAATTATATACCTCTTTTTAGTCTGTGATATATTAAAAAATAGAATGAAAAAAATGTATTCATATCTCAATAGTTAGATATCTGCTCATTCACAGAGAACCCAGCCTGCTTTTAAAAAATATTTTTAAGGTTTATTGTTTGTTACAACTTGGTACTGGATTTGTATAAAGTGTAAAGATTATAGCATGTTAGAAAATTATTGTCATTTAGAAATGTATTCACTGTTTTGGTTTTTGGAGCGCTGCCTCCAAGAGGTTCATAGCATTTGGTACATAGTTCATGTATTTCTAGTCTACAGACCTACCCTATCCAGGCAAAGGCTTCAAGGTTCTGATTTTTTTTTTCTGCTGCTATAAAACTCAGCAATGGCAATTAATGTGTGTTTTTTAACTTTCCATGTCTTTACCAAAAAACCGAATTTTTTAAAGACAAGTAATGTGTACCTTTAAAGAGCCACATTATTTTGCTTTTGTCTCAGAATGTATTATGCTTCACAAGTATACTGTGACAGGCTGAATAGGAAAGGGGGGAAGGGCGTATTGTCTTCAGCTGGCATGCTGTTATCAGAGGGAATGTGTTTCTGGACATGAGATTTAGCATTCATTGGTTGTCTGAAGAAAGCTACTTCATCTGAGGATTGGACAAGAAGCTGCGTCAATTTGCTGCCCGTCTCCAAGGCACTGGTGATGCTGCCTTCACAAGCTGGCTAACGTCACGGCTCCATCACCCAGCGGGGTGTGGACTATCTTTTTCTGTTCTTCTCTATTTAATTCTCTATTTGCTGCCTACTGCATTTCTTAATCTGTCTTCTGCCAAATGCTAACAGCATGATATTTTGTAATCATCTAGGTGAATACAAGAAAGACGAACTCCTAGAAGCTGCTAGGTAAGTGATTCCATTCATTTTAAGTGAGTATAATGCATTTAAGGGAGAATAGGGGGTGGGCAGGTGGAGGACTCTAAAAATTATAACATGGTATTGTCTTGCTTGATTTTATGCAATAATGCAGATAAGACCTTATAGTAAACCTTTGTGTATTTTACTTTACATGATTAGGTGTATTAAATGAGGCAGTCTCTCAGTCTGGTGATGATTATAAGGTTAATTGTATTTGGAACATATCTAAGGTACCTGCAAACCTTAGTTGTCCGGCTTTTCCAATGATATTCTTGGAGTATTTAAATATCTATACCTTCATTTTTCTTTAAAATTTTTTCTAATTTTCAAAAGCTTGAATGAGGGGCATAAAGTAAATGTTAAAATTCTTGTTCATTTTCTTTTGTTCTTGTTCATTTATAATTTAATTGATTAGCTTTTTACTGCATTTTGTATATATTTTTAACTCCTGTGTTTTAGATCACTTATCAGAATAAAGTTTGCTTGTAATTAGGAAGGTGACTTTTTGCAGACAAATAAAACATAAAAATGTAGAAAGCTTAGATCTTCCAAGCTGTACCACTACATGGTGATTAACAGGAATTAATTAGGAATATATTAATTGAATTGAATATAGCAAAAGAGAGTCATTTAAAACCATATAAAAGAAATTGAAGCAAACCCATACTATTTTCCTTCTTGTGAAAAATATCTATAAATATACATAAGAAGCTCTATAATTTTAAAAGAATAACATACCTTTTTATAGGAGCGGTAATGAAGAAAAACTAATGGCTTTACTGACTCCTCTCAATGTGAATTGCCATGCAAGTGATGGACGAAAGGTAAGTTATTTAAAATATAATCTTCCCCTTCAGTAATTTCTTTTTGCTTTACAGTTAAAATGTTTGAAGTTGGCATATATATGTATGCATATATAGCCGTATTTCCTGGCATCTTTTCACTGTAACATGAAATGCTGCTGTATCTGTTATTGGCAGTTGTGACATATTCATTGAGCTGGTGAAGCATGGATCTTAAGCCTGTCTCTTTAAATGTCAGACACTGAAAGTTGTTTGTTAAATGGAACTGCAGTTTTGTAGGTGATTAAAATTATAATAACATATTATTTTCTGTGTATGATCATGGAAACTGGAAATATCTGTTTATGTCCTATTTACCCATTTTTGTTAGGATATATGCATTTTTTATTTCTTATTTGGCAGAAGAAGATTTCTTTACTAGATACCAATACTTTTTCAATTTAAAGCTGAGAAAATGTTGCTAATGATTTTCTTTAGATCTCTGTGACAGCCCTGCTTTTTGTTTATTTTTTTTTATTGGCTAAGTTTTTAACATGGTATATTGACACTATAAAGTCTTTCTTTAAATGGCAGTTAATTTTTTAATGTTAAAAGATTGCTTTTATGTTTTAAAAACCTAACATATATTTAACATTACACTGCAAATATTGAGGGAAATCATCTTGTGCCTAAAACTTAAAGAATTAATTCCTTTGAGATTATTTATTTTGAAATATGCTATGAAAACTATGAGGATGGATGGTGTACCTTAGAAATAATACATAATTTGCCTTTAAAAATTATTTTTCTGAGTGATGATTTTATAGATTAGAATTATTCAGTTTTCCTTGACTGCTTCCACACTTTTTTTCCATTCTAAAGAAATCCATAGAATAGTGGCACGGATTGAATCCTCGGAATATGTGTTGTTTGTTATTGTAGACGGCTTGTATATTATTTCACATGGCCTAATGAGTGTTCCACTTCTCTGGATAATTTGAGGAGAGACTTCTACTTTCATGTAAGGTTAAATTGTGTATATATAAAACTCTAAACTAGCAGAGATTTACTAAGTTCTACTAATAGCTTTGTGGAGATTTTAAACATGATAACTGCTTATTTCCCCTTAAATTTTGAGGTTGCTTTGAGGATTTTAACATTCTTGAGTTACTTTAAAGCTCCAAATTTTGTTTGGATCCTCTCAGTAGATAACGTGACTTTTATCACAGTGAGGACAGGGCATTTTTATCAATGGTAAGTGCAGCAATATCTTTAGACAGAGCTCTTTATAGAACCCAGCGTACTTCAGTTTTCCATAGCCATTTTAATATTGCAGAATTTATGTGCGATTACTACGGCAGGAGTCGATTTCCATCCCAGCCTTATTCTTCCATCTTTACCCTTATACCTTGACAGCCCATTTTGAGCTCAGCAATCCTAATAATTAAGGAGCATGAACACTAATAATTAACAAATTACTTCTTCTCCCTGCCTCATCCCCTACACAAATATATATAGAGCTCCTTTATCTTTCCTCCTTATCAAAAGAGGATATACTTCCCTCATTCCTTTTAGCTAACACCAAATTCCTATGGCTCCTTTTCTGAATTACTCAATGGCTTTTACCAGAGTTATTGAATTGTAGTTATTCATACATGACTTTTTCTTCCACTGATATATTAGCTTTCTTTTGTATTTTGCATCGGACCAAGGCACTTTGCATGTAGCAAGACCTTAAGATATGAATATTTTCCCTGATGAGCAGTTTTATTCTCTGAGTAAAAAAAGTTATCCTTTCTCTTTATCATTTAGATAATTAACTCAGAAATATGTGAATAGGGATTTTATATTTTCTATTATATATTATTACTAGTATTATTTTATTAATTTATTTTGAGTAATTGTACTATAGAGGGTGACATATATTTTAATGTTTAGAACATTTTAAAGAACATGTCGCAAATATTCTACTGAATGATTCATAACATAAATAATGCAATAATTTTTCAAAATGTACTCTTACTTTTTAGATTACCAATTTCCCAAATTAGAAAATATTAAACAAGCATTTATTAGGTTTTAGTGCTATTTCTGCACATAACAAAAATCATTTAAAATTTTCCATTGATATGCAAAATGCAAATAAAATTTCATAATTAAAATTGAATAATGTTTATATTTAAATATTACTCTTGTTTATGGCACAAAGTAGTTCTTACGAAATATACCAGTTGCAGCAAAGCCACAAAGCAGTAAATATTCTGGGTGCTAATGGAGATTGGGATAAGTTCCCTTAGTTATGACATTATCTTTTGTTTTCTCATTAGTGATGTCAATAAAAACGTGTAAGCAAATCTACCTATTAAATTACAAGTCTGATTTATATATTTAATATTTTTTCAATCCATTTGCATGTATTTATCTGGAAGTAGGAACTCAGGTTTTATATGAAGAGGATAAATGCACTATACACATATAGTAAGTTAGATATATAGCTTTATTTCTTGAATTTACATTTTAGAACACAGTGCAGAATCAAATTCATTTTTAGAGGGTTTCTAAATAACTATATTAATGCTTAACTGAGTCCCTGACTGTCTCTGTTTTTACTATGATTCCTGGTTTGCAAATTTAAAAGCCCATGGAAATGTCAATTTGGTAATGTTTTTAGAAAAGAATTGTTCCTTATACATTAACTAGTAGGTGGAGAATTTGCCTAGATATGTGTGGGGGTTTTAGACTTCAGCATTCCTTTCTAATGTAATGCGTGGGATTATACAATGACAGTGTAAATTTTAAATAGTCTCCTAATCCTATTCTGTGACTTCATGATTATCTAATTAGTTAATATGTGAATGTTAATATTTTTATTTCCCATACACATTTGTTTTTCTAACCTATAGAATTCTGAAAATAGTAAAGTATCATTAAGGTTTTAAGTAATTTATATTTTTATATTATTCTTTTATTTTACATGTAAATCAAGTGGAACTTGACTACTTTAGAAATTTTCAGTTTTTTATTTTTCCCTAAAGAGCAAAGGCAGATTTTTTTTTTAAAAAAACTTTGTTCTGAAATGCTACTTTTATAGAATTATATACATGTTTTAATGATGGTCACTTTAGAAACATGGGGGCACAGATAAAATTTATTCTTTTTGTGTCTTTTGTCCAGAATGATTAGGTACAACATTCCACAATTATTTTAAATTGCAGTGAAATACAACCAGATCCTTAAGACAGATTGTATTTTCAAACTTAAATTTGTTTTCATTTAATCTTCCTTTACAGTATTTTCTCTCAGATGTTTTTTGTTTATTTGTTTTTGAATATATTTTTATTGATTTCAGAAAGGAAGGGAGAGGGAGAGAGAGATAGAAACATCAATAATAAGAGAATCATTGACCAGCTGCCTCCTTCATGCCCCCTACATACTGGAAAACCAGGCATGTGCCCTGACCAGGACTCAAACTGTTACCTCCTGGTGCATAGGTTGATGGTCAATCACCAAGCCACACTGGCTCTGCTCTGTCAGATGTTTTATTAGCAATTATACAGATGTTCTGGCCTTGATTGATATGTAAATTTAAGGATGTGGTGGTCTCTTGTTAATATTTGAATACATCTCAAATTATCTTAACATTGAACCTTCTTCAGAATTCATTTAGGTCCCTCTCTTGTTATTTTCCTTTCCTGGCTGCCTTTATCCTCTTTCAGAATAAATATTCTGAATTTATCAGAATTATAACAGTGAGGAGGGTTGGAGTTGGGCATTACTGTACATACTCCTAAATAGGAATACTATGTATCTTTGCAATGCCTCCTGTTGCTATGATTGTATGTCAACAAATATTGAATGTAACTAATATTTGGTTGGAACTTTATTTTTATAAAGTATTAAATGTAATTTCTGGTATTTCAGATTTTTTTCTGCTCTTTTCACTCATTTAACCAACATTCAGTACTTACATATGTAGGTTACTCTGTAAAGTGTCATGGGAGATAAAAATGTGTTTAGTGGTATTGGTTTACAGGGAGTTTAAAAATTGATAGAATGATTAAGACATTATCCAATACGTTGAAGCTAACACACTAAAAAATGTATGATTCCTTTTGCCTGTAATACAATTATAAAGTGTAGATTTAAGGTGGGGTTTGTTTTCTGGCCCTTTTATTTTCAAAGCATTAGTATTTAGACATGTATGCTCTTCTGTAAGAAACCACAAATTTAGATTAACAGGCAATTGGAAGAACATGATTTAAATTCAGAAAGATTAACTGAAGAGTTTTTTAAATGTCATATTTCTACTGTGTAAATCTTTGCTTCCATAAAATAGTTAATAATTTATAAGACTGTGGAAACAGAAAAAAGTAAAGTATTTAAACACTTTTTAAAATATAGATCAATTAGAAATAAAGTAAAATTTAGTACCATCCCTTGAAGGCATCATAAAAAATTGTGTGATATAATTAAAAGAGCAAATAGGCTCTGAGGTCAGACAGATTGGGTTCTATTCTCTGCTCTTTTATTTTCTAAGTATGTGACTGTGCCTGTACAGTTTTCAGTGTATTCATTCATATGGGAATAATCATCCCATTCCACAAAGCATTTGAGAGGATTAAGTAAAATAATGTGATTATTGTATACAATTTGTAGCACAAGGTAGAACCTCAGTAAATTAGGTTCCCACTCCCTTGATACATTTTTGAAGCTTTTGAACATATTTATAATGGACACCTACATACTTTTGAGTACTCTAGTGTTCCCCACTTAAACTTTCTTTATTATCTAAGCTCAGTCCCAGGTAGCATTTGGATAAAATGTAGGTTAGCAGGTAATTTACAAAGCATATAATTGAATTCATTATTTTGGAGCTTGGCCATTGTCCCCTCACCACCCAACATCTCATTGAATTAATAAATTTGTTTAAATTAGCAGCTTATAAATTCAGAAATATGTTCTTGAGCTATATATTTTTTAATAAGAACATACTTATTAAAATTAATATCTGGCTGAAAATAATGCTTCGGTATCCATTTAAATTCCATAACACATCCATGAAGCACAAAGAACATATAGGATTAGGTAACTTTTTGTATTTATATTTAACCTTAGGTTTATATACATTTGTCATATTGTAATACAGTATTGGTTAACAGCTCTCTCCTTCAGTGTAAATCTTCCTTGAATATCATGTTTGACCAGCATTTTAACAATCTTTCTATGATAGATTGTTACTTTGAAGACCCCTCAATGAACTGCACCTCTCATTACTTATGCCTGTATCGAGTCCTCTCCTACACAGACTCTGACTAAGCCCAGGGCTGCTTTGACGAATAAAATAAAGCAGAAGTGTTGCTATTCCATTTCCAGGACTAGCCCCTGAATTGGTGTGGCGGCTGCCAGTTTCTTGCTTTTGGAATGCTCTATCTTGGAACCCAGCTGCCATGCCATGAGGCAGCCCAAGCAGCCATGTGGAGAAGTCCATATGGAGAACTAAGGCCTCTAACCAGAGACCCACCTGAGCTCAGTTAGGCTTCTCAGTGAACCTAACCAGCCAGGGGTCCCAGACATCCTGGCCTCTGCTTGGACTCCCAGTCCAGCCTCCAGGTGACATAAGCCATCCTAACACCCTAGGGTAATACTGCCCAGGTAATTTGGGAGGTGGTTTGTTATCTAATAATAGATAACTAAATTACCTCTAGTCTGAGAAAATGTAATTCAATCAATGCTTATTATCTGTTGCATCATTTCTCAGGTGGGTTACTGAAAGTGGTTCTTTCATAGCTCCTTGGGAAAATAGTGAAGATCTATACTAATAAAAGGGTAATATGCTAATTAGATCAGATAGACTGGACGTCTTCTGGACTTCATTTCAGACGTCCTTCCAGACAAAACCATGGTGGCGGAGGCTGAGGCAGAGACGGTTTGGGGTGATCAGGCAGGCAGTGGAGCAGTTAGGGGCGATCAGGCCTGGAGGAGAGCAGGTTAGGGGCTATCAGGCTGGCAGGGGAGCAAGTTAGGGGAGATCAGGATGGCAGGGGAACAAGTTAGGGACGATCAAGCCAGCAGTTAGAGGTGGTTAGGGGCAATCAGCCCGGCAGGCAGAGGCGGTTAGGGGTGATCGGGCAGGCAGTCAGAGAGGTTAGGGGCGATCAGGCAGGCATACAGGCAAGCGGTTAGGAGCCAGGAGTCCCAGATTGCGAGAGGGATGTCCGACTGCTGGTTTAGTGGGATCAGGCTTAAACCGGCAGTCGGACATCCCCCAAGAGAACCCGGATTGGAGAGGGTGCAGGCCGGGCTGAGAGACCCCCCCTCCCTCAGTGCATGAATTTCATGCACCAGGGATCTAGTTTCAAAATAAGACCCCAAACATTATTTTAGATATGTCCAATTGCATCTTTTGGGATTGTCGTGTTATGGGAAAAAGCAGGAACTTGAAAGCTGAAGACCATTTTGAGTTAATATTGTTATTAGCTATGTGATCATGGCAAATTTTATTTTATCTCTGAGTTCTGAATTTTTTTAGCCTAAAAAATAACAGTTTGGGCCACATTACTCTAAGATACCTTTCAACTCTTAACATTTTAAGATTATAATGCATTTTATAATTTACTAGAGGCCCAGTGCATGAAAATTCATGCACTGGAGGGGGCATCCCTCAGCCCAGCCTGCTCCCTCTCACAATCCGGGAGCCCTCAGGGGCGGGAGGTGACCCAGTGATCAGGGGAACGCAACCCCCCATCACACCTCTGCTGCTGCCACTGCCGGCAGTGCAAGCCTCTGCTGGCCTTGGTTACCTGAGCCACAGGCGGCCCTGGGCGGCTAGGCAGCCGCCATCCGAGGCTTGCCTGCGCCTCTGGCTGGTCCTGGGCAGCTGCCACCCTGGCAGGGCTGAGGGGACTGGGCGCCACCATCTTTGAGGGCGGGGCAGTCAATTAGCATATTCCCTCCTTATTGGCTGTGGGTGCCGCCATCTTTGTGATGGCGTGAGAGTCAATTAGCATATTCCCACTTTATTAGATAGGATTAGAGGCCCGGTGCACAAATTCGTGCACCAGTGGGGTCCCTGGGCCTGGCCCGCGGGATCAGGCCAAAATCAGCTCTCCAACATCCCCGGAGGGGTCCCGGATTACAAAAGGGCACAGGCCAGGCCGAGGGACCCCACCAGTGCACGATCGGGGCTGGGGAGGGACGCGGGAGATTGGCCAGCCGGGGAGGGACCGTGGGAGGGCTCCAGGGCATGTCCGGCCCATCTCGCTCAGTCCCAGTCAGCCGGCTCAGCAGCAAGCTAACCTACTGGTCAGAGCATCTGCCCCCTAATGTGGTCAGTGCACATCATATAGCGACTGGTTGACTGATGGACTATCTGCCCCCTGGTGGTCAGTGCATGTCATAGCAAGCGGTTGAGTGGCCTTAGCATATCATTAGCATATTGCACTTTGATTGGTTAAATGGATGACTGGACACTTAGCATATTAGGCTTTTATTATATAGGTTTTTTTTTTATCAGTTAGTAGTAATTACCATAATATACAATTGGAATATTTAAGAGCCCATAGAGTCACACTAGTAAAAGACTCCTGGTATCTCTAATAAAGTTTATATGGAACTTTTTCTCCTTTAAGAAAGTGTGGGCACATGCCTGGCTCCCTATGGCCTTTAGTGGCCTATAGCATCGTCTTCTGTTCTTGCCAAATCTTGGTAGCTAAAAGGTCATACCATATTCTAATTTTCAACTTTCATAGACCATACTTCAGATGTTACTTGGGATTACAAGAAGGTCGAAATGCAGTAACTCTGCATTAGGGAACTCTTCAAGTGCTTTAGGTTTAATTATATATCTAATCACATCACATCTTTAAGGAATATCTTGCTGAGTGGTGCATGTCTTACTGTAATGCAGAAATCCCTTGGAGCAAGTTTTCTTGCCTACTTATGTTGGGATGTATTATATAAAATCTTTATGCTTATGTATATTCATTTTATAACAATAAGGCCTTGAAAATGTCTTTTTTTAATTTTTCATTAGGGAATCACTTCTACTAAAACAGTCTCTATTTTGTCAAGCATGACATTTCTGCTAGTGAGGGTAATTAGTACCCGTGCCAACTGTGCTCTCTTTGAGAAAAGAATTTCTAGTAGAAAGAGACCATAGTGTTAAAAAGTAGGTGGTAAAACTTAGGAGTTCATTTTAGTTCTGCTTAGCCACCCTCCTCCTAACTGGTTTCTCCTACACTCATATCCAAAGAGTACAAGTTTCTTGCATTCTGAGTTTATAGTTGAGGTATAGAAAATAACTACATCATTTTGCTGTGTGTGTGATTCATTGTTAAATTTGATTTAGAGGCCAAATTACAAAAATGACACTTTTGAATCTCTTTTTAAAATTGTAACCATCTGTGTTTAAAGGTACTTTTTTTGCCTCTACAAGTAAAATCTTAATAGGGTAGGATAGATTATAACTGCAGCAGTAGCTTGAAAAATATTCATGTGGTCGAGTGGCAAGGGAATAGGAGGATCAGGAAGAAACACACTAAGTGGCCTCAGTGGCATTGCTGCTGTCCTAGTGCTTCATGTGAGTGGGTATGGGTGCTGGGTGATTTTATATAT
>NW_005356870.1:4899536-4970205 GCF_000412655.1 Myotis brandtii | reverse complement strand
AGAGAGAGAGAGAGAGAGAGAGAGAAACATCAATGATGAGAGAGAATCATTGGTCAGCTGCCTCCTGCACCCCCCACACTGGGCATCGAGACCGCAACCAAGGCATGTGCCCTGACTGGGAATCGAACCGTGACCTCCTGGTTCATAGGTCAGTGCTCAACCACTGAACCACACCAACCAGGCCCTGATGATATATTTTTATTTATCAATTATTAAATGATAAAGAGATTTAAAAATACCCCTATAATGATTATTATTTGATTGTGATTTCTTTAGCTTAAACTGTTCAGTTAACATCAGTTGACAGTATTTTGAAAAAAACTCATGTTTTTAGTAAAGGGTGAACCTTACTGAGGAAAAAGGCTTACTTAGGTACAAAGAAAAGTCTGATCTCAGAAACTCTTCTGGTCTGATGAGAAGCAGAAAAAGTGAAGATTTGGGATTTAAGACTTTGAAGCTATCTATAGCTTTGAATTAGCATTATTAGGAACAGTGGTTTGGCAGTAATACAAAACCAACATAAACTATTGACTTCTTAATTCATTGTTTACCAGTTGGATGGTGCTCAGGATGGGATACAGTAGACTGGGTGGCTTAACAGAAACTTATTTCTCACAGCTCTGGGAAGTCCAAGGGGATGAGGGGCTCTTGTCCTGGCTTATGGAGGGAAAGCAAGCTCTGGGGTGTCTCTTCTTTATAAGGACACCACTCCCTTTATTATAAGGGAGGCCACCTAAAGGCCCTCTCCAAATAGCATCACACTGAGGGTTAGGGCTCAACTTACGAGTTCGGGGGACTGGGTGACACAAACATTATAACACTTGCTTATTTTTGTATCACTACCTTTTTTTTTCTTTTTAACAAAGTATAATCGCCCAGGAAGCCTACTTCTTCCCCTCTCCACATCATATGCATATTTATCCATTCACTCTTTTGTTCAATTAAATTAGAATTATAAGAGGAAATTTCTAACAGCATCAAGAATTTTCATAATATTCTATTTTTTTAAAAAAGACTGTTTTCAGTGACTAAGAAAACATCTTTCTCCACTAATAATGGCATCAATAGTAAAACTTTAAAAACACTATACGTACCTTGCATAATTTTTTGAAATGCATATTTGGGTAGCCAAATTAGTAAGTTTGGAAATAGACTAATTCTAACTATATAATATTTCATATATTGGTTTTCCTTTGGTAAAGATACTTTAGTTTTTTAATAGTAACATGATAATATCCTACTCTGAATACGATAATGTCTATTAAACTAATCTTTTAGTTTCAGAGAGGGTTCGAAACCTGTGAGATTGGGGGAGGGACCTGTGGACAGGGAGCAGAGCTAGAGATCTCTGTTCCTGTCTACCTTTGGCTCCTGAATTCACATATGCAAACTCAGAAACAATAAGGACTTCGTCACTGAAGGAACATGACGTGACAACATATCTCAAAAGTCCTAGAGGTCTTAGCCACATTGAAATCAACTAAAGGAATTTACCATTCTCCCTCTTTACACAGTTAAAAGAGCTGTCTAATGATCCAAGGTGGAATGATTCTTTCATAAATAATCTTTAAATGCCTTGTCAGTGTAACGTGTTTCCTGTTTCAAGAACAAGTTATTTGTTGAACATTAGTTAGAATCTTGGATGTTTAGATTTGAAAACCTAAGATTGTAAATATTAATTATGAAAAGGAATTCCTGTGAGGTTTAGGTAGTGTGAACACTTTTCTTCTTAAAGTATAAAACATCATGTTACATCAGACCAAGAAACCTGGTTTCCATAAAGTATGCCAGCTGTTTCTCATTAAACAATGCAAAATTAATGTTGCACCCTCTGAGAGTGCTAAGCATTTTTTTCCATACAAACCCTAAGAGAACATGCTAGAAACTCATTTTCATGCATACATTTCAATTTTTCTGCTGATTATGAGGCTGGAAAAGAGAAACAAATTTCTGTTGAAGAATCCCCTTGGAGTTTCCACAATGATAATATTAAGTTAAAATTGAATTAAGTTGGTATTCAGAGTGTTATTCTCACAGAGATTACCCTGTGGATTTCCCGTTCTTTTTTGTTTGTTCATTTTCTTCCTCTCTTTCTCTTCCCAGTACATGCACTTGAGATAAAGATAGTCTTTGCCCTGACCGATGTGGTTCAGTTTGTTGCATGGAAAGGTTGCCAATTCGATTCCTAGTCAGGACACACGTGTTGCAGGCTGGATCCTCAGTAGGGGCGTGCAAGAGACAGCCAATCAATGTTTTGCTCTCACATCGATGTTTCTCTTCCTTTGTCTTCCTCTTTCTACAAATCAATAAAAATATATTTAAGAAAAGATTAAGTCCTTTACATTATCACTTTAAAAATAAATTTTTACTATAGAAGGCAGTTGAAGTATAGAAATATTGCTTTATATTTCATAAATTCAACACATTTACAAATGCTTTAGGTCCCTTTCAAAAGATGACCATATATGTTACTTTGAAAGAACATTCTTTCTGAGGCTGTAAAATGTCAAGCATTAGTGTACCTCTGGTCACGTAGTCTATGTAGAATTCAGAAAAACTCTTTTGGAAGAGGAAAGTATTGGAACCTTCACTGTGATAACTCTAACAGACAGTTAACTGTATTATCTGGCTCTACTTGAACACATTTTTTTTTTTAAATGAGAGCGCACTTGTTTGTACCAAACCACATGTGGATTTAGTGTTGAATTTAGGGTTTCACACTTTAAGGAGGGGTGGTAGGTAGGCAGTTAGTCTATGTAAAGCAGTTGAGACAACTGGACATCTTGAGTTCAAAAAAGAGACCACATGACTATGTGTTAGAGATAGGTAGAAAAATCCTGCACTGGGAAAGAGGCAGATAAATTATCTTCTCCAATTTCAGTATTTTTTTATTCTTCCTTGTCCTCCAATATTTACTGTTTTAGACAATTTCTATTGTTGTTAAGAAGTTATACATGTCTAGGGTGCTCATCCAGTGGTATGAACACACTCTTATTATTGACAGCATTTGACATGTGGTACCCTGTGGATCAGCAAGCTAACTAAGGTGGTCAGAACTACTAAGGCAATCCTGCCACCAAAAATAACTCTTCCTGCCACTTAGCCGTACTAGGGCATTTCTAAACATCCTATCCAGAATGCCCAGCCAAAGGAAAAGGAAGAGGGTGAGGGAGAGTGCTGAGGTCAGACGTCTGGATTTGATCTCTGAGTCTGCTAACTTATTGTATTAATCCCCGTATGCCTCAGTTTCCTCATTTGTTATGTGGAGATACTAATAGTTTCTAGCTCTAGTAGTAGTTGTATAAAGTAAACAAGTTACTACATATAATACACTCTGAATAGTATTTGTTACATAGGAAGTACCCACAATATTTTGCTATTGTTTTCAAAAAAATACTTTGTATTTTCAAAATATTTTTGTATCTTCTACTTCATTTTAGCCTGAAAATAACTATGTGAGGAAGCCAAATACTGTTGTCGCCCAACTCTCCCCATTACAGAGATTGTGACTTAAAAACATTAAACACTCTTAAATATATGAGTAGTATCGTGTCTATTCATGAATAGTACTGATATAGTCCACTGACGTGAGACCATATCTATGGTTAGGTGTGGTTAGCTCTAGGCACTGTGCTTTAGTAAACAGTTGACGAAGAGGCCAAGGACTAGAGGAAAAGATTCATAATAGGAAATAAAACTTTATTATAAGAGGATCTAGTAATGTGTTATCTGTAGAAAAAAACAAGTTAAAGAAGACATTATTTGTAAGAAAGGTGTGAATAAAATATCTTTTTAAAAATTTATTTCTTCTTTGGCTCATTAATTTTTATTTTCCAGATGTAGTTTCTCTTTTAAATTATTTTTATAATAGCCCAAGAGTTGAGAAACTTGAAGGATATTGTCTAATCTTCATTATGGTACTACTGAAAATATCCCTTCAAAATATAGGCAGCAGTCATGAGATAAATTTATTTCCATGGACTCATGCCCATATTGATTCCTTAGCTTTTAATTTATTTTGATTCTGATTTAAGTATCACTGTCTCAAAGACATTCTTAAATTGTTCATGTCTCTGTATCTAAAAGAAATTTAATAAGCTCTGATAATGCGGTTATATTTTCTTGGGAATTTTGTGTTAATGGCAAATATATTATTTTATGTGTAGAAGGGAAACATTGATGTATCTCAACCAAATAAATTTGAAAGAGATGTTTTGTTAAGTTAGCCAGAACAGAGATGGGACAGCCTACATGTCCGTTGATAGGTAATGGGCAAATAATTATGGCTCTTCCCTGGCTGGTGTGGCTCAGTTGGTTGAGCATCGTCGCCTGCACAAAAAGATTGCCAGTTCGATTCCTGGTCAGGGCTTGTCTCTCACATCTCTCTTTTCTCTCTCTCCCCCCCCCCCTCTCTCTAATATCAACAAAAATGTATTTTAAAAAATAATAATTGCTATCCACCATAAGTACTATCCTATGAAATATTCAAGTTTCATTTGAAGGAGGAAAATTAACTTCCTTACTACATAAAATACAAGAAGATATAGGCACAAGTTAAATAATCACAAGAAAAGGGAACTAACAGTTTCTTCAGCAAGGCAGTATTATGAAAAAAAATAAACAAAAGGGAGGATGAAGACTGTTGAAGGCACAATATCCAAATGTATTGATCTTGACCAGCAAACCAACTTTAAAAGTTTTTGAGGTAATCAGGAAATTTGAATATTGACATGGGCATTAGATGATAACCAAGGATTACACTCTTCTCTTAGATGTAATAAAAATATTAGGGGTTTTGAAAGAAAATGCTTATAATTTTTAGAGGCACCTACAAAAGTATGTAGGGGTTAAATGTTACTGTGTCTTGAATTTGCTTTGGAATACTTTAGTGGTGAAAAGAAAAGATAAAAGTGATAGCAGAAGCCCAGTGTAACAAAGTCTTAATAATCAATGTATGTTGAATCTGGTTGATGACTACATGAGTGTTCAAGTGCTGAAAAGATCATGAAGTTTTATCTTATGAAACCACTAGAGGCCCGATGCACGAAAATTGTGCAAGGGGCTCGGCCCTCGCAGTCCCCCCCCCCTCCCCGCCTCCCTGCCCCTTGCCCACTGGTCGTTTTGGAAGGTCGTTCCACCTTTGGGTCTAATTAGCATATTAGCTCTTTATTATTTAGGATTTGGTAATTTTAACTGTAGAGCAGGAGTCTGGAGGAAAAATTTGAATAGCATGTTATATTATTGAGCTTGTATGGAACTGAAAAAAACTACACTTGAGTCTTATTTAAGAAATGAATTGTTAGATAGAAAGAGTAGTACCTTTTGTTATCTCTTGAGCCGATTCCTAATAGGTTTCTTCTCCCAATTTGGTAAAATAATAATAAGTCTTGCCTTATTCCAGATGCATGTGTACCCTTGCACATGTGTACCCACACACAGGCAGACACAATTTTCTGACTTGAGAGCGCTTTAGAAACCAAGAAACTCATCTAGCATTAAGTCTGGCTAGGTCCGGTAACCGAGCATTTCAGTTTGCATGGGTTTCCTGGGACCAGGAAAGTCCTCAGCAAACCAGCATTAGTTGGTCACCCTAGTCTGAAAAATCCCAGAGGGTATGATTTATTTCAAACTGAATCTCCATCTTAAAGAAAACCAAACTACACAATATACCATGAGGTTAGACAGCTCTCCGATGACTTACATCATGATGGCTTCATGGTTGTGGTTTGTCCTTTCCTAGGGAATGCATCAAACATCACACAGGCCTGCATAGAAATATAGTTGTAAAACTTTCACACAGATTTAAAGTCAGATTCACCAAGCTGAAGTATTCGTGTCTTCTGTTCAGAAATTTCTTGGTAATGTAAATCAAAAGCTGGCAATAACTTTCTTTTTTTTTTAACATCTACTATATATGAAATACTATGTTAGCCCTTAAAACAGTGGTTCTCAACTTTCTGGCCCTTTAAATACAGTTCCTCATGTTGTGACCCAACCTTAAATTATTTTCATTGCTACTTCATAACTGTAATGTTGCTACTGTTATGAATCGTAATGTAAATATCTGATATGCAGGATGGTCTTAGGCGAGCCCTGTGAAAGGGTCGTTCAACCGCCAAAGGGGTCGTGACCCACCGGTTGAGAACCGCTGCCTTAAAACATAAAATTGAGATACGTTCTCCATTCTCAGTGAGCTCAGAGTGGATTATAGGAGACAGATACATAAGTAAATAACTATTATTTTGTGACAAGTGTTAGGGAGATTATGGCAGTTTAAGGACCAGTCTTTGATAATCTTTTTTTTGTGTTTTTATTGCAAAAGTATTGTCCAAAGACAGAATAAAAGGAAAGGATAAATCATTCTGGAGTATTGATATTTTGGAATCTCATTTTAAAATCTTGTTTAAGGAATGTCCCAAACTTTGTACTTTATAAAAATAGGATAATAATAATAATAATAGTCTCAAGAAATTCAGAATTAAATTTTATAATATTTTATGCTTCCTAAATTAAAAGTGCTAGAGGTTGAGATATTCTTTTTATATGGTAATTGTTAACCTCAGAAGCTTTCTCAGCACCATTAGATCAGGGAACTCTTTCCCCTGTACCCAGCTGTCATTTGTGAGATAGCAATATGTGCTTTGTGTTAAAATGTAAATGCTAAAATTCCCTTGGGATTGAATATGTGATAACACATTTAAATCTTGAGAAATAGTTATCATGATTTCTTTGTTCACTGGAAACAAAAGATCCAAAAATTAAATTTTGGTATTTTAGACACATGATAGTCTATAGGTTTTCCAAAGCTAATAACTGATCTGTAAGATTTTTCTTTTCTTTTTCTTTTTAATCCTCAGGAATATTTTGTCTTCCATTAAATCTTGAGAAATAGTTATCATGATTTCTTTGTTCACTGGAAACAAAAGATCCAAAAATTAAATTTTGGTATTTTAGACACATGATAGTCTATAGGTTTTCCAAAGCTAATAACTGATCTGTAAGATTTTTCTTTTCTTTTTCTTTTTAATCCTCAGGAATATTTTGTCTTCCATTGTTGCTTGAGTTTGTTAAGAAATCATATGTAAAATTAAATTTAAGTGGGAAAATATTTTGTTACTGGAAGGCCTTTAACTTTTTTAGAAGGTATTTTACTTTTTTTAAGCACTTTTATCTTTCTTTTTAATTACTAAACAAGTACATATTTTTGTTTTAAAAAAATCAAATACCAAAGCAAGAATGCAAAACCAAGACTTTAAAGCCTTTGCTCATTTCCTTATATTGTGCTACCTGGACCTATGTTAAAGTTACACCCACAGTTTTATAACAGAGTTGTCAGTTGTCACTATTGTAGCTATGCATGTAGGATAACTTAAAGCTACCTTAAATGCTTTCTACTGCCCTGAAGATCTGTATCAGAAAAAGCAAAGATATAAATGGCTTTTTTTTTTAAAGGCCTGATTTTAAGAAGAAAAGTTTGAATTTGGGGGTTTCTTTAAGTAAGGATCCTTTTTTTTATAAATGTTTTACAATATGAAAATATTAGCAATAGTATTTTTCTTACAGCAAAACAATATTTAGGTAAATTTTTAGAAAGACTATTTGTATTTACAATTGTTCCATACTTTATCACTGTACATGTTTGACTTTTAAAACATTTTTTTAAAAATCTCTTTTAAGAATAAATCTGAGGAGTATATACTGGCAGTGCATAATGTCTTAAATGTTGGATTCTTATGTTTACTAGTTTACAGACACCACAAAAATATCAAATAACGTGTATTTTACAAATGGGTCTGCTTTATTTTCTTCAAAACTGAAATTATACTCTGTTAATTATCCTAGCATTTAGAAAATTACTTTTATCATCGCTTAGCCACTTGACAATTGGGATGTAAAGCTAGCACTATGTGGTAACTATTCACTAAATGTAGTCTAGGCCACATGAAGTTAATTGTTTTGTATCAGACGATAGCATTTGGTGTATAATGTTTAGTTGTAAATTTTTTTCTGGAGGAAATACTTCTGGGCTCTTAGTAGTATTAGCTTGTTTAAATCATCCTTTGTTCTCAATTTGTACTGTTTAGTTTTTTTGTTTGTTTTTTTAGCTTTCTACCATTTCCTCAAATTTATTGCATGCGTTTTACAGATTTTTATGTGCTTTCTAGTGATACTATTTAGTTTGCATAATTAGCATTCACATTAGAATGACTGCTTGGAAAATCTCATCTGTCTTGTTCTATACCCACTCTCCCTGGGAATTCATCCACTCTCATAGCTCAGCTACTTCTGCTTGGATGCTGCTACCAATTTTGCTGACTGACACTGTCATTAACTCTCTCCTAGATTAGTCCTGCACTCTTCTCTTCATGTCTGCTTGTCACTTGGTTTGCCCTCCCCCTCCAATGCATTATCTATAGAGTAACTAGACTGAGCTTTCCAAAACTTTAGTCTTAAGTAATTTTCTGTTTAAAGTCTTTCAGGGGTTTCCCATTGTTCTTATAATCTCCCCCAATCTCATACTATACTTAACCACTGAAATTTTTTGAGTTCCTCAATTGTACCATGTCCACTGGGTATTAATATGTGCTCTCCACACGACCCGGAATAAAGTTCCCCATCCTTTTGCCTCAGTGATTTGTGTTTATGCTCCTCTCCTTTTGAAAGCAATTCTGAGAATCTTCCCTGACCCCACTCCTTTCTACTCACCTCTGGAGTGGTTTGGTGTATGTCCTCTAACCTCTCATGCCATCCTGACCTTCCCTTTGTAGTCATCACATTTAATTGTATTTGTCTGCTTTCTCTAGTTGACTCCTCGGAAACTAGACTTTTCCCCCCTCATCCTTTGTCCTCCTACATAAAATTATTTTATATAGATTTCATTTAGGGACTTTCTGTTTTTAAGGAATAAGAAAACTCCTAAGGGCACAGTATGGAACCTTTCTTATGTCCATGCTATCCCTAGCACTTAACATGGTGCCAGATACACGGCAGATGCTGACATTCTATGAATACCAGTGATGACCAAATTTGTGCCCAACTTTCACTTCTCCTGAATTCTAGACCCATTACCACTAGGGTATCAGGCACTTCAAATTCAATAAACCCAGACCTCAGATTCTTTCCCTCTCAGCTCCTCTCCTCTCCTCCCCTTTGATCTCCTCTCCTCTTTCTTCCTCACTCCCCCTGTTTCCTTCCTTTCTTTCATCTGTCACTGACATTTCCAAACTGGAACTTTTGTACCCCTTGCTATCTATATCAGTCAATTATCAGATTCTATTAATTCTGCTGCCTAATAATTTTTGACACTCGCCCCTAACTCCATTTATTCACAGTTGCTTTATTTCAGGCCTCCTATTACCTTCTACCTTGTTAGTTACAGAGCCTTCTAATTTATTTGTTATTTGAATTTTAGCCATTTAAAAACTAAATATATTACCATTTTTAAAGCATTATAAATAATTTTTAATCTCAAAATGATTTTTAAAAATCCAGAAACTAGATATTTTTAATGTTTTGTCCTTCTAAATAAACAGTGTGTGTATATGTATTCATTTAGTTACTTCATTTTCAAAAATAAGAAATAAAGGCTATTATTGAATCAACTATATACAAAATTTTTTATTTTATTTCTGTTTTACACATGAAGAAGCTGAGATACATAGGTAATATGACTTTCACAGTTTCATAAGATCCAAGGGTATAATCAGGTTTCCTGACTTCCTATTCAGGATTCTTAAAATCTGGATGGTCTCCTCATTATTAGCTGTAGATTGCTCAGAAATATTTCTTAAACTTAGAGGCTGTCAGAATATATAAAATGTGTGGAGTACTATGAACACAGTAATAGATAATACAGTATTTCGTAATTTTTTTGTATCTTGATATTTGGAGTAATACATAAAGAAAATAACTTGAAAATTGTATTAAATTCCCAGGCCCAAATAGAAAACAGGAAAAGTGAGAGTACATAAAAATATATTAGACCCTGTTTGAAAAGATGTTGCAGTATTTAAACTTTAAGTAAATGAACAAGTAGAAAAATCGCTATGGTTGTAGAGAACCTTTTAATTAAAATAATGTTATTTCTAACTTTTTAAAAGATGAGTTTTGATTTTTAAAAATTATTATATTAAGTTTTAATAGAGAACCTTTTAATTTGGTTCAAATTACAGAGTGGCAGAAATTAGTTGGGAAGAAACGATATTTTCCTTTTGAATACTGCATGTGTAGTGTATGAAATAGAGGGCGTAAATACTACCTTGGCATATTTCATTGCATCCAATGTAGCAAATTAGTTTTGACCCATTGCTAGCAGCTGCTTGGAATGAATATGGTCCATTGTCCTTTTTATTTCTACTAAAGTTTCTTCAAATAGTTCTTCAGGGAGGTTTTTCAACCTTTCCTATTAAAGAGAAATTTTGAGAGCTGCATCTTTAGTTAGTCTTTTTGATAGAATTGGAATTGAAAAGTTAGAACTTGAAAGGTGGACAAGATTTAAATAGGACAAAGAAGCATGTTTTCGGTTATGAGGGATGTGAGCCCTGACATGTCTTCTGAGAATAGTGAGAGTGATTCATGCTAGAAAGAAGAAAGAAATAATATGGAGAGATTAGGGTAGGGCTTGATTACTGAAAGCCTTTGTATGCATGCATATAAGCATAGCCAATGGACACAGACACTAGGGGGCTGAGGGCATGTACTGGGCGGTGGAGATGGCCGGGGGGGAGGTCAATGGGGAAAAAAGGAGACCTATGTACAATAAAAAAAAAGTAGGAGAAAACAGGTGCATGGCACTGAAGTTAGAATTTACTCCTGAAGTGAGTGAATTGTCCCTCATTCAATTAGGAAATAGGAGTTTTTGACACTTTAACTCAGTATGTTTTGTGTATGTTAACGTTCATTGTGTTTAAATCTAAACAAATACAGATTAAATGGTAAAGCAAGAATTATTTACCTGAAGGAGTGGGTGTGTTTTTCTTCTGTTTTCTAGTCTACGCCTTTACATCTTGCCGCAGGCTACAACAGAGTTCGGATAGTTCAGCTGCTGCTTCAGCATGGTGCTGATGTTCATGCAAAAGACAAAGGGTAGGTGTAGCAGTTTATTTCCTTTAGTGGTTTTGCTCATGGATTGTTATGCTTTGTTTTCAACATCTTATATGCTGAAGTTGTTGAACACTAGGCAAAGAAAGTCATATAGACCATTTCTTTACAGCTTGTGTAGCATTTTAAGAATGTTTGCAACTTCGATTTTATTTTCATATACTACTTCTTGCGTCTCATAATAGTTTCCTAAATTAGTTTAATTTTATTGAAATTCTATTATTTAAAATTTGTTTCAATTGCAATTGTTATTTCTTAACTCAAGCTGCATTTCAGAAAGATAAGACAAATTGAAAATTATGATAATCTATTAATATAGCTATCATTTATCTGGAATGAAAAGATTATCTCTTATTAATAAACCAAAATCATAACTATACAGTATTCTAATTTGTTTTTTCCCTGATGAATCTTGGACATCTGAACTTGGAAAACCTAAAAGATCCGTATGAAGGTTGATGTGGTGGGGGTTGGAGGGTTAGGGCAGAGGGACTAAGAAAGCTGTCACGTCATTTACTTTATGCGTAAGTGTATTTTGGAAAACTTTGTACGAGTTTTCTATCTAGTCTCCAGGGACATATGAATCAAGTTTGCTGTCCTGTGTGATGGGCTAACATTTCTCATTATCCCACCTTAAGATCTAAAAGATAACTTGACCTTACTACCCAGGTAAATAGATTCATATTATACTCTTGTGATTGGCAGCATAAAGAAGAGAAGCCCTGGAGGAGGTTTCTTTCAGTTTGCCCCTTTCCATGTCAGGAAACATAGAAATGAATAAAGAATTCAGTACTTGAGACAGTTACCCAAGGGGGAATCCATTCATTCCAAATCTGCTCTTTTCCGTACTCTGTTCTCTCTCGCCTGCGCCAGGTTTTGTGCCATATGTGAATGGTGTCCCGATAGTATAGGGGTACAAATGCCTGATGCTCTTGTACATCTCTATTTCCTTGTGCATGTCTGAAAACAGATGGGTGTACAATAGGTGAGTCATCAAGAGAAGTACAGCACAAAAAAGGGGGTCTTTGACTCATGTAGAAAGATAATTTAAAATGCAAGTTATAGTAGTTTGGATATTTAATTCTTGTGCTGGTACTTACTTTGAAAATGAAACAAAAGAGTAGGAATTTTCAATTCTCTATCAATTAACATTTATTTAATGTAAACACTTCATATATAAAGCATGCAATTGTCAGCACATGTTCTTCATTTTGCCTAAATGCTTCTCTAATTGGTGTTTTTATCATTATATTTAAGGATTGTATACACAAAATACAAGGGAAATACAAAAGATTAAATTATCTGTGCTTTGAATCATCTTACTAAATACTTTAAAATATTTTTAACATAATTGTATTAGGATTTATTAGATTTTTGTTGCTTAGCACTTCTTGGATAAATGACTATAAGTTGTTTGAAATTTCAGTATTTTACTTTGCCTTTTTTCATTTAGTGGACTTGTGCCTCTTCATAATGCATGTTCATATGGACATTATGAAGTCACAGAACTGCTACTAAAGGTAAAAGAAATAAAAAATAATGAATTTCATTTGCTCTTTTTAACTTGTCATGAGTTTTCATGTGTTTAGTAGTGAATAAGATTTTTAAGAAAAGCAGTTTTAAAATATTATCATTGCTTAAACTATTTATAAAAGCTGAAATTAAAATATTGTTGACATTTCAAAGAGTTGTAACTGAATTTTACAGTGAAATAAATGTCTTCTGAGCTTTATTTAATCCAGCAAAATGATTACTGACCAACTACTTTTTCTCTTAATTCAGCATGGAGCCTGTGTTAACGCCATGGATCTCTGGCAGTTTACTCCTCTGCATGAGGCTGCTTAGAATCGTGTTGTAGAAGTCTGCTCTCTGTTGCTTAGCCATGGTGCTGATCCTACACTGGTCAATTGCCATGGGAAAAGTGCTGTGGATATGGCGCCAACTCCTGAGCTCCGGGAGAGATTGACTTGTATGTATTTGTATCCTGAAGTCAAAATTATTTGTTGCAGATTAGACTATCTCACTTTTGTTTAGTTATAAGGGCTGGTGTTTTGTCTAACTTGGATGATATGCTTCCATTCTTTCTCCCTCCCTCCCTCCCTCTCCCTCCCTTCCTCCCTCCCTTGGGGAGTTTACACTAGCTGTTCCTTCTGCTTTCAGCATTGCTTACTCCCCTTTCCTTGTCTTTATTTAAATACCACCTTTGTAGTGAGACTTTTCTTGATTATCCTATTTCAAATTTCTACACCATCACCACCTTAGCAATTTCTATCCCCTTTCTAACTTTTCTGTTGCACTAAATCACTTTTTAATATTGTAAATGATATCCCTATTTATTATACGTACACTAGTTTATAATCCTCATTTCTGATCTTAAACTTGTCTTCATGATTCCACAGGAATCTTATATTTATATACTATATATATTTTGTGTTTATTCAAGCCTAATTCTAATTCACAAGTTGAGGCTCCCCCCTCCCTTTTTGTAAAGGATGAGTCGATCAAAAACCATACATTGAATACCTACTATGTGCCATGCACTGGAAATACATCTGAATAAAACCAGAAAAATATCTCTGAGTTCTTAGAGCTTATATTCCTGTGCTGTTGGTAATAATAGATATCATCAAGTTTGCACAATTCTGTTTTACTTCTTTTGTGTGGTATAGCCAAAGTGAAATCACTTGCCCACATTTACATAAGATAATTTTTATGATTTGGTGGAAGTAATCTAAAATACTGATAATTTGAATTCAGTATGATTTGAATTCAGTTTAAATTTCTCTAGACTAATGGATAAGCCAAGCAAAACCATACTTTTTACTTGAAATCAGTTCTTAGTACATCACCTTACTTTGCAGTTGTCAGAATCCTACTCCTTACATATGACAGTTTATAATTCTCTCAGGTATCTTTTTATATGTCTGTTGGTCATCTGTGTCTTTGGAGAACAATTTTCAGCTTTTTGTTAACAAGTTGTCATATCAGAATACAAACCAACTTGTAAAATAGAAAATAAGATTATATGTTTTTAATAAATAAGGGTATTAGACTCTTATTTATGTAATTAATTTAGAAATCTCTTTTTAAAAATCTCTTACTTGCTTATAGCAATAATCATTACTTACATTTATTGGTGGAGGCAATAATGGTAGTACAGCACACAAAAATTCGGTCAGCCTATCCTTCCTCTTTCGTTACTTGAGTTTTCATTTAATAATATATGCTTTCATGTCAGTAAATGTTGGTCTGTCTTTTTTTTTTTTTTTAAGAGCTGTAAAGTATTTCAGTGTATAAGTGTTCACAAATTATTTAACTAGTTTCCATTTGGTGGACAGTTAGGTTGCTTGTTTGAAAACTTTCCGGGAGTGAGTATATTGGTATGTGTATCTTTATGAACTCTAGGAGTATAAAAAGCCTTATTTCAGATCATACATAATTCATAATTTTTCATTAACCTACACCCTCATCTTTTGCACCTTCATCATCGTATCACCATGCTGCTGCTGTTGCTAAAGTAGAGGACTGTGTAAAGTTAATAATTGTCTTAATTCACAATTATGCTAATGATTTTTATAAATTTAAAAAATTTATTTCAACCATTATTTTATTAACAGATGAATTTAAAGGTCATTCTTTACTACAAGCAGCCAGAGAAGCAGACCTAGCCAAAGTTAAAAAAACACTTGCCTTGGAAATCATTAATTTCAAACAACCACAGTCTCATGAAACTGCACTGGTAAGATTTTATTGTTAATCCATTCTGTGGGTTGATAATTGCAGTGTAAGCACAAAATATGATTTTTATTTCAGAAACCTTAAAGTAACTGTGGTATCTGAAGTGACAGGGATTTGCATTTTAATGGTTGCATTGATTTTTAATTTGGTTCAGGAGGCTATTGCTTTCATGGGTGAGAGAATAGACTTGCTCAACCTTGATTTGGGAATTAATTTTACATTTGCCTTTACCCAACCATATTATAACAAATCCACCTTTGTGGCCAGTGCTTTCATAAATATAAGATGTGATTTTTCTCTATAGAATCTTCTTTTTCTTGTGGTTGCTAGATAAATATATTTGTTTTCTATAGAAGATTAGAATATTTTCAGAGATACTTCAATTATCCTTTTGAGTAATCGTATTTATTTGTTTTCTATAGAAGATTAAAGTATTTTCAAAGATATTTGCATTATTCTTTTGAGCAATCGCATTCAAAGAATTATTTCATTCATTATAGAAAATGGTAAGATTGTGCATTTTTTGTTCCAGACTGTACCAATTGTCTTTAATATTGAAACATTTGTGATGCCTCTATCACAGACCTCTAAATATACTTCAGTTAACATTCTCTCATATATCTGGCACAAAAATAGTGAAACTGTCATCAAAACATGTGGAAACATTAAAAGAGTTACCAAACTGAAATGGGCCAATTCTATGTACATCTAAATATATGGCCCTAAAACGGGTTCAGAGACATTCATGCTACACAGCATTATTCCAGGTGATACTCAGAGTCACAGAATAACCTTGACCTGCTTTTTAGAGTGTTCATTTTATTCATTAGAAATTAGTTTTTTACTTTTTAAATTTTAATGCAGACATTAATATAAAACAAAGATGAATATAAAACTTATATAAATATAGGATAAAACATAGAATTTCTGAGAATTCGTCTCCCTCTAAGCTCTTTGAGGTCTCTTACCTTCGTGCCTGCCCCTGGGCATAAAGCCTTATTTATTCTTCTGTAGTGCTAGGAGTACCTGTGTGAAAGAGTTGGAGAAATAATGATTTACGTGGCTGACGTTCTAATGAATTGAGAAATTTAGTTACAGATTTTTGTAGCTTTGGAGAGGCAGTAAATTTGGACTGGATAATTATTTATTGGCTATAGGAAAAGATGAAAGTATTTCTTAGTGCTTAACCAAGAGCATAATTTCATCTTGCTGCCAGGGTTATGTTTTGTCCTTCCAGTGTATTTAGGAGGAATTTTGATCATCTTCATAATGTAAAATGTATAAGTATATTTTGAGATAACAGTGTTCAGCACATTGCTATTTAATTCAGAAATCTACTTTTAAATAGAAGTTCATTTTATTGACTTTTATTTACTTTACAGCACTGTGCTGTGGCCTCCCTGCATCCCAAACGAAAGCAAGTGACAGAATTGTTACTTAGAAAAGGAGCAAATGTTAATGAAAAAAATAAAGAGTAAGTGTAATTGCAGTTGTTGTTCAATTCCTAAAGGGGAAATGCAATAAAAGTTAGTAAATCACCTCTTCCTTTTCCCCTCTCCATAGTTTCATGACTCCACTGCATGTTGCGGCAGAAAGAGCTCACAATGATGTCATGGAAGTTCTGCATAAGCACGGAGCAAAGGTAAGGCACACACCTGAAATGAAGTGCCAGACTTGGCATTGAGTAGCTAGCTGCTCTTAATTAAGACTGTTAATTTCTTCAGGAGAATCAGAGAGAAAGTAATTTTATAAGACTGTTAGCATGTATTTGAATTCATTGATTCTCCTTTAAAAGCTGATTTAAGTCTTGTTCCTAGTAAAAATAATTTGTGTTTTATTGTAATTTACTGTTATGCTCTTATAAAGTAATAAAATGTAACTACAGTCTTATCATTTGAAATATATTTCAGCTTTACATTGTTTTAAGTTAATACTGGAATTAATATATTTTATAGTTAACATCAGTGATGGTTTACGGGAATGATAGTCAAAATATCGCCCACTTATTTTAAAGAATATCTATTATCCTTCACACTCATACTGGTAATTTTTTTCAAATAACCTCAACACTAAAGAATTTTAATTTGTTAAAATACTAATCTTTATTTAAGAATAAAGAATCTGAAATGTATTAATACTTAGTACACAGGTTATTGCAGGCAACCTCCTTAGGTCCATGTGTCAACCTGAGTCACGTCTACGCCCAAGGTGTTTCCTAAGGCAAAATGGGAGCTTGAGAGGGAGGGATTGACAGGGAAGCCACAGCACAGTGCTATAAAGTGAATAAAAGTCAATGAAATAAACTTCTGTTTTAAAGTAGATTTCTGAATTAAATAGCAATGTGCCGAACATTGTTATCTCAAAATATACTTATATATTTTACATTATGAAGATGATCAAAATTCCTCCTAAATACACTGGCAGTACATAACATAACCCAGACAGGGAAAAACTCACTCATCTGTTCACTTTCAGCATGTTGTGACATTGTACTTTACATGTGTCCTAATCAGTACATTGGGACATTATCCTAAACCAGTGGTTCTCAACCTTCCTAATGCCGCAACCCTTTAATACAGTTCCTCATGTTGTGGTGACCCCCAATTTCATTGTTACAAATTGAACATAATTAAAGCATAGTGATTAATCACAAAAACAATATGTAATTATATATGTGTTTTCCGATGGTCTTAGGCGACCCCTGTGTAAGGGTCGTTCGATCCTCAAAGGGGTCACAACCCACAGGTTGAGAACCACTGCTCTATTGTATGTTCATTAATGCCTGTTAATTTCTTTTTTTGTACCCTTTCACTACAAGGTGTCTTGATTTGGGGGGGGGGGGGGGGGGGGAGATACACATTGTCACTCTAGCTAAAGGAATACAGAGACTAGTGTCAACTCTCAGGTACTTAAAATCAGGTTAAGGTTTAGACATACATATGTTTTCTTAATTAAAGTAGAGTTACAATGTGAGTTAATAGTAAATGCTTGATTACAGAAATGTCACGGAACAAACAGTTCATGATTACCTACCAAATGAGTGATATGGACAATGATAGCTTCAAATTTAGTAGAGAAATGAACTCAGCCTCTAGGTTAGCTCTTTGAGAATAGATTATTTCACACTGAAAGATTCCCCTTAGCCAGTTCCTTATAGTCTGCTTGCTAGTTTCCAGGACTGTTTTGGCATGTTTGAATCATAATTTTATGTCCTATACATTTTAAGCCAAATACCATTGAAATTTCTATCATCCAATTAGCCTCTTTAGGAAAATTATTATTACTACTCAGATAGAAATAAAGATATATACCTCAGGTTGCTATCTGTAGATACAACAGGGAGGCGGGAAGGGAATCTGTTTCGCCTCTAAAACTGCCAGATGTCTGTTATTTTTCTGACACCTTATACAGTTGGAGTATAACACATTAAATGTAACATTTTTCTTATTTGAGGCAGTTTCTGTACTTTAGTGAAAATAGCCTTTTTAGTGCTGAAGAGTAAGCATTTCTGATGGCATCCTCTATCATATCCTAATAGTGGATATTTTGATAGAGGAAAATAGAGAGGACTGGGTTTAAAAAAGACTTGATCAGAAAAACTGATTTAACATTCCCAGACTTCTTCAATAAGTATGCATGTTGGTAGTTCCAAATAATATTAAGAATTAAAGTTTTATGTCTTTAAAATATGGAGAGTAAATTAATGATGATGTATATTAAATAAATCTGTCAAATATATATTTTAGATTGAAAACAAATTCTGGACAGCAGTACATACATACATTTTAATTTGAAAGCTCTAGAAGAATCCTTGTGAGTGGCGATCTCATTTATTTGATAATTCAGCTTGATCACCATTGAGGCAATTATATATACAGTGGGGCCTTGACTTACGAGTTTAATTCGTTCCGAGACCGAGCTCGTTAAGGAGCTCGTTAACTCAAATTACTCTATCAATTCAATGCAAAAAATCTGCCGAGAGACAGCTGGTATCTCAAAAAACTCGTTAGTCGGGACACTTGTAAGTCAAGGCCCCACTGTATAATGCTAGACTGTATTTCTTTGTTTCTTTAAGAGTTTGATTCTTATATATAAAGAATATTTTAAATGTTATTAAGCCCAAGTTTTTTGCCTCAGTGAATAATTGTCAGTGTGTGAGTCAGAATTGTCAAAGCCAAGAATACAAAACACAGTGTTGTCTCGGAGATCTTCCAGGTCATAGGCTATATTCTGTCCTTGAGTTGGCCTTCTTTTAGTGCTTCCAGTATTGCTATTGCTATTGTGGGTGGCATGCAGGAGTCATTTAATCTTCTATATTTCTCCAACAATAGAGTGAATTACTATCACTTGTCATTTATCTTATAGAATGATGAGATTAGAATAATAAATCCAGACTTAGGAGAGCCTCCTTTAAACAATTCTCTGGGATCACAGTGAAATAAAGTTACACTAGCTCCAAAATATCACTCTTCTTCACTGGGAAATGGAATTAGAGCAGTAACACAAATCCTTCCAGATTGTCCTTTTAAAAATCAGGGGGTGGAGATTGATCTGTAGCCATGTAAAACAGTTACTGCTGCCCTCTGAAAACAACATATACTTACTGTGGATGGCAAGCACATTTTGCTCTTCTGTGTGTTGGGCCACTTCAGAAAATATGGAATAAAAAATGAGGTTGGCCACTTTTTAGAGATCCCTGATTATATTCCATGACTGAACAAAAGGATAAAGAAATGTAGCACATTAGCAGTAATGATAAAGTTAAATATAAAAGGAAGTTGGGAACCTTAAATTTTTTTCAATTTTGAATCAATTTAAAGATCTGTAATGGCTCAAGCAGATAGTTGATTTTTCATCCAGTAGTCATTTTTCCCTTTCTTCCTTGCTTCAGAACAGGGGTCAGCAAACATTTTTTTAAAAGTCCAAATAGCAAATATTTAGGCTTTGTAGGCCAAGAGACAAAATTGATGATTTTATGTAGATATTTATATAGCCACTTAAAATATAATCATTAAAAAAATGTGAAAACCATTCTTAGTTTGCAGGCAGTATAAAATAGCCCACTGGTGGAAATTGACCTGCGGATCCTATAGAACTTTTTTTTTTTTTTTGCATGTATGGAAGCTTCAGGGAAGGCTGGATCTGAAACAATTTTAGTAATTTCATTCTCTTTGCTAGTGACTGGTGTAGACATGAGTTTAGGGAACATTTCTGGCCCCAACCATAAAGAGAAGTCTGCTGGGAAAGGTTTCTTCGCTTTTAAAATAGATGTAAAAAACTTGCCTTTTGGCCTTGGATGAGAATGTATGGAGTGATGGATGCATGGAGCTGCCAGTCATACTTTGACAATAGAGGGGTAAGCCTGGAGTCCTAAGATTGGTGGACCTGAGAAATTTGACATTTGTACCTAGTGAGAAATAATTCTTCCTCACAAAAACCCTTATAGAATGTTTAATATTTTCCTGTTTTCCATTGTTATTCTTTCTAAGTGGGTTGTACTAAGTATCACCAAATTGTTCTAGCTTTGTTGTTCTACTTATTTCTATGGAATGAGTGCTTCTATTACATTACTCACTAATACCTTTCAGTGACTTCTTATAGTACCTCCACTATGTTGTCTGATAAAGCACTCCACAGATATTCTTTTGTTACTAATACCATTTAGAATTTGAGGGAAGAATTATAATATTCTTTCATAACAAAAAATGCATACATTTACTAAAGCGAAGAATTTGTGTTATTCTAGTCTGACTTGTACTTTGTCTGAGAAAATTGGGCTTTCTGAAATATTAGAATATAATACTACTTATAGAAATTAGTAAATGCCTTATATATAAATACTAGAGGCCCAATGCACAAAATTTGTGCAAGGAGCTCAGTCCTCACAGCCCAGGGTTCATCTGGAAGGTCATTTGACTATTAGGTCTAATTAGAATATTATGCTTTTATTATTATAGATAGGAATGAGGACATAGAGCTTCAATATATGGTCAAGTTTTTAGCTTAGGGTTACAAATCAATTCTCCTCAAATGGTTGGAATTGTTTTAGCTAAAAAGTTCCTTTTATAAGTTAATTCTAGTAACCATTTACATATTATTCTATTTTTATTTTTCATTCATTCAGAAGGCATTTCTGAAGCTCCAGCTATGTTCTTAGGGAGGGTGAAAGTGCAGGGAAAAATAACATTGCAGATTGTCATAATCATTGCTTCTAAATAGCTGACAATTTACAAAAAGCATCTAACACAGAGCCTAGTAGTTGTGTTAGTTGCATCCCTTTCTTAAGTGAATTCTTAGGAGATGAACAACTAGTTCTGATTTTGATAGGTTTATATGAAGGGAAGGAATGTGAAGCAGAGAGAATAGCATGGTAGAGAAATGAGAACACAGAATACACAGTAGAGTTGCACTCAGGGCTACCCCTTTCAAAACATGGAGAGAAAGAAGAGGAACAAGAAATATTAATTTAAATAATTTTAATGAGTGGTGATTTTTGGCTAGTGTTTCACTCCATGAGTGCATGCCCATGAATAAGTGAGATAATAGAAGTGAATCTACTATTTTCTATATTACGTTCAGCTTCACCATACATATTTATAGAGAGGACCTCTTATTACACATAGACTGTTTTTAATGTTTAAGATACTTTCTATACTTTATCTGCTATTTAGTCAATCTGCTCAGACACTGGAGGTAAGCTAGCTAGTGTTAGATTTACCAGGAAACTTTACACCTGTCTCTCCTATTGTATTGCTACGGTGTTTTCAAGGATAATCTTGACCAAAGGCATATTTTACTTTTGGCAGTGACTTTAGAAACTAACTTTCATAAAGTAGATAGGGCTTCTCATAATCTGATAAAGCTGGAGCATAGCCATATCAGACGTTGATGGAAAAATACAGAAAGTAAGGTGGTACAAAAGTAAATTGTGGGTTGCCTTAAATGATGCTGAGGGGTTCATTCAAGTTTATTTGAATAAGTCACTAAGCTGAGGAATAACTTGGTAAGATCAGTATTTTGGAGTAATAATTCTCAAACCATGTTCCCATGATTTAATAAGCTGCATTGAGGATTTTCATAACTATAATTGAAGAATTTAGTGGGTTTCTTATCTAATTTCCAGAAAAATATTAGTGATTAGAATATTCTCAAATTTAAGTTTTTCTCCTGTGGTGAAGAAATAATAAAGAAATATTCATAGGAAAAAAATCAAGAAGTTTACTTTGGCAGCTTGTGTTTTCCATCAGTACATGCTAATGGCTGTGCTTTTATGCTGTCTATGTATAATCAGTCATTTTTCTGATGGCAAAGTTGCTGTAATTAAATATGTCAGTATTTCATGGCGAATTTGTAAACCACCATTAAGAATCTAGATGAACCCTTGCTTAGCCAAGTGTGACGGCCTTACTTGTAACAATGCAAGACTGGAGACAGGGAGACTCATTGTCTTAAATCCTTTTTTTCTTACTCATGCATTTGGTAGGTGTGCACAAATGTTTTGAATAAGCAGCAAGCAGATATTTGATAATTTACTATGCACCATTAACAGGAGCTTTATAGAGGACCCAGAAAACCTAATATAGTCCATATTGTCAATAACCTTAGTTTTACTTGGGAAGCAAACTATCACGATGTTATAATATTTCAGATAGCACTGACTTGACATAGGTGTTCAGAAAGAAATTATTGAGGCTTCAAATATTCAAGGTGGGCTTCTTAGAAGAGTGGGACTTTCACTGGATCTCATAATCCAGAGCAGCAGAAAGAAGGGCTTTTCTCTGAAGTAGCAATATGTACAACATGGACTTGGGCTGACTGGAGTAGAAAGTATTTACATGGCATCCTGGAAAACAGCTTAGGACCAGTAAGGTTTGATCAAATCATGAGCATGGTCCAGAAGTTTAATATCCTAGCTTTAAAACTAACTAAATTATTATTCTTTACAACTCTTCAAACCTTTAAAAATGGAACATGTGAATCTTCGAATTATTATTCTTTTTGTTAAATGTGTTTGTAATTCAACTAGGGCATGTTATTATATTTACTAAAATTAGAAAAAAACATAATGAATCACTTTAACTGTCTTTGTTTACATATTCTGTTGTTTTTATATCTGAGAACAAGTTTGATAAAACATATTCATCCAGAAGTATTTAATGTACGTCTTTAATGTGATAGGCAGTGGATATCGGACAAAGTCCTGGCCATATTCTAGTGTTGAGGGGAGTGACAGGGAGTAGAAGATGGACAGAAAGATGGTCATTTAGGGAAAGAATAGGTTTGTTATAATTTTCAGTAAGGTGATCAGAGAAAGCTAACTTAAGAAGATGATATTTCTACAGAACCAATGAGCAAAGTTAATGAATTATCTTTGGCATTTTTCAAAAGCTATGTCAATTGCATTTTCTCATTTGAAATTATTTGCTTGAGTATAAAAGGGAACAAAATTAGATGTTCGATTTCATGTGCCCACCAATGATTTTTCAGATGAATGCGCTGGACACTCTTGGTCAGACTGCTTTGCATAGAGCTGCCCTCGCAGGTCACCTGCAGACCTGCCGCCTCCTGCTGAGTTATGGCTCTGACCCCTCCATCATCTCCTTACAAGGCTTTACTGCAGCGCAGATGGGAAACGAAGCAGTGCAGCAGATCCTGAGTGGTGAGTTCAAATAGCTAACCATTGCATTATTCTCTCTCTCCCATGTCCCATCCACTAATGAACACAGACAAACTTTGTACCTCCTGTTTTTAGCAGCTCCTTGGAATGTTGGTTTGTTTGAATATTTTTGCTGCCTTTCCTTCCTTATAGTTTAGCTAGTGGCTCTCTCTGTCAGCTTTCTTGGTGAGGTGAAGTAGGTATCATGAGAAAAAGGTTTAAATTAAAAACCTGACTTGTGTGTTACAATCAAAAGTTAGTTAAAGCTCATATAAACAGTGTGGAATTATGGTAGCTCTAAAATCTGTCAATAGAGAAAATTTCAGGTCATTCATATGTTTAGGATCTTTAATTAATTGTTCTTACAAATGTTATATTCTGACCTGTGTTTTGTAATTTAACTTCATTGCACTTTTCTGAAATTATCTTGTGTTTTCCTGGCTTAAATATAATTATAAAACCTGGCTGAGTATTAACAGTGCCCACCTAGTACAGTGTTTGATACTTTAAGTGCTTAGTTTATTGAGGAAGAATATACATAAGACTGATACCAAAATAGACACTAGTTCCCAAAACCCCCAAATTAGACAAAATAACACAATCCATCTACTGAAAAATGATGAAATTGCTACAAAAGAAATTTCATATACCTGACCCTTATTTCTCATTTCTTTAATTTTGACTGTGGAGTTTATCTGCTCCAGAATAACATAACAAAGTGGAAGAGTAAAATGGGGAAAGCAACAGACTAGAACTCAGAAGTCCTAGTTCTTGTTCTTACCTGTAGCCCAGTTCTTTACTCCATCAGGTGCAGGACCCCCTTTTTATAATGAATATTTTGTAATATCCCTTTTACTATCCAGAAGTTAATTCATAAATAATATGGTCTAACTATATGGATACCTTCCAAAAATCTATACTATTAAATGATCTAACTATAACATTAAAAAAAAAAATGACCGTAAGTTTTAATTATAAACTACTGGCAATATTTATGTCAAAATTAATGTCAGATTAAAGAAAATAAGCAGTTTTTTTAAATGAGCATTTTAAAATTGTTTTAGAAGATTGGACCTTTCTTTCTAAACCTACTTTATCCAATTGTTAGTCACTAGCTACATGTGGCTAAATTTAAATTAGTTAAAATTAAAATTAAAATTTTAAATCATTTATTAGTTGTACTAACCACATTTCAGACACTCAATAGCCACACATGGCTGGTGGCTACTGTATTAAACAGCACAGATAGAGTATTACTAGCATTACAGACAGTTCTTTTGAACAGATCTTAACTTGAATTCTTCTGATTATATATTCCATTGTGGTTATTGCATCCCTTTTACCTAATCCTTACAGAAGTAAGGATTTGGGGAATTAATGATAGCTAAATTACAATTGAAATCCCCATTTGCATTTATTTGCATTTTGAAATAAGCCATTCAGACCTATTGCCAGTTTTGTAGTCCAATACTAAACAAGTCTACAGGAGATTTTTTAAAATAACCAACAGCCTTTCAGGCTTTGAAACTTTAGCTTTTTTTAACATAGTATAGTAGATATTTGACATTTTTTTTTTCTTTATGGGTTAACATATTACATATGTGTCCTTATTTAGCTTTTTGTTTGTTTGTTTTTTCATTTTGGTGAGACAGAAAGAATTAGGGTTTCTAAAAAAAATTAGAAACCAATCTCTAGCCTTTGACCCTTGGTGAAATATTTATTTTCATCCTCTTCGAAGTCAGTGTGCTTATAAAGAATTTTATTAATACAGTATTTTGCATATCAGCTAGTCTTCTTTTGACTATATTTCCTTTTTAACTTCATTTTTATGTGTTTTTTTTAAATTGTGCATCTCTTTGTATAAAGGTCCTGGGCTGTGTGTGTGTGTGTGTGTGTGTGTCCTTTCAGCTAATACTTTGTCCACATTATTTCTAAAAATGAATCTAAGCCTGTTCAGGATTTATAATGGATGCATTATTTGTATAGTAATTAACCAATATCTTTAAATAACTCTATTCTTTGATTAGGACTAAGTCTTTCTCATAGTTTTCAGAAGCATCTGAGGCCCGGTACACGAAATTTCATGCACTGGCGGGGGGGGGGGGGGGGGGGGTGGGGGGGGGGGGGGGGGGGGGGGGGGTGTCCCTCAGCCTGGCCTGCACCCTGGTGGTCAGTGCACGTCAGAGACTGGTCGTTCTGCCGTTCGGTCAATTTGCATATTAGGGTTTTATATAGGATAACAATTTTTGTGTGATTGTAAAATTATACCTTTTATAAATCAGTCTGCATCAAGACAGGTATGCCAATTTCAAATCATTTTTAGAATTTAAAAATTCAACCATAGTAATTGTATCCTTCAAATGCTAGAATCTGAAAATATCTGAAGTTCTAACTCTATGTACATAAACAGTTGTCATTTTATTCTGTTGAAATGATAAACTAAAAATATTATCTATAGATTCCCTAAGGCTATTTCAATGAGTTTTACCAACTACCAGAATCACTCTCATTGGGACATAATATGCGCACCTTAAATGCAGTAATGTCATGCACAGTTAGAATGGAGGCAAATGAGATGTGAAAGACAGAATAAGGGAAGCCAAAGAGTTAAGATTTGACATCATTGACCCAACATAGAATAGCATGGAAGTCAATTCAGCAGATGCCTTCTGAATGATCTCCATGTAAAAAGGAATATAAAAATGAGCAAAACCTAATTCCCTTCCTCAACGCTTCCTAACTAACAAATGTAATAATCTCTCTCTTAAAGAAAAATAATTTTTGATATCTCAAAAATGTACTTTATTAGATGAAATATTCCATTCTTTCCTCCCTTTAATCTTAACATTTTATCTGCTATTATTATTATGACTAAATAAATGCAGTTTGTCTTCCGTTAAAGAGTTCTCATAACTCACTCTCTAAAAATCTTTTTCCTGAACGAAGCACTTTAGAGTAGAAAGAGAAGTATTTCTTCTGAAATCTAAAACCTTTTTTTAGCATCAATAGATCTTCCCATTTGCACAGTGGACTGAATAAAGATGTCTCTAATCATAAAGTAATGCAATCTTAAATCTGAAAGGGATTTAAGGGAAACCAGCAATCACTTAATAGGTGCAAAAACTAAGCTGTTAGGTGATTTGTCTGTCACAGTTAATAGAGCCCAGTCTAAACCCATTCTCCTGGACTTCAGTCCTTTATTTCTATTATCTGAATGTGTGTACACATTATAAAAGTCACACTTACTGTTCATAAATGTATTTTGAGTGATATAGTACATTCATTTTTTTAAAAAACATTTTCATTGAGGCCAATGTATAATGCATTTTTGTTTTGTTTATATTGGATTAATCAAAAGACTCCATTTGTTAGCCTCATACTTATAGACTTAGCCCAATTTAATTATATTCTACTTAGTATTTATATCACACCTCTCATTTTACAGACATTTTTTCCTTTCTTTATTGATTAAGGTATTACATATGTGTCCTTATCCCCCTATTGCCCCCCCACACACACCCCACTCACGTTCATGCCTTCGCCCCCCCTGGTGTCTGCGTCCATTGGTTATGCTTATATGCATGCATACAAGTCCTTTGGTTGATCTCTCCCCCTTACCCCCATCCTCCTCTACTTTCCCTCTGAGGTTTGAGCATCTGATCGATGCTTCTCTGTCTCTGGATCTGTTTTGGTTCATCAGTTTATATTATTCATTATAATCCACAGATGAGTGAGATCATGTGATATTTATCTTTCTTTGACTGACTTATTTCAATTAGCATAATGCCTTCCATTTTACAGACATTTTGAATTGTATTTCCTTAAAGCCATTCAATAAATGTGAATTAAATTTCTTTTTTTTAGTAGGCCTTTTTTTGTACACTGATTATGTTTTCTAAGATCACTGATTTAAGGAGTAGTACTTCTGTTTCATATTGAGGAAACTGAGGCCCAAAAGAAAGGCTAAACATTAAGTACTGAAAATTGAGTGGTTCCCTAGGTTTGCATAACAAAATCCATGGCAAAGCTTTGCTACAACACTTTGTAAGACCAATCATTCATGAAGATGATCGTGATCTTGTGGTGCTTTGTATCTTCATTCCCCTATGCCAAGTATTGACCAGAAAGTCTGAAGAATAGAGTAGCAGGGTTGGAGACGGATTTATGTGTCTTAGAATTTATTTAAATTTGGCTTAGGATGAGATGAAGATAGATTGAAGTAAGAAACCACTTATCTTTTGTTTGAAAAAGATAGGTCTCAGAATCTGATCCTTTAATCTCTCTCTTTGTTTTCACCAAATAATTTACCCTCTTTAACTACTCTGTGATTCCTTGAAAGTCAACACTAGTCTTTCCTTTTATGCAGAAAGTACACCTATGCGTACTTCTGATGTTGACTATCGACTTTTAGAGGCATCTAAAGCTGGAGACTTGGAAACTGTGAAGGTAAGTTAATGCTTTTAATGTCTTGAGTAGCACTCTTGAAGCTTTGCTAACCATTTCACTTTAAGCTTGTAAGTGAAACTACTCAAATCCAAACAATGAAAGGAATGAGCAGAATAGGTGCATAAACAAGAGAGATCTCTAACCACAAAAAGTTTCCTAGTATGTGCCTTACATTCATTAAACTCTTTTTTAGTCACTTTTCTTGTGGTTATGTGATAGCTCTTTTATTTTCACTTACATTAATTAAATTGTTACTTTTGGCTGCGTTCATAAATTTCTAAGCTAGTTCAAGCCCAGGTAGTAGTACAATAATGTTTAAAACATTGTTTCTTGAAGTTTTCCAAGAGATTCTCACATTGGCTCTGGGAAAGAATGATCCCGCAACCATTAGGAATTATTTATATGCAGAAGATGGGTTTTCCTTTTTATGTAACTCTGCTTGCTAAGAAAATTTTATCAACCTTTATTTGTGGTATAAACAATGGTTATAAATGTAATGTTTCTCAAATGAAAAGTATATTCTAATATCAAATATACTTTTAAAAACATACATACTTCCCATCTACAATCATTCATGTAGAGATGAAGATAGAAGAAAGGGATATAGTTTTTGGTTTCGTTATGTTCTGTTTTGTTTTTAAGAAAGGCCGATTGCAATATTGTTATTGCCAGTCATACCAGATTTTATTTTTCAAATTAAACTTTGTCACCTATTAATAAGCCAACTCTATTTTTGTGATTTTTAATAAACTAATTATAGCACTCTTGATGACGTATACTATTTGAAAGTGACGGTACACATTTTTTAAGCTCTGTGGCCTAGAAATTTTATTTTTGTTTTAATATGTGGTCACTTTCAATCTTTCTTTCATCATATAATAACATCTAAGTTACTTAAAGAAAAATAGTAAATAAATAGCCACTGGGGAGAAAATTTCAAGTTCTCTTAGATCTAAAATTACAGTGTTTTTTTCTTTTTTTCTTAAAAATACTCTGTAATTTGAAGTGTATCCTAATAAAGGAAAATGTTTAAATATAAAAAATGATTAAGACTCCTTTTCTGTGTCACAGCATGGTAATCTCAGCACTAGAATTGCTAGATGTACCCATTATAATGAAATTAAAACTTTTTTAATGTAATAAATTAACAAAATTCCATTATCTTTTGTGTGTAAATATACTGCACCTTTCAGGTTTCCTAAACAGTCTATTCACAATAAAGGACCAACTATATTTTTTTTAATGGAATCAAAATGGTGGAAGAAAAAGCACAAATTGAGAATTAGGCTGCATAAATTTCTTTCCCTAGAGGTTTTAGAAAGTATTAGATATTAGAAGAAAAGCTGTTTGCTGAGTAACATATTTGACATTATATAAAGCAGCTAGAAAGGATGTGAAATTGCTTTGCCATTCAAAAAGAAAGTAAAACAGACTAGAGAATAAAAAACTTCCAAATATCGAAAAGCAAGTATTTAATAAGCAGAATGGGGTTTTATTTTTGTAACCTGGTAAAATGAGTTGTGTTTCTTCATTTCCTCCCTCATTCCGATTTTGCCAGTCTTCTCTGGGGAGAAGAAAAAGTTAAATTAAAAAATAAGAACCAGAAGAGTAAGTGCTTCAGTCATGTAAGACACCACTGGTGTTTACTAGCAATTTTTGCAGCCTTTCTTTTTAGTTTATGTATTAATTTATTCGTTTTTATTTAGTTGTATATTTTTATTCTCTAATTTATGTGTTAATGTAGCCACAGACTCACTTGTCATGAAAAGAGAAGATGTTTGACCTGATCATATGATAATGTTCTTCAGAAGTTAGAGTCTGGTGCTTTTCCACATAGAGTCGATGCTGCCCAGACTTGTTTCTGTCATGTAAAAATTGTACCGTCTGAAAAGTCCTGTTTTCACCCTACCAGTGTGAAAGCCCCTACTGAGTATATCAATAGAAACAGGTTCTTCATTTTTAACCAGCCATGCACCAAAAAGATCAGGAGAACAGGGTCTGAGTCTTTACTACTCCTTACCAACCCCATGAAAAAGGATTTCACTTAACCTCACTGAGCCTTGGTTTATTTATAAAATGGAGATAATGATCAACTTCACAGATAGCAATTTACTGAGAGAATATGACATTTTTTACAAATTGTAAATGATTGTTCCAATATCATTGTATTTCGTCTGTCACCACTGGTGATGCAGCCTGTCAGCCCTTACTTTGCTTCTACTGCTTGTAATCAAGGAGAGTGGCGTTGGTACTGAAATGGTAACATTCAAAAGGAGAAAAGGAGGTAGAGGAGAGATTTGGAGGGCATAGCTGAAAGAGGTGGAAGTAAAACCAAAAATTAGAATACGATTAGAATCAGTTTGACTTGTAGAGTTAGACAAACATCCCCCAAAGATCAAGAAAAGCACTGTGGACTGCATGGCTTTGTTGGTTTTATTATATTTTTGTTTTGTTTTTTAAGAAAGGCCAATTGCAATATTGTTATTGGCAGTCATACCAGATTATTTTTTTCAAACTAAACTTTGTCACTTATTAATAAGCAAACTCTATTTTTGGATCAAAGGGCCAAGTGTGTGGCCCAAGCAGAATTAATACAGTTTTTCCAGAGCCTTTTTTCTTGCCCCATCAGAGGAGACAAGAACTCTGGGTAACTGCAGTCAAGTGGGGTTGCTCTTATTTGAGAGAAGAATGGCTAAGAGCATGCAAAAATGCTGTGACAAGCAGTCTTGGGGAACAAACGCCTTAAAAGATGAAAAAGTAAGGCATCAGTTGCCTTGCAAATGCTTGCTTTATTATGGGTTTTTCCTTTTTATTAGGATTTTGTGAGAGTCAATTGCTCTGTAAATAGTAAGAATATTTTTAGACATAGTACTGATTTTTAAACATCACTTGTATTATATAATCTTTGGAAATAAATATTAGAAAATTACAAGTTCTCCAGATACCTGTAGTATTTTGGAGCAAAGTCTGTGACTAAATGTTAATGTTCTTCTTATGTTTGTCTGTGTGTATGTGCCATAAAAGCAACTTTGCAGCCCTCAAAATGTGAATTGCCGAGATCTAGAGGGCCGGCATTCTACACCCTTACACTTTGCGGCAGGCTATAATCGGGTGTCTGTTGTGGAGTACCTTCTACACCACGGTGCCGACGTCCATGCCAAAGACAAAGGGTATGTGTTAGAATCCAGCTGTTTGGGATTCATTCTTTTGAGCCTTAAAAAAAGTATTTTAATATTTTTTAGGTCTTTGATTGTTTTTCCTATTTAAAAAAAGTAATGCAAGTGTTTTAAAGTTTAAACTAAAACATAGAAATATATAGTATAGAAAGTGAAAATTCACCTCTTAGAGATTAATTACAACATTAAAAATTTGTTGTAATCCTCCCAATTTTTTAAATGCATGTACTAGTGTGTATGCTGCTGTGGGGGTTGTGGTTGTTTCTAACATAAATAATGTCATTCCAGACAATTTGCTTTGCAATTTCCTTTTTTCATCTAGTAGTATATCTTGAATATCTTTCCATATCAGTATTTAATAGTTTATCTCATCCTTCTAATGCCTATATATAGTATGAATGTGTTTATATAGTTTGTAATTTATTGTTTAACCCTTGTTTTGCCATAAAAAAATGTATAATCTCTTCCAAAAAGAAGCCATCCATCCCAAAGTCACCAGTATTAAAATAGAAACATTTTTTTTTACTAATTCACATCTATATTTTTATATTTGTTTGCTAAATTATTTCTGTTTATCTAGACAGAGTTGTGTTATTTTTTAAATATATTTTTATTGATTTCAGAGAGGAAGGGAGAGGGAGAGAGAGAAAGATAGAAACATCAATGATGAGAATCATTGATCGGCTGCCTCTTGCATGCTCCCTACTGGGGATTGATCCCGCAACCCCGGGCATGTGCCCTTGACCGGAATAGAATCTGGGACCTTTCAGTCCCCAGGCTGACACTGTATCCACTGAGCCAAACCAACTAGGGCTAGACAGAGTTTTTAAAGCAACCATGAAAGCTATTTAGAAATGCAAGAGGAAGTTTTAATTGAAATGAGCTTCTTCTGAGTTAATTTCACGTCATCTCAAAATATAAATAAGTAAGCACATTTCTATGCAATACTATAGAATTAAACCATACAACTTAAACTTCAATTAACTGTTATGGGACACATCAGACATAAGTATTCAGTAATAGTATCACTAGCTCTTTCAAAGTATTACAGTGTACGGAGAGCAACATTTGTTATTATTGCCCATTTTAGCACTTAGAATTTTGATCTCAAAACATTAAAAAGAAAAAAAAAAGCATGATCTCTAAGTAAAAAGGCACTTGTACCTAGTTTGTTCCATGTCTTAAGTGCAACTTAAACTTACCCTTTTGATGCACCCTTTTTTATGGGAACATTTTTGGTCCCTTTAGACTATCAGCTGCCTTCTCATCAGAACTTAGAGTCATCTCAGAATAGTTTGCTCATAATAAGGCGGCTAGATTTTCTCATCTGACTGGAGTTTATGGTTCACACCATTATTTTCTTTAACAAATACTTAAGTTTCTCTGTCACTTAGATTTTGAGTTTTCATTGCTTGGCACCTAAATATTTAAACTGTTACACAAAAAACATAAAAATAAAAACCAAAACCTAACGGTAGAATTTGCCTAAATAAATAACCTAAATTGCATTGTACATTTTATAATATTGCAGTGTTATCATTAGGAAAACCCAAATGGAAGAAAATTTGAGAGAGGATAAACCAAATTATTGAGTAGTTATTCCTAAAATCACTTTGTAGTGTTGCTTTATATTGCCAGGATGAAACCTAAATGAAAAGTGTTGTGATGGAGGCCCTGGCCAGTTAGCTCAGTTGGTTAGAGCATCATCCCAATACACCAAGGTTGCCAGTTCCATCCCCACTCAGGGCACATACATTGATTCTCTCTTTCTCTAACTCAATAAAATAAAAAGAAAGTATTGTCAACCAACCTTTTTCTGTGTGTGTGTGTGTGTGTGTGTGTGTGTGTGTGTGTGTGTGTGTATTTCAAGGATATATGTATTTTAAGGATAAGGATTGCTGAATTTATATCCTTCACTAAGAAACTATGGAAAGTCCTTATATTGAAAGGGACATTTTAAAAATTATTAAGCCTCACTTGGAAATGGATGACTATATCTTCAAGACCAGAGGAGAATTTTCTAAGTGAGTCTGTAGTATGGTCAATGCCATAGAAGAATTTCATTATTATTTTCATAATTATCATTTTAACTCAAAAGATTTGTCATATGTCTTAAAAATAATTTTTTTCTGTTTAGTGGCCTGGTGCCCCTTCATAATGCTTGTTCATATGGACACTATGAGGTAGCTGAACTTTTAGTAAGGCATGGGGCTTCTGTCAATGTGGCGGACTTATGGAAATTTACCCCTCTCCATGAAGCAGCAGCTAAAGGAAAATATGAAATCTGCAAGCTCCTTTTAAAAGTACGTAATTTTAAAAATTATAAAGTATAAAGTAATTATATTTATTTTTGGTTAGTATATAAAATTACATCAAGGTAAATTCTGTTATGTACAATAAGTGCTATAGAGACGCTTCCACTTTCCTTTTTAGGAGGATGTTTAAGTGTGGTATCATGATACTTACATAGCTTTGAGTAGTGTCTGAAGTGCCTTCTGAACTGATTTGATTAAGTTCAGATAATTACAGCTCATCAAGGTAGGTTTTAGAAAGAGTTGAATTAGTTTGCATTGCTTATCTAATACTTATAATATTGATATCAGAAAACATTTGTACAAAGAAAAACAAGTTTTTTTTATCAAGTTTGATTTTTTTTTACTGGCTATTTTATTGTTAAACTCCTCATTATTAAACGTTATTTAATATATCTTATAAAAACTTTATTTTAATATCAGATTTTAATTAAAATGTAAGGTAATCTCTAAACAAAGTTATTCATATAAATTTTTGGTATATATATGAAATAGTAGAAACTAGTAGTTATGTGAAACTAAATAATTTTGTGTTCTTTTTAAAGGATGTGAAAAATGACCGGACATGTAGTTCATTTTCTCTCTCTCTCTCCCTCTCTCTCCCTCTCTCTCGCTCTCTTTTTAACTAGAGAAAAACTTGTCCTGGGTTAAATATAAATAAAATTCTTCTTCCACCATTCTTATGGCATCAAATATATTATTATGAGTATTGAGAATAACACTGTATTTGATGCACATTTCTATTATCACTGGTTAGTAAGTAACTGTGAATTCATTGTCTAGCTTGTATCTTTCAAATTTCTCCAGTGGGCCAATAGCAGACTGTCATAATAAAGATTCTTGACTTTTATTTACTTTATTTCATAGTATATATGATTAAACTCTTAAAAGCAAATTAATTGTTAATATATTTATACCTCATTTTATGATAGGTGTTAAGACTTATAATAAAAATATTTTAAAATCACCAAATTTTCTTCTGCATTTAGAATTAAGTACTTTTTCTACCTGTGTGTGTTCCTCTTTTTACTTCTTTTTCATGCTATTCATTGAGTATCTTTGTGTAATTGAAATCTGATCAAAATTTAACATCCAGACTATTCTTAAAAGGAAACGGTGTTTCTAAAGACAGTTTGGAGTCTGCGAAAGTATATTGGATAAAAAGTAAAAGATACTTAGTATCTTCGCCATTTCACCATCCTTAGGCTTAGGGCTTTGGTTTAGTAGTAGTTAGAAAGTTGATCCAGTATACTGCTAAGTAGGGAATTTGAAAAATAAAACAGGATACTTCCTCTGTTGTTCAAAATGCATGAAGAATAGATAACTTTCCTTGGATGAGTGAAGGTGAAGTTAAATAAACAAACTTAAAGAAAGATACAACAGAAAATACAAACCCCATTTTTTTTTCTTTGTAGCATGGAGCAGATCCAACTAAAAAGAACAGAGATGGAAATACACCTTTAGATTTGGTTAAAGAAGGAGACACGGATATTCAGGACTTACTGAGAGGAGATGCTGCCTTGTTGGATGCTGCCAAGAAGGGCTGCCTGGCAAGAGTGCAAAAACTCTGCACCCCAGAGAATATCAACTGCAGAGATACCCAGGGTAGAAACTCAACCCCTCTGCACCTGGCAGGTCAGCATCATGAGCATGCCTGAGCCTCACTGTCCCTTCTTTGGTACCTACTACAGATTATTGGGAGATGAATGCTGAGCATAAAGAGTACTACTTAGTAAATGCTTTTGATTGACAAAATTTTATATAATTTCTTACTGTAAAGTCTCTTAATTATGTGATAATAGTATTAGCTTTTAAAGCAAAAAGTACTACAACTTTAACATTTTTCTGATCCTTATTATTTATATACAATTTTTTTCCCTTTAAGCTGACATGTTTGCCTTTTTTTACTTTAATAGCTGGCTACAATAACCTGGAAGTAGCAGAATATCTTCTAGAGCATGGAGCAGATGTTAATGCCCAAGACAAAGGTGGCTTAATTCCTCTTCATAATGCAGCATCCTATGGGGTGAGCATGCTAAAGTTCAAGTCTAGAAAACTTTACTGACATTTACTGTTTTGTTAAATATGTATGAAATAAATAGATAATTTAGCACAATTATAATTTTCTATTCAGAGTGTCTCTAGCCTTCCCAATTAAGCTCAACTCTCTTTTTGGCCAAGGACCATGCTTTTTATAGTACAACTAGAAGCCCGATGCACGAAATTTGTGCAAGAGCCTTGGCCTGGCCCCTGCCTGCCACCGCCATGGCTGGGGACCTCTGCCGCCTCTGCTGTGACCCCTGCCCGCTGCGGCTTTGTCCAGAAGGAAGGATGTCCGGAAGGACATTCAGTCTAATTAGCATATTATGCTTTTATTTTAGAAAGATCATAGGTGTATAATGGCAGCTCAGTTAATACTTATTGATACAGATAATACTCTACTGCAAGTAGATTTTAGAAACTATAAAAGCCAGTTATCCTTTGTAGGCATGGAAATTGTGGTTGCTTATGTTTATCATCCACATTTTTAAAATAACCAAGTAAATTGTTGAGCTATTGGTATATATAGTTTCATAGAATTTGAATTGACTAGCTAAAACCCTACAGTGAAAGTCCAGCCATGCTCTCAAAGCACTGTAACTGATCATCAGCCAAAAGAGGAAGAGGAATGTATTGGCTGCCTTGGTGCCATATGTTGGAACTGACTGCCTGGAGTCACCACGGGCCACTTCAGGCCCAGTGAATCACACAGGGAGAGCATGAACGCTGCTGTGCTTGCTGCTCATCCACTTAGTCCCGATTGGGCTATAAAACTCACAGATGCCAGATTGTGCGTACCAGGGGTCTCACAGTTGGGATCACTACTGATGAGGACAGTTTCCAGGTTTACCAACGCCTGACAAACTATAAATAAAAACTAGTCACTGTGATTTTCATATTCTCTTACTCTCTTCTTCCTTGCCCTTCAGAATGAGAATATTCTGACCCCCTCAGGCCCCCTGCAAAAACCAAGCATGTTTTTCTTCTCCCTGCTTCCCACCTAAGTTAAATTAAGGCCCTTTTTACATTGTATTTGTCATTTAAAACATTTTAAAGCTGGATTCTGAAACCATATTAAATGGACTGTTTCTCCTGGAAACATTCTAAGAGTTCAGTTCCTTTTCTAGGCCTGCCAGTACTTAGTATCTTCGCCATTTCACTTTTCAGGACTTTGCTCTTATCTGTTGTATAGAACTGACCTGTAGCTTATTTATAGCATTTGTCAGCCTTAAATTTCAGTTTCTATTTTTGCCTCAGTGGTGTAGATATTTAAAAAACTTAATAATTGTGTTTTTAGTGTACGTAGGTAGTAATATACTCCTTTTTATTTATCACTCTTTCAGACTTTTGTCAGCAAATTTTAAAAGCCTGTAACTGGTTTCCCCAAGCATAAACTATAAATTTAAAAGAAGTTTAATAATACACACCATATATGTAATACACTTTATACACATGCACATAATTTTCCTTGGACTACCTAATTTTGGAAGCCTGTGAAAATTAGTCTACCAAATTGTATTATTCTTTCAGTACCCATGGGAGTAGAGTAAAATTAATATCAGAAACACAATTTAAGTTGTAACTTTACTGTGAAGAAGCTTGAAATTATCCCATGCTTTTGGGTTAACTAAACAAAATAACTAACATGTATCCTTCTAGTAAGGGAGATAAATGACTAGGTTTTGTTTTGTTTTAAGTGATTTTGACATAGTACTATAGATGGTGCCTATTTTTATCTTTGTGTTAAGATTAGCTTTATAATGATGATATCATTCAAAATCCCAAAAATATCACAAAACATCCTATTCTCAATAATTCTCCCCTGATTATGCGTTTTGTGGTTTTTTTTTGGTCTTTATATTGTCAAAGTAAATATGGAATCTTTATTAGAAATCTATACAAATCTGATTTGTATTTTCTAATAAGTTTCCTTCTCTTTGTATTCTCAAATTACCTTTCTTAAAATGAATAAGTATTTGTATTATGTTAAAAAAAAAACTTTAATGATACCTCAGGAAAAAAAAAAAGTGCCTTTTCTTTTTGAAATAGGTACCTTTAAGAGAGCCAAAATTGTCTTAAGAAAATAGGAAAAAACATGCCCTAAATCCCATCTTGGGATTTTTGTCTTCCCTTTCACCATCTCTTCCCATTCTCATGAAATTCAGTTCAGATAACAATATATTGAAGTTGAGCAATAGCATGAGTTAGAAATTTATTCTCAACAGATAATGTTCTTCTGAGTTAATTATCAAAAGTAATCAAGTTAGCCTGGCTGGTGTGGCTCAGCAGTTGAGCATCAACCCAGGAAACAAGAGGTTACCAATTCAGTTCCCCGTCAGGGCACATGCCCAGGTTGCGGGCTCAGGCCCCAGTGGGGCATGTGCAGGAAGCATTCATTTGATGATGTTTCTCTCTCATCATTGTTTCTCTCTCTCTATCCCTCTTCCTTCCTCTCTCTCTAAAAATCAATAAAATCATATATTTTTTAAAGTAATCAAGTTATTCCAGGAAATGTATCCATAAAGAACACCAATGTGCCAATTGCACAAAGATTATAGAATATTGGTGTTGAAAAGGGTTTCAGAAGTACTTTAATGGTAACCAAGCTAGCATCCTTAAATGTGTATATAAGAATAAAGTTAATTTTTATTATTCTCAAAAGCCTAATCATTGCATCAGTATCACCTTTGCATAATCCATTGTCTTAAGCTTATTTTATAAGGACTTTCTAAAGAAGCTGAAATCTTTGTTATTATTTGAGAGAACCTACTCTCCTGAAACTTTCTCCTACATTGTTTTTCATAGTCCTGCCTCTTTTTAGTTCTGCTGTTATTATTGTCCCTTTTGTCTTCCACTCTCCTTTCCCAAAATATTGTTGTTCTTAAGGCTTTATCCCCCTTGTGATTATCTTTCTGTTTCCTTTTCTTAATGAGCTCATTTATCAAGTAGCTATAGCTTTCAACTCAGTATTCCAATTTGTCATTCCCCTGGAGTTCCTACCTCCAGTGCCAAGCACTTAGTAGGTGTTCAATAAATATTTGGTTGATGGGTGAGTGGGTAATTGAATGAAAAAGTGATGCCTTCTTATCTGTGCTTCAACCTTTTGTGTCTGACCATTTACAGAACATCATGGCTTTGATATTTTACCTCGAAAACTGTATACCCCAAGTGAACCTTACTGTCCTTATAGTTTCACTAGAGGCCTGATGCACGAAATTCGTGCAAGGGGCTCGGCCCTCGCAGCCACGGCAGCTTGCCTCGGCCCTCACAGCCACGGCTTCGTCCCGAAGGTCATCTGGAAGGACTCCCAGAAGATTTTTGTGCTGTCCGGTCTAATTAGCATATTCCACTTTTATTATTATAGACTAGAGGCCTGTTGCATGAAGAGAGTCGTGCAATAGGCCTTCCCTTCCTTTGGCTGCTGGCACCAGTTTTCCTCCAGCACCCGGGACCCAGGCCCCAGGCCTTCGCCCTGGCTGGGCTCCGGCCAGAGCCCCACCCCCCGCCCCCAAGCTGTCAGGCCTCGCAGCTCCGCTGATCCAGGGGCCGTGATGCCTTGTGGCTCCGCTGATCCAGGGGCCGTGAGGCCTCGCTGCTCGGCCGGCTTCAGGGCCGTTTGGCTTCGCTCCACTGCTTGGAGCCTACATATGCAAATTAACCGCCATCTTTGTTGGTGGTTAATTTGCATATCGCCCTGATTAGCCAATGGGAAGCGTAGCAAAGGTACGGTCAATTACCCTTTTTGTCTTTTATTAGATAGGATTCCTACTTAAACTTTTCCTACAAAGGACTTTTCTTCTTTTCTTCCTCTGTAGTTAATTTGTCTTTCTAAAAGCCAATATTTTTTCCCCTTTAAAATATCTCAGATTTAGCTCTTCTTTTTCCTTCTCCAACCGGCATAGTCCACAGTTCAGGATCTCATCATCTCATGCCCAGGTTATTAGTAATGTGTCTGCTGCTAATAACCTCGCCCCCCAAGTCATTTTGGACGTGACAAACTAGTTTTTGTAAAATACGGTTTTGTTGTGTTATGTTACGTTCCCAAAGGCTAAGAAGCTTTGAGATGACTATTTTAATAAATAAACCAGATTATACTAGTAATGGGTCAGAAGAGAAATGTTTGTTTTTAAGATAGGCCTGAATATGTTAGAAGGCTAAATAAAAATGTTAAATTTTCCCATGAAGAATTAGGATTACAGGACAAAATAATAATTGTGGAACTGATATCCTGGAGGAGGCAAGGAAGGATGTAGTCCAGAATACAGGGGAGGGGGGGAGGGTAAATACTCCTTTTATAGAATAAACTTCTTCATAGAGATCTAGAGGGAATGAAATGTGAAATAAAGGAAGTGTATGTGATGAAGCTTTACCAGGTAATCTTTCTTAACTCTTCACATCCTTTTCTTTTCTTCAGCATGTGGACATAGCAGCATTATTGATAAAATACAACACATGTGTAAATGCAACAGATAAGTGGGCTTTTACTCCTCTTCATGAAGCAGCCCAAAAAGGAAGAACCCAGTTATGTGCCCTCCTCCTAGCACATGGAGCAGATCCAACTATGAAGAACCAAGAAGGTCAGACACCTTTAGATCTGGCAACAGTAAGTCCTCATTTCAAAATCCTCACACTTGCTTTTTATACTTTCAGAGATGATATTACATTGCAGGGCCTAGCAGGGCCTTTAGTATTAAAATGCATTTTTCGCTTAGAATAAGAACAGATTTCCTTCCTTCTGAAATTTTTTTAATTTGCTTTTTTAATATACTTTAAAACTCTGTTAAGAAAAACTAAGTAGTGTAAGCTAATGTAATTCTTTTTTCCATGTTTAACTTGGAGGGAAAAGATAAATCATAGAAAAATACGTAGAGTGTATTCTCAAAGAACTATACTCAGAAAAATATCTTATCCCTTCTACATTAGGTGTATTACTCTAGAGCAGTGGTTCTCAACCTTCTGGCCCTTTAAATACAGTTCCTCATGTTGTGGCCCAACCATAAAATTATTTTCGTTGCTACTTCATAACTGTAATGTTGCTACTGTTATGAATCATAATGTAAATATATATACAGGATACTCTAGAGCAGTGGTTCTCAACCTTCTGGCCCTTTAAATACAGTTCCTCATGTTGTGGCCCAACCATAAAATTATTTTCGTTGCTACTTCATAACTGTAATGTTGCTACTGTTATGAATCATAATGTAAATATCTGATATACAGGATGGTCTTAGGCAACCCCTGTGAAAGGATCATTTGACCGCCAAAGGGGTCACGACCCACAGGTTGAGAACTGCTGCTCTAGAACAACTGTTGTTCATGATAATTTACCTGAGGCTTTGGGATAGTTAAGAAAAAATTTACTTCTGGGCAGTATATTATTCTTCTGAAGATGGAAAAATAAACTGATATACTGTAGAAATATTTTCAAAACTAAGAATTTAGTTTTTGTGGTTAAATATTATTTAACTACAAAGTTAAAACACGCATTATCTTCCTGAACTTTCTGAAAATCAGAGAGTTAATAATGGTCACAATAACTAACCATATTTTTAAGCCAGAAATACATTTCCAAGACACATTCTGTTTCATGTATCTATTGTTAAGTAACAAATGATTTCCAAAACACTTAGTAGCTTAACCAAAATGGAGTGAGTGGCTTCATACAGTGATTCTGTGGGTTGACTGGGTTCAGCGATGTAGTTCTGCTGTCTGTGCACTTACCTTACTTGGACCTCAGCTGAAGCTGCAGTGTCCAGGGTGGCCTTTCATCCTACAGGGCCTCTCTGCATGGTATGCATCACTCAGAAGTCTACCCCAAACTTCTTTACATCATGGAGGATAGCTTCTAAGGAAGGAAAAGTAGAAGCTGTCAGTCCTTTTAAATCCTGGCTCAAAAGCCTCAGACCATCACTTCCTCTGCATTCTATTGGTCACAGCAACTGATGGGCAAGCCAGATTCTAGAGAAGGGAAACAGACATGCATACAGAGGAGGGATGGATGTCTGGCTGTCTTTGGAAGCTGTCTCGCACATCCTCTGACACCAGTTATGGCTAACAAACTATGAAGTTCATGAATAGCTAGCCAAATTAAAGTACTGTTCCTCTAAAAGTTCAGCAGATTTTAATTGTGCATTAAATCATGTGCACTAAATAGCTGAACAAAAACTATTGTAGTTGCTTAAGTATAAACAAAATACAGTAAATAAATATGGAACTACTTCTAAAGCAAAGATTAAAAATTAACACTCTGAAATGTGCTTTTTAAAATGAAAGATGAAATATTTTTAACTCTTCACATCTTTATTAACTTGCATATCCTTTAAATACACGTGTAATCTGAACAATTGTGTGTACACTTTTCACTTAATGTTAAAAGTGTTTTCAGGAGTCAACATAGTTCACATTCGTAGATTTTTTTCTCATAGTTAACTCTTTTTTTGTAGTCTGGCCAGGACACTTACTCTACTCTCAGCATATTTCAAGTATAGGTATAATAGTGTTCTTAACTATAGCCTTCAAACTGTACGTTCAGTGCTCAAAAAATGAAACTTTTTTAATTAATAGTTTCTCCAGTTCTACCTACTGAAACTACTATAGTCTCCAGAGCTGTGGATAAGGGAAGGGAAGAGGAAGAAATGACTAGAAACAAATAGGAGATAATGAGGCATTTACTGGAGAAAAAAATTCACAAAGCACTTGGTCTTTAGTGAAAAGCTTACCACTTTAAAATGTGGTATTTTTGTGTTTTTTTGTATCACTTTTAGGCTGACGATATCAGAGCTTTGCTGATAGATGCCATGCCCCCAGAGGCCTTACCTACCTGTTTTAAACCTCAGGCTACCGTAGTGAGTGCCTCTCTCATCTCACCAGCATCCACCCCCTCCTGCCTGTCCGCTGCCAGCAGCATAGATAACCTCACTGTCCCTTTAGCGGAATTGGCAGTAGGAGGGGCGTCCAACACGGGGGATGGTGCAGCGGGCACAGAAAGGAAGGAAGGAGAAGGTGAGTATGCCCTGGGAATACTTATTTGGTTCTTGTCTTTTGTTTGTTTTAATTAACAGATTCCCTTTTTTTCTATTGGTAATCATTGAACACCTCACTTACAGATATCTTAACTCTCTGTAGGTTTTCATATATATAGCAGCTTATGAGAAATACGTCTTCATAGAATAAATGTCTTGGCATCTACATTGTTCTTACTTGTGTATATCTCAGTACATCAATTTCCAACCATAGTATTACTGGGTCTTATTACTGAAATATATCAGGAAAAACAGATTATTTAAGGAATGAAAACTAAAATGGTAGCTGAATAAATTTGGAATTTTATATCTACAGTTGAATATTACACTAAAAGCATTATGTTATGCACTATAATATTAAAATTAATATAAATACTACTGATTTGATAAAGATAACTGCTTTTACTTCTCAACCAAATTCAGAAAAAACTTGAAGTATCTGAATGAAACTTAGGATTATTTTATGCTATGTAAAGTCATCTGCACAGCCACAGGTATCAGAGAGCCGTGGCTTTAAAAAATACTGGAACTTCCTTTAGATTGATAAACTTTTTTCTGAAACTTTATGTCTGTTTTAGTTGCGGGTCTTGACATGAATATCAGCCAATTTCTAAAAAGCCTTGGTCTTGAACACCTTCGGGACATCTTTGAAACAGAACAGGTAAGCTCTCTTAAGTCATTTAATATTAAGAGTTATTTTTCACTTTTTTTTCTTCTTCTTCTAAACTGCTATTTTTATACCCACAACAAATTTCTAAAGAAGCCAGGAGAAATCCAGTATTTTATATCTCTCCCCCAAATAGTCTAACAGATGATGGGAGTCTTTCATTGTTATTTGTCACATCTATATAAGCAGTCTGGTTTAATATGTTTGATTACATGTCAAAACTTAGGCTATGAAACCTCCTCAAAAGAATTTTTTAAAAATCATTATTTTCTTTCCAAAAATTGTTGGCACTTACTCATCTCATTATTGATGGGTTATTTTGAGGAATAAATGAGGTAATTATTTTATGATTGGAGCTATATAATGGACAAATACTGTAATTTGCTGACCTGGTTTCTGCTTCCAGATATGTACTATACGTATTAATTCAGAAAAGCTTAAGCATTGTATGAATTAAAGCTACCACATAGATATTAAATCCTGTTTTTACATCAATCCTTATTTGAACTGAAGTTTAGAATATTTAGAAGGAAAACAGTGGGATGTCAATAATGAAAACCTTGTGCATGGTTCCAAATTATATTAAAATCCAATCTAGCTAAACATATAAAGGTTCCTACTATATAATGAACTATTTGTCTCAAAGATGTATATTTCAGAACTGTTGCTTTTTAAAGGCTGCTGAAAACTTCCTTTGGGTGATTGGAAGTGAATTGCCCATTTTGTGCAGTGGAGCAATTATTTCTTAAATGGCCATTTAGGAGCAATATAGCAAATTATTTCCAAAGACTGAGTGATGAATGCTTGTTGTACTGAGAAGATCAGACTCATTATTTAATATTTCATTCTAACAATAAAAATCAGAAGAGCTCCAGGCCTAATTTATCAGTCTTTTAAATATTATATACAAGTATAAAGGTAGAGAAGCTATGGATAGATAAAAAGTATCTCATTTGAGTTCAATAAGGGGTATCTGTAAAAAGATTTCTCAGTTTTCCAAGGAAAGAAAAAATCAAAGGCTAATCTTGTGAAGTAGTATTTGGATGGTCACAGAACCAGTTTCTTCTGAGCTGGAAAATTGCATATTCAGCCCTCAAGAAATGTGGTCAGCCATGATTTCACCCTGTACATTCAGAGCACTGCCACTCAATGGCGGTAGAGTCAGTCACAGTTACTTTTAGTCAACCAAAGAATTAGATAATTTTGAATCATCTGCATTTATAAGGATGAATAACCAAAAATTAACTATTTTGTACAAATATAGAATGTATGTTAGGCTCCAGGAATTGTTAAATCTGAGAATTTATAAGAGAACTTAAAATCCATCAACTCTCATCTTCAAATTGGAACTCTTTACAGAGCTTCTATATAAAATGGTCTATAAGGTAACTAAATATTTATGATATAAATTTCACTACTTTGTAAGGCAGTCTTTTTTTGTGTGTGTGCTTGAATATTTCTTAGCTCTGGGAATTCCTCCTTACTTTTATATAAGTCCTCACTACCTAATACACTTACTCCTTTTTGCCACGTTCTGTTTCATTGTGCTAAGCACCTCTCCATTTCCCCACCATTCACATTGGCTACCTGCTGGATACTAGTATCTGGTATTTCCCCATTTTCAGGCCTACTGTTTGTTCCCTCTTGTATCTTGAAGCAAGCAAAAGGTGCTGGTTTTTAAAAATGAAAAGGAAATACAGCAATGATCATCTTTTATTTCTTTAGCATTGTCCCATTTTAATTCTCCATTTACTGAACGCAATTAAGGAGTATTTAAAGTGAGCAGAAAGCTGATAAAATTATCAAGAAAACTTTAAGAAAATTTTAAGTTCATGCTTATAATGGAAACAGAATTTTCTTAATTTGAGTAGATACATAGATAGCATTGAAGACAAATGGAAGAATTTTCATCATCTGAGGAACTATTAAAGATTAATCAATTAATTTTGTTTCACTTTTCAGATTACCCTAGATGTATTGGCTGATATGGGTCATGAAGAGTTGAAAGAAATAGGCATCAATGCATATGGACACCGCCATAAACTAATCAAAGGAGTAGAAAGACTCTTAGGTGGACAACAAGGTAAGCTATTCAGAAAAAATAAATTTCAGATATTTGTGGTACAAGATAAACGTCAGGGCAGGCAGCTGAACGCAGGTGGTCTGACCCCAGAGCTCATGTGCTCGACTGCCTTCCCCATCCCACTTACTGGCTTTGCTCTCCTCTAATTGCTCTAGCTGGAATTGAGTCAGTTTTCCCTCTCTCACACACTTTATATCTTAAATGTCTCCAGAATCTACACTTCTGTCCTTTTCCACTGCTGTCACCTAATCCAAGTCACCATCATCTCTCTTCTGGAATATCACAACCACCTTCCAGCTTATCTTCGGCCTTTGCCTTCTCCTCCCTTCCGTACCTTTCCTGCAATGTTACCAGAAGACTCGTTTCAACATGATTGGGATCATATCATTTCATTGCTAATAACCCTTCAACAGAATCCTGTTACTTTTAGGATAAAGTCAGACATTCACAACATGGCTTTTCATAATCTGACCTCCTCTCTTACCTCACCTTGAACCTTTCTCCCTCCCTTACACTTGTCAGCTCTGTCTTTTGCCATCACACTTTGCTGTTGCAAGCCTCCTATCTTTGTTCTTTGTATGCCTTCATGTTTATCATTTCTCTATTTGTTAGAAGTGCTTTCACTGTAGGAAAGCAAGAGGAGAGGAAAGAAAGAACTGGAATTAGTCAATTAGTCTGCAGAGCTAATACAATTGCAGGAATGACATGAAACTAAACGTTAGTGGTTTTGATCTTGAGTCTTTTTATTTATCTGTATTAAAGGAACAAGGATAATGAAATTAACAATAATAATGTATTTAAACTTATTATGAGTGACCATTTCAAGCCATCTCACAGAGTTCTTAGAAAAGGATACTTCTTATATTTTAGACCTGAATACATTATAATTACAGTGTGTTTCTCTTTTGTATCAAACATAACTTCATGAATGTTTATGATCAAATTTAGTTAGACAAGTAATTGTTGAACCCTGCTGTGTGTACAAGAAACTCTTTAAGAACAGATAAAATTGATCCCCAAACATATCTCCATTATTTCACATGTCTTTGGATTTACTTGATTTATATAATTGTACATAATTAGGTTCAAATTACAAATAGTTTAGACTTCTTCCAAAATATCAATTACTTTTGACAAAGTTTTCCCTAAAATAGAACCTGCATAATGTGGACTCCTGTTAACTATGTTACCTTTTATTTCCTACAGGCACCAACCCTTATTTGACTTTTCACTGTGTTAATCAGGGAACTATTTTGCTGGATCTTGCTCCAGAGGATAAGGAATATCAGTCAGTAGAAGAAGAGGTAATGTACATCAGAATTTTTAGTTATCTTTTCCTGAAACCTATTTTTCCAGGAGATTAGGTAAGCTTGTCTCACTTTGACTTACTTACATTTGCCTATGTAGTATTCTGTCTCCCTTAGCCATTGTGGTGGAATATTGCCAAAATTAGAATAGGACTGCGGACTAGAACTCTGCCACATGGCTTCACATCGTGAGCCTAGGGTTTCCATTGGATGGTTCAGATCTGTCTTTATTCTGTAGACTTTCTTGAAACCCATGTAAGTAAGGACCCTATTAGGACTATTTTTTTTTTATATTGCTGAAATGCTACCTAAAAATGATGTGGAGTAAGGATCTTGCCTCCTAGATAGCAAATATATTTTCATCTTGATTTTTATGTAGTGTTACAGAACATGATTATAAAATAATATGCCTAATTTTCACATATGCTTAGACAGTGTGCCTCATGACTGGAGTCACCTTTCATTTCTTCAGTCACAATGCTTTTAAAAGCACCATAGTAAGGCAGTTTGTCAGAACCTGCTGGTAGAAGGGTGCCATAGAGATCCCTCTCTACCAATGGCTTCTGCCTCGCTCTGACACAGAATAAGCAAGGTGCCTAATGGCATTATTTTGCATGGAAAGGCATGCCTACATTTTTGTTTTTTTCTTCTTTTTAAATAGTGCTCCTATTATTCCCATTCTGGAAACTCAGGACAGTTACCTTAGGCTAGTATTTCAGCTCATCGTGAGCCAGTTTTTCAGGAAAGCATCATGTTTCCTAATGTCTTATTGCCTAATCTCCTAGTAGTTAATAAATTCTGATAATAATGTCAAAATGTGGTAAATAACTTCAGAAATGGAGTGGTAAGTTAGAGAATTAACTCTTTGAGTCAATTCTATGAGAAATTTAGGTCTTCAAAACATTTTAATTTTCTATAATAATTCTTTTTAATTTGGAAAGTGGAAGAAGGATGAGTAGTGTTGAGAAGAAAGTTATTCCTCTTAGTTACATGTGATATTCAACTTTCCCTGGTCTGTAGAATATGGAATATTTCACCTAAGAAACAAAAATTATTGATTTATTTAAAATTCTTTGTTTATTTTTAGCATTTGTCCAGTGAGATATTAATAGAATATGAGGAGTTTTAGTTTGACTTAGTCACAATGTTGCTTCCATTCTCAATAACATAAAATAGTCATGTAGGTGACTTAATGTGATGTTTTATGTTTCCCCATTGTGTTTACTGAAAAATCTTTCAAAGCTTTTATTAAAAGAGGAAAAGAAAATGCAGCTGTTTAATATTTATGTTTATGATTATTTTCTCACCAGAAGTACTTACCTACTAAACTTATTGATCAATTTATAGTGGACTCATATTTATTTATAAGTGCTAAATTTTAGACTCATCAGTGAAGCAATATAATAGAATTGAAATGTTAACAACAGAAAGAGTATCTTTAGAATATACACTGGCATATTTTCGAAAGTTATTTTATTTTATTCTGTAGATGCAAAGTACGATTCGAGAACACAGAGATGGTGGTAATGCCGGCGGCATCTTCAACAGATACAATGTCATTCGAGTAAGTTTTCAAAATTTCAGGATGAAAATTAGATTGCAGGGCTTTCTGAAAAGCAATTATAAACAGTGATTAAAATTGGTTTTTAAAGTTATGTTTTCAAATCAAGGATGATCATTCACCCGTTGCCCTGCAGTTGCCCTGCAGTCACGTGTCACCCTCCTCACTACGATACAGTCTTAACCCTCATGATCATACTTCATTAGAAGTCGAGACACCCAGGAAACATCAAAGCTACACACACAGGCCAGGTCAGCTGGTATTGGTGATGCAGATATGGTGATGAGACTCCCTGCTCATCCATCAATTCAGACCATAGCTGACAGTCATTTTTATCACCATTTCAAAGTAGCAATAAAGGCCTGGATTTTTCCATCTAATTGAGTCAATGATTATATCAGAATGCATATATCTCCTCATCTCAGTGCCTTAATTAATAATATGGGATAGATGACTGCTATATGCTTTTTTCCAAAGGGTTATCATGAAGATGAATAAAGCCTGTTGAGAATCAATTTAATCCTTTGGGTTAATAGACCTGTGGAAGTTATACCAGTGCTCATCAGAATTACCCAGGGAGCTTTTTGCAAAATACAGATTGATAGGCCCCTGTATCCTAAAATTCAATAAGTCTGGGGAGGAGCCTAGAAATAACCTCTTCCCTCCTCCTCCTCTTTTATTTTAATTTTTAAAAAATGTATCTTTATTTTTGAAAATATTACAGATATCCCCTTTTCCCTCTTCTTTCATTTTTCCTTTCTTTTTTCCTCCTCTTCCTCCTGCTTTCTTTTCTTCTTCTTTTCTCCTTCTTCTTCCACCTTTCTTTCCTCCACCTCTTCCTCCTCTTCCTCAGGTAGCTCTGAGGTATAGCCAGGTCTAGTGCAGAATACAAACAAAAACCATACCTAAAAATTATGTCACTAAATAGACCCAGAGTCATCGAAGCATGAACAGACTGTTGAACCTCAGAGGGAAGGCAGAGGAGGGTGGGTGGGAAGAGAGCAACCAATGAATTCATATGCATAACCCATGGACACAGACAATGGGGCATTAAGGGCCTACGGGGAAGGGTATGGCAGGAGCAAGCTTAAGAGGTTAATGGGCGGGGGGTGGAGAGGGGAGGACCAATGTAATACTTACAACAATAAAGATTTTTTTTTTAAAGTACGTCACTAAAAACCAGAGTATCAACTGAATTACACTAACCTGGCATCTTTATTATCCTATATAATAAAGAGCTAATATGCTAATTAGACCAAACTGCAGAACAACCGTCTGGAAGACCTTCCGGACGAAGCTGGGATTGCGAGGGCCTAGGCCCTTGCACAAATTTTGTGCATCGGGCCTCTAGTTTTTTAATAATGTTTTAAGCAAACAAAACAAAAATTGGGCCTTCCTCTAACATACTTTTAATTTAAATCATAAACTGCCAATTAACATACATTACACTCAATGGCTTCTTTCTTCCTCATCCTTAAAGATTCAAAAAGTTGTCAACAAGAAGTTGAGGGAACGATTCTGTCACAGACAAAAGGAAGTGTCTGAAGAGAATCACAACCATCACAATGAGCGCATGTTATTTCATGGTGAGTATCATGCCAGTAATTACAGACATCCCTCAGGCTTTCACAAATTCCAGCAGAATGAAAAGCCTGTGTTACTGACTATATTCATCTTATGTTAAAAATGGTTTGGTTTTTTCCCAAATAATTACAGTCAATTCCAGTTTTCTAATGCATTACATTCTTATACGGGCTTTTTAAGGTGAAAACAAATTATCTGAAATTGTTTCAGAACTTATATTATAAGTTGAGCCATGTAGAAAATGAAATATTTTTTATTATAGTTTAGCATAATTGTTTTAGTTTATCAGATTATCTGTGTTTGCTTAAAGATTGGGTATAAAATAATCTGTATTTTCAAAGCCACATTATACTTTGCTACCTAAAAATCTGATGCCATTTGCAAAATAATAGCTTGGTGAGCACTAGGGGTCCTGATAAGATTACCACTCTTATGGTGAATTCTGCCCATGTTATGGTTGTTTACAACTCCAGTGTAGAGACCACAAAATCTGAAATATTTAGATCGGTGGTTCTCAACCTTCCTAATGCCGTGACCCTTTAATACAGTTCCTCATGTTGTGGTGACCCCCAATTTCATTGTTACAAATTGAACATAATTAAAGCATAGTAATTAATCACAAAAACAATATGTAATTATATATGTGTTTTCCGATGGTCTTAGGCGACCCCTGTGAAAGGGTCGTTCGACTCCCAAAGGGGTCGCGACCCACAGGTTGAGAACCGCTGTTCTAGTACATTATAAATTATGTATAATAGACATCTTACAAAATAAACTTTTCAGTTATGTAATATTAATTGCTTAGTATTAATCTGCCAAGTTTAAATAGTATGTAACTAATTGATACTCTAGGAAAGTGTCCAAAAACTAATTTTACTATCTTTATATTTTTAGGTTCTCCTTTCATTAATGCCATTATTCATAAAGGGTTTGATGAGCGACATGCATACATAGGAGGAATGTTTGGTGCTGGGATTTATTTTGCTGAAAACTCCTCTAAAAGCAACCAGTATGTTTATGGGATTGGAGGAGGAACAGGTTGCCCCACGCACAAAGATCGGTCATGTTATATATGCCACAGGTGAGCATCTTGGCTTTCATGGAATGGTTGCTGTCCTCAGGTCATGAACAGTTTCTCAGGCTATGCAGAAGCCACAGTTATTCTCAGTTTTAGTCCTAATGAATCAGACAGGTTGGAAATTGGGTAGGAATAGTTGATAAGCCAACCCTAAGAGGAGCAATGATAACAGGGCTGACATTAGTGGTGATAAAACCAAATATATGTCAACCAATCATAGATTACAATGAACCTCCCTCCATCTTGGCTTCTTCCCTGGGCTTCACATTTCTTGCTTCAGAATCAACAAGAAAAGGGTCAGAATTATTTCTTTAGAACAAAGAACCTTTAGCTCTGACTAGAGAGTCATGTTGAACTAAGACACACAACTTCTATAAACAAGTAGAATCTTTAATGTGCTTCTGATATTGCTAGTAATGTTTTAAGGCAGGATATATAATAGGCCTTAAAAAGTCCAACTTCAGAATATTAACTGGAACTATTAAACAAATGAATATTAGTTTTTTAAATAGGACTTTAAAGCTCAGAAATTGGAGAGAATAATAGTATACTCTCTCTAAAGTCAGTGAAAAAAAAAATTCCTTCTCTATTCCCTTCCCTACCCCCTTCCTTGCCAATAGAAAAAATACAAGGAATTGTACTTTATAGAGATTGCAGTTTATTACATTTCTCTTTAAATTAATCAAATATATTTATTTTTGCAAAGTTGGGTTAATAAGAAATCTTATAATTCAGTTAAAACCTCAAAAAAGACCCAGATAACCTTGAAATTCATTATAATTGTTGACCTTAAAACGTACCACTCTCAGTTACATTGAAACAAATTGCAGCGGTCAGCAGTTCTAAGATGGATGCCATATACAGAAAGAAATTTCATTAAGTCTCCTGTGATTGGTAACATGCAAAAGTTTCTCTTTGTTGCTTCAAATCTAACTCTTCTGGAACCAAAATAAACAATAAAAGTGAACCTAGATGAGGATGAACAGTCATTCATTAAAATTAGAACCGTGGTTTTTGTCTTAGCCAGATTCCCTAGAAACAGCCTGAAGCGAAAGTTTATTCACCAGCACTTTCTTGGGAGTGCAATCCCAGGGAAGCAGGAATGAGAGCATAAAAAGAAGTGAAGTCCAGGAGGAGGCAGGATAGACAGGCTCATCGGGAGCTGGGCAGTTTCAGGATGAGTGCAATTGGTTGCTCAGGCCAGGAGTCATCTTCAGAGAAGCCATATGAACTAAAGCATCTCAGAACAGAACATCGTGGGAGAAGAGAGACGAATTTATCTGCTGGCTCCTATCTTGGGCTGGTCAACATTTGCTCCACAGGCCTTTGGTAATCCCTTCAAGCCCCATTTGGGTTGCTGCATCTCTGGAATGCAGGACAATGCACGAGGCAAGCGGGTGAGCAGGCTGGAGCCATTACTAGTACTCCCCACCTGTGCACTACACCCTGCAGCCCAATGGGCCGCTGGGCAGATCCTGCTGCTTCTCCCACCTCCGCAGCAAAGTGAAGCCCTGGGGCAGGAAGCAGAAAGTAGGAGGCAAGCCTGTCAGGTCAGGCTTTGTGTGACATATGGACTGGGAGTGGCCATGGCACTGGGCCCAGCTGGCCTAGTGGTCAGAGTCCAATGATACCATGATGCTGCCACAATGTGGGTATAGAGCTCAGAAAGCCTCCCTCTTGTGGTGATCAAAACCCTTTCCTCTGGGTCTAAGAGAATGCAGTTGCAGCCAAGCCAGCATCCCAGAGGGTCATCCGTAGCATCACACTAAAACAGCCAGCCTAGGAAGAACCCAATTATACTAAGTATAGCACAGTGTTTAATTGACTGAAAATAATATCTCTGATCAGTCATATTGCAAAGATCAGACTCCTTTACTAAAAACAAACTATCTGAATAACTACTTACATTTAACAGTGTGACCAAACTTACTGTTTAGTTTAAACGTTGTTTATATTAAGTGTTGGTGAACTTTAATGGGCCACATATGATTCCTATCACAATGACTCAACTCTGCCCTTATAGTGCAAAAGCAGCCGTAGACAATATGTAAATGAGTGTGTGGCTGTGATCCAATAAAATTTTATTTACAAAAACAGGTGGCAGACTGGATTTGGCTCATGAGTCATAGTTTGCCAACCTTTCTTCTCCTCTATAATATTTAACATCTGCTCCAATTCATGTTTTGCCCAGGTAGTGTAATTGTCAGCCTTGTGATTAAGCAAGTATTTTTTTTATATGAGCCACTCTTACTGTTATTTATCTCATTCCAGTTTTTACTTTTTCACAATGAGTAAAGCCAAATCTTAACTTCAGTTACTGCTGCCATTTGCTTATTTTCTTCACTTTATTCCTACTATTCCATATAAGCGCTCGGTTTTCACAAGTATTTTTCCTTTTCCACTAGTCAAAACATGCCAGGTATTTTTTATGATTGATTTCTAAACCACACCAAAACTACTTTAAACTTCAAGGGTAACTATTGCGCCTACTGTTTATGATAAATCAGTATGTCAAATCTCACCCTTTTCTACTCATAAATATGAAAGGGACATTTAAGTTAGCTTGCCTTGTGTTAAGTTTTTTTTTTTTAATCAAACCTAACAATTATGTTTTAAGACTTAAAGCTTCCTTCAAGGCATTGCTTTCCTCTTTCCTTTAGACAAATGCTTTTCTGTCGAGTGACCCTTGGAAAATCCTTTCTGCAATTCAGCACCATGAAAATGGCTCATGCCCCTCCAGGACATCACTCAGTCATTGGGAGACCAAGTGTGAATGGGCTGGCGTACGCCGAATACGTCATCTACAGAGGAGAACAGGTATGTTACTCATCAGATGAGCATACACAGTTACTAAACACAATACAGTATACTTATACCAGGTAAGAGTTAAAGAAAGCCATTTAATAAAATACCTACCTCATAGTCTGATAGCATTAGTTGCTTCAGGTCGTGAATGAAGATATCAAAATTCTTTGCATCAACTTTACACACAAAACCCATCAGTCACCTGTCAACCAAGTAACATTGTGAACAAGAGGGCAGAATAGGAACAAGGTGCGCCTGGAACATCTGGAATGCCAGAAAGTAATGAAGTGCTCAAAAAAAAAAATCATGGGGTCCTAGCCAGTTTGGCTCAGTGGATAGAGGGTCAGCCTGTGGACTGAAGGGTCCCGGGTTCGATTCCTGTCACAGGCACAGGCACAAGCCCGGGTTGCAGGCTTGATCCCCAGTAGGGGGTGTGCAGGAGGCAGCCAATCAATGATTCTCTCTCATTATTGATATTTCTCTCTCTCTCTCTCCCTCTCCCTTCCTCTTTGAAATCAATAAAAATATATATTTTTAAAAGAAATAATTTAAAAAAAATCATGGGGGCTGGTTACAAGGACACTGAGCCAGCGTGAAGGCAATCCCACTGGCCAAATCTTGAACACCAAATAAGCACAGTAATGAGTTTTAAACCATTGGGGAAAAAATAGGAATTCATAATGCTTTACTGATAACAAATAGATAAATAAGTGAAGGGGAAAGGAAGGCTTTTGCTTTTGCTTTTGCTTACAGTAGAAAGCCATGGGCAGATGGGTGTTATGTGGAGGGAGTACCAGATTGGGAAAATCATCAGCTTGCAACCATTGTGGTAAAAATTAGATCAGGGAAGAATCATCGATGGATGCTAAATTGAGGGGATTTTAACAAGGAAAAGGATATTTACATGGTCTTTATATTAGTTAGAAAAGAGGAAAAAAATCATAGTAATTATACATTGGAGGGGGGGGTCATACCAGACCAGATCAGAATTAACATCACTAATGAGGGACAGATAGACAGAGTGTGCTTCTAGGTGTGACATTCTGAGATGGGCACATCATCCGTGTAGTATTCCAGCCAAAAATGCATAACCTCATCCAATCAAAATGAGGAGTGCTCTATTAATAAAAAATGTGGGAAGACTGGATTCTTCAAAAACATCAATGTTATAAAAAACAAAGAAAGGCTTTGAAAACTTTCCAGATTAAATGAAACCCAAGAGACAGGACAACTAACTTAATGTTCTGCCCCCAAATTAGATCAGCAAACAAAATTGGAATGTGAGTGGTAGATAGATAGAAGTCTAGCATTATAAAATTGTGTGTGTTTTTTTAGTTTATCTTTATTATTAAAAGTATTACAGATGTCGCTCTTTTCTTTATTGATCCCTCTAGCCAGCCCCCTACCCCAGGCCTTCACCACACCATTGTCCGTGTCCATGGGTTATGCATATATGCATGCAAGTTCTTTGGTTAATTCTTCCCACCCACCCCCAGCTATGTAAGAGAATATCTCTCTTCATAGGGAATAAATACTGGCTTATTTAGGGATAAAGAACTGTGAAAATATATATAACTTACTCTCAAATGGTTCAGAAAAAAAAAGTGTCTGTGTATCTGTCTGTCTGTCTGCCTGGTATATACAGAGGTAGGAGGAAGTGTACATAATTAAGCAAATAAGACATAAAAAACCTTGACAATAAACGGATATGGGTAAAGGGTATACAGTTGTTTGGGGGGTACCATTTTCACTTTTGCAACTTAATGTATAAGTTTGCAGTTGTTTCTAAATAAAAAGGTTTAAAAGCTACCAAAGAATAAATTTGTCAAATTTTTGTTTAAATTAGAAACTCTAGACTTCTAGAGAAAATACTTTCACTTTGACTCAGTAATTCCACTTCTAGAAATTTGTATTAATATAATCAGTGATGGTGACAAAAAAACCTGTAGGGCCCATCACTGTCTAATCACAATGAAAAATGTAAACCTAAACATTCAACAAAAATAAAATCCTATATAATAGAAGGCTAATATGCAAATTGACTGAATGGCAGAACGATCGGTCACTATGATGCGCACTGACCACCAGGGGGCAGACGCTCAATGCAGGAGATGTCCCCTGGTGGTCAATGCGCTCCCACAGGGGGAGTGCCACTCATCCAGAAGCCGGGCTCATGGCTGGTGAGTGCAGTGACAGCACTAAGAAAATATGACTGCTGGCTTAGGCCCGCTCCCTGCAGTCAGACATCCCCCAAGGGCTCCTGGACTGCGAGAGGGTGCAGGCCTAGCTGAGGGACGCCCCCTCCCCCAGTGTATGAATTTCGTACACCAGGCCTCTAGTGATTTCATAACTGTGAGTATATTTTTATGCCTATGACTTTAAAAAATGTATTTGCGTGACAGATATAAATAAGTAATTTCAGTTTTATTTTACCATATACTTTTCAATATTTTATGTTATTAGTGTAAAGATCATTTCTTTCATATTTGGATGGCTTTAAAAATTATCTTCAAACTGTCGCCTCTACATTATTGGTGACTCAACATATCTCCTCCTTTCTCCTTATAGATCAGTGGGTTACATCATCATCTGTGATGAATTTAAAATTGGTTCAGCAGAGTTATTCTTTCATCTAACAAACTTGTATTGAATACATGCTATATTGAGCACTGTGCTAGGTGAGGTGAACAAGGGAGAGTTGTTCTCTTGCCTTGGTTTTCTTATTTAAGGCACCTGGCTCTCTAATGAGGGAGGAATGCAGTGTAACCAATGTACAGTATTCAAAGTACACATACATTTTAACAATGACTAGATTGTAGGATTTGTAAGTGTATATGCAGACATATAGGTGCATCTCCTCTTTCGGGCACCTGTTAATGGGATGGCCTTTGTAGACTTTGAGCATATGGAGTAGAATATTGGTTTGGATCAACAGCTTCTGAGGCTTTCACATCAAGTAAGGCTTTACTACTGTAGCTGCCAAAAGGGTGACCTTTCTCCTTCCTGTCCCTCAGGCATACCCCGAGTATCTCATCACGTACCAGATCATGAAGCCAGAAGCTCCTTCACAGACTGCAACCGCCGCGGAGCAGAAGACCTAGTGAATACCCCCTGGGAAAGCCAGATCAGATTGAAACCTAGGACTGGACTCGAATGGACTGTCTCCAACAAAACCAACATTCTATAAATCCCTGACAGCCTAGAAAAGCTGTTTGTCGTTACGAAGCATTGCTATAGTGATGGATATAGTATGAGTAACTGATACATACTCAACTGCTGCTGTTCCCTTTGAGGAAATGTTTACAGGGGCGGCCTTTTAATATATCTCAGGCTCACTTTCATTGCAGTTATCCATTTCTAAAATAAGATTGCTTTGATCTAGACTTGGAAATGGAAAAAAAGAAAACATAACCAGTACGTTCCCAAATGTTCACAATTCACACACTACATTTGCTTTGTTATATATGGCATTTATATAACAAGTACACATATCCAGGCTCATTCTTAGTTTTTTCTAAACAGGCGTCATTGGCTTTTTTTTTTTCTTACTTTGATAATAAGCTGGAGCCTTCTTGATGATATTTTGCACAAAGTCACACTGACTAAAATCATTAGCAATGCAACCTAAGCTTCTGGCTGAACAAGACTAGTCTCCACTTTTTTTCACTTTGATTTATTTTATATGTGTACTTCTTATAAACATAAATTGAGATGGAAAGGGAAAACATCAGATTTCATTCCTTTTATTGATTGGCCAGTCTTACAAGGGAAAGGCACAAACATCAGCCTGGCTTGGAGCTCCCAAGGTGAGAGAAGCAGAGGGTGAGAGCCTGCTGTCTCCAGTACCAGCCTGCTTCAGAGGCCTCAGGACCTGCTGGGACCCACCGGAGCGCAGCCAGGGAAGGGGCGCTGCCATCAAGCCTGGAGGTGAGACAACCAGGGAGGGCTGGGAAGGAGAAGCCGCTTCCGTGCGAGGAGCCTGTGGTTCTGTGCTGTTGAAGCAGAAAGGGACTGCGGGGACGCCTCAAAGAAAAAATCCTTCTCATTTCATCCGCACCACCAGAATCGTTGCTCCAGAACAGCTGCCTTATCCAAATTCTGTCAAAATATTGTGCTTCATTGGAGTCACAGAAATATCACTTATTGTTTCTCTATGTTAGAAAGCTAGGGTTTAAATCCTATTTAGCAGATAAATAGGCACAAATGCAAGGACTTTTTTGTTTACTCAAGATTTGGCACTTATTTTGAGTGAGGTTCTTCAGATAGTTTAGATAGGTCCCTGCACTAAATTTTAGAGTGGTTTCTTCAAATATCTTATAGACAAGGAGAACAAAAACTTGAAACCAAAGCTCTTTCAGTTATTTTCTTAATGAAGATGGAGAAATACCATACTGTTACTTCATGAAATTACTACTTTGTTTAGCTTGTTTAATCAACATTTGCTAAGTGCACATAGACACTTGTGAAAAATTAGACATTGTAGTTCTTACGCTCGCCCTTTTCACTTAACTGAACATCGAACGAGTGCATTGGTTTATTACTTTCACATGCTGTGCACCTACTCAGCTTTGAAGCAAAGTAATATGTGGTAAAGAAAAGGAAAAACAGGATGGCACAAACTTGCCATTTCAACTTAAAGTCCTGAAAACTAATTTGTTTTTTAATGCAGGCTGATTAAGCTGTGACCTCATTTAATTGCCTAAAGAAAAATAAAAATAGTTACATGCAAAATTCCTAGAATGGCTCTTAAAATATACATTTCACTTTCTCTCTGGCTTGAGTCCATTGCTAGAACTAGGCACTGGGCATTAGTTTGAGTTTTCTAGCTCAAAATTAAATCAAGAATTAGCCTCCGTTTTTGCTTCTGATGAAGTTTCAGTGTGTGTCTTGGCTCCCTGTTTAATAGCCCTAGAATTCCATATGGAGCTTTGAAGTTTGATATTCATTAAGAGGGCTTTCTCCCCCCGCCCCCTTTTCCTTCTGTTTTGCTGTGTAACAATGGGTTGGTGAAATTGGCATCCGTGTAGTTTTCAGTAGCTGTGAAAGTGTATATTACCTCCCCACTTAGACATAGTTTAAAATGGTAAACACAGCTGTGATTTTTAGTTAAGTAAAAAGGTTAATATGGTATAGATATCAAAAGCTTTATAGCTTTGAAAAAAAGGCCACTACCCGACTGTGGTTGTATGTCGTTTCCATCATGCTAACTGGATTAATGGATGTGCCAGTTTTAAACTTCAGCCTTACACTTAAGAAGTATTTAAACTGCCGATGTTATGTATCGTCTGTTCTGTGTGCCGAGTAAAGGTACCATGTAAGGGAGACATTTTCAGTGCTTCTTGTCTTGTAATGATTCAAGTATATAGTAGTTCTTGGAAGAAGGTGTACATATTATTCATCTGCTAAAGAGAATGGGTTCATTAACATCTCACAGGAACCAAATACATGTCTTCAAAACTTGAAAACCAAAGGTCATCATGAGTGTACTCAAATTAGCAAAAGTCAGTTACATTTGGGTTTCCCATCTAGAACAGTGTGAAAAACCCTTTGGAATGTAAAAGCATGGCGTTGAACTAGGCTGAAGTCCACTTAGGTTCTTGTATACGTACGTACTATACAGAACACTAGCAAGTTGAGGACTTCCAACATGGCCTCCCCTGAACTGGCCGCTCTGTTACGCAAACTGAATGAGAGGGAGAATCTGGACACCATCAGCTCTACTGCAGTGCTGACAGGGTACTAGGCATGGCCAGCCTGGATGCTTGAGACAGACAAGTTAAGTGCTCTGGACTGGACTCTTTCTCCTTCTACTTGGCCTCCTCTTTTCCCCAGGCTGCTAGTCTGGAATTATAGATAGCGCCAGCAATTACCTTTGACTCCACTCATTTTCTTCCTGTCTTCATTTTGAATCTTGCAAAAGGAGACTGTACCTTTCTGTTTCCATATCACACCCAGACCCAGGTGTTCGGCCTGCTACTTCGTTAAACAAATGACAGTATGGAACCCAGAGTTTTAATTCTATGCCTGCAAAATAACAGCAGCACAGCCAGGATTTTTACTGACCTTTTCCTTCTTGGAATTTAGAGTTTCTAGCTTTTCAATAACATAAATAGAATAAACATCATTAGGATGTTTCCATGAAACAGCATCCTTGTGTTCATTTGAGCTTGATGTTGGAGGCTAGACTAATTTCTCTTTGCTCTCAGTGCATTGATAGACATTGAGAAATGCCTGAATGTGGCAAATAAAGTAATATAGATTAATATTCTATTATTATAGCCTTTATACAAAAAAACAAAACTTGGTGTACTCTGGAAGAACAGCGTGAGAATTCAGTGAGCTGGCTAGGTTTTTCTGTTTCAGTACATCTCCCAATTGCACAATAGTTTTATTGGATGTCACGCACCTTCTTTTTAAACATGTGCACTCTCTGGATTTCTGTAAACTCTTTGAAACAGGAATGGTGTGTATTTTAAGCACCTTTCCCCAGTGTGTCCAGACCCCATTTGTATGATAATCTGTGATAAACTGCCTTCTTACCAAAAATGCCCATGGTGTGACAGTTTTCTTTTGGGCTGATATATTGCATAGTGAAAGAGATTTTTAGTCATTCAGGGAACACTAAAAACCGACATTAATACAGGGTTTCATGTGTCAAAAATTTATTTCAAGACTAAAGTTAAACTTGTTTGATGTCAAATCAGTCACAGAGGAACGAAAAGAAAGTAATTGTGAAGACAATGTTTGAGCTTTGGTTGGGCACATCTAGTGAGCAACAAGGAAATGCATTTTTTTTTTTTTAAACCACCCTTCAAGGTGAGGCTTCTTCAGACACTTTGTGGATTCTGAAATTAATATACAATTAATAAATATTTCTTACGAAAGCCTTAACTATGGCAGAAACTTTTAAACCTTTTTTATCCTAATAAAAAGTTGGAATTCCATTTCTTGGTGTTTGAAAGGTGTCAGTGAGTGGCTATGTCTCTGTGTATCTCACACCTGTTAGGCTTATGTGATGAGGGTATATTTCATAGGTCATGCTCCCTTCCATGCAGAGAGCTGATACAATCAGCCCATTTCAATTTCTTTATGTCGGAAATCCTCCAGTTGCCAAATCATCTGGTTTGGAGAAATGTAGAAAGATTTCAGAACTTGCTAAGTTTTGTGTATGTAGGAGATACAGCAACAACTCACAAAGCGATACCCTGTAGAATTTCAGTGTTGCACAAGCTGTTTTTCAGTCATTTTAAAGCATAAACCATGGTGACACGTGAAGAGCAGTAGGAAGCTAAAGATTCCCTATACTTTCTAAGACCAGATATGCTCGTGTGTGATGGTTCCTGTGCATCCGCCGTGGGTCTGCCTCCTTTGAAACAGCATTCACACTGGAGAGATGGCTGCGTTTTGGCTGTTCGTTCTCTTATATTTTCTGTTTTACACTTTCACATCTCCACACCCCACCCTGCTACCCATCTTTTCCAACGGATTTCTCATTCTCCAGAATTCAGATGGTTTTGTTATTTTTTTTATCTGTCTGCCTATTTCTGCAGACAACCCTGAAAGCATTTGCAGAGAAATGCAGTTAAACTCTGATAGTGGAGTCCCTTACACACTCCTTGCCCCTCCCACGGTTCAGGATAAAAAAGCTGGAAAACACAACAGTAAAAATTAGAAAGGAACCCAAATCTGCAAGGCTAACAGCCTAGAGCTAGAAGATGACCTTGATTATATAACCCTTGTATTCATTATACGAAATATTTAAACTCTTCATGTGCATATATGCCTGCTTCTGCTTCCATTGTTTCAAGTTCATCCTGTCTTTGTGATAGTAGTGTTTGTCTTTGATACCTACAGACTAAAAGGTACTTTTTCAACAAGGTTTCTCAAAAACATTTACAAAACCAGCCGGGAGGAAGTCGACAATATTTCCGGCGACCACATTAGCGTAGTACTTGTGTTTTCTCCTGGTGTCGTGCTCTGTGTGGTACCAGTGGAGTAACTCTGGTTCCCTGTTGGTGTAGTTTTATTTTGTCTGTGTGACCCACTGTGGCAAGGGTTTCGGTCCCCTCCCCTTTCTTCTCTGCATTTGTCTATCTGTAGGGTTGCCAGAGAGAATACAAGACACCCAGTTAAATTTGTATTTCAGGTAAATAATTTTTTAGCTTACCTATGTTTGGTGCGTTACTTGCCATATATTTACAGTAAAAATATTCTTTATTATTTATTTGAAATTCAAATTTAACTGAGCATCCTGGTTTTTTGCTTTGTTGTGTTTTCTTTTACTAAATCTGGCAACCCTATCGATTTGGTCATGGAAGATGGCTTACAGCATGTAATTCTTCTAGCCTTCACTTTCTTTCACGTGGAATGGAAGACCTTTTCTCCATCCCCCTCTACTTTCCAAAAGAGGGCAGCGAGGAGCTAACCTGCCTGCGTGGTGGGTTCCTATTTAAGGCATCTTTATGATTATATTTAACCTGTAATTGTGCTTTGGCTAAATGTCTAACTTACAGTACTTGTAATTGTTTAATATTCAATAAAAACATTTTTCAAATATCCTGTATGTGGACAGCAGTTAGCTCTGAAGTGTTTTCATTTCCCTTTTTGCTCATTTCAACCTGACCAACCTTAACACAACTGACCTAAAACTGTCAGAACCCAAACAACCGTTTTCCCTCCTGACTTTCCAGTGTGGTCTGTGCTGGGAGTGCCTTGTCCTCACCTAAGCTCATGCGAGAGTTACAGAAGGTCAGTGAGCGCAGGAGAAGCACCGGTTGCTTTTAGAAATGTCTCTGCAACAGAGGGGGCCGGTCAGACCTCGCACCAGTTAATAGGGCGGATCAGAGGCCCTGCCCACCTCGTGCTCAGAGAGCCCCTTGCTCCACCTGTCCTGTTGGAGGCGGGAGAGGGGATGCTTGCCTCCTGTGATGGTGACCATGAAATGCCTCGCACAGTGCCTGGCACATAGCACTGAGAAAATGGTTTCTTTCCTCCCCCTCTCCTTTCTCCACACCTAGTGATTCACTAGATAGCAAATTGGAAGCTAGAATTTTATCAGATTTCTTTGCCAGAGGGATTGTCAGAGCCGCCAGGAGACATAAATTCAGTACTTGGAAGCACTGACAGCCCCACAAAGAACAGTAGCTCTCACTGAGCCCATATAATGAACCAGGTGTGTCATATGCATTTCCTACCAACCCTGCAGAAGCAGGTATTTTAATCCCCATTGTATAGATGAAGAAACTGGCACTAAATTGTGAAATAATTTCTTTTATATCCCAGAATTCTTCCCACTATAGACTATGGTTCTGAGTGATACGCACCACCAAACCCTGACTGTATGGAGTGTGAGTGTTGAAGCAGGAATGAGGACAGCGAGGTGCTGCTACTGCAAGGTTTTCTATCATCTGTGTCTAGTGAGATCAGATTCTAAGTGCCATTGGACTCAGGTCCTCCCCTTTGGTTACTGCTGTGTTAGAAATAGAAATGGTCTGAACTGTGCATAAAAAGCAAATGGAATATGAATAAACAACTTGGAATATCAGCAACTTGGTTTGGTCATTGATACAGAAGGATTCTCAGGGCCTGCTTTTATAGCTGAAACTCCTGTGGGTTGGAGGCACTGGGGGAAGTGTTTGTGAGGGGTGGGGGAATGGTTATAAATCACTTGCTGGATTGGATGTATTTTCTACAGGAAATTACTTCCTAGGAAACTAAGTCCTATTACTATAAAGGGGTGGTGCTTCCTGGGCAGCAAATTTTGAAGAACTGGTTTTGTTTTTGCTTTTGTGTGTATGTGTTTTTAATATGTTTTTATTGATTTCTGCTAGAAGAAGGGAGAGGGAGATAGAAACATCAGAGATAGAAACATCACTGATCAGCCGCCTCCCACATACCCCCTACCGGGGATTGAGCCCGCAAATGTGCCCTGACCAGGAATCGAACCATGACCTCCTGGTTTATGTGTCGATGCTCACCCACTGGGCCACACTGGCCGGCTGAAGAACTGGCTTTGAATGATTCTGCCCACATTGAGTGCCAGGTTGTTGTGGCCCAGTTCTCTGGTTAGGGCCCACCCACCATATTGTGATGGCACTTGTGAACCTTTACCATATTGCACTGTTCACTTCTCCTCATGATTTTAGGGTCATCAGACAGTCCAATAGGCCTCCAGGCAGAAGGGGCATATGGTGCTACATTAGGAATAATAAAAGGTCATCTGTTCCCATTAAGTTGGGACTAGCTGCCAGGTTTTCTGGGTTGGCATCTACCCTGAAGACCTGGACTGAGCAACAGAAGTGGAGGGGAGGTCGGTTTATGTCTTCATTTGACTAATTTCTACCTGTCATCTGGCTAATAAAACAGCTCAGCTTAAGTAAGACAATATGTAGGTAACATTTTCATTTTGTTAATATGATTCTTCACATACTTTTCCTGGCCAGAAACTGACTTGTAAAGTAAGTATGTTCATCTTGACTTTCCTGATCCTGCTTACATATCAGGAGTACGTGATACGAAGCATGGATGTGAATCATTGGCCATGCGTAGGGGCTGAAGCTGTCAGGAAACCATGACGCTGTATGCCACTAAATTGCTTCACAACTCTGAGGAAATCCTGTGACGGCTCTGTCTCTACTCTTATGTCTACCAAGTAGGAATACTGTCTGCCAAATAGTTATTTAACAGGAATATTTGGAAGATGTACAAGGTGATGCCAATCAAATGCTATTGGAGTCCCAGAAGAAAATGGAAGTGGAGCAAGAAGTTTAGGTGACGGGACAGTCCCTTTAGTGCAGCAGGTTTGCCATAGGACCATATGGGATGACCACCAGCTCTGCCATCAGCCTGCCTGGTTCTTAGCCTGGCTCGGCCACTTACTGGCCCCGTGACCTTAGGAAGCTCCTCATCTGCCCTGTGCCGTAGTTGCCCCAGCTATTTCGTAGAGTTACTAAGAGAATGAATAGAGCTAAGGGCAGGACTTGTTCGGAGCGATGCTCAGGCATATTTCAAACTAGTTTCTTCTCCCCCTGCCAGAAGCACAAGGAGATTTTTCTCCAGTATTTACTGTGGGAACCTGTTAGAGCTCCTAGAAATAAATCTCACAAAATTACAGTGGCCCTTCTGACTGGGTCCCCCTGGAGTTTTTAACTCCCAGAATTGTCCACCCCGAGCCTCCAGCAATTCGTTAATTATAGCCTTCTTTTCCTACCCAGCCCTGGTTCCCACAGCGGTTTCCACTCGTGTCTCGTGTCCGGTAAATTGTTATATTCCGTATTCGCCTGTCAGTCTCTCCATCTGGGGGACAGTCATTTTCCCTGTGTCCTTACCTCCCGTATGCATATGAGGAGAGTTGACATTTCAGTCTGTTCAGCCTTTTGCATGTTAAGACAGGGTGGCAGCTTGCAAGCTGCTTAGCTGCAGAACTGGAAACCCCACACCACAATGACTTTAAAACACACCACCAAAGGCATGAGCCATGAAAAAAAGACATTGATAAGCTGAACTTCATTAAAGTTAAACTTCTGTGAAAGACTGGAGAGGATGAGAAGACAAGCCACATACTGGGAGAAAATATTTGCAAAAGACATCTGATTGAGAACTATTATCCAAGACATGCAAAGAACTCTTTAAGATTCAGTATTAAGAAAATGAACAACCCAAGTGAAAAATAGCCCCAAACATGGACACCTCACCAAAGAAAATAAACAGATGGTGAATAGCAAATGAAAAGATGTTTAATATCATATGTCATCAGAGAAATGCAAATTAAAACAATGAGCTGCCATTACACGCCTATTAGGACCCAACTGTGGAAGACGGACGCCACCAAGTGCTGGTGAGGATGTAGAGCAGTGGGAACTGTCATTCATTGCTGGTGGGAATGCATAATGGTACAGCCACTTTGGAAGACAGTTTGGTAGTTTCTTACAAAACTAAACATATATTCTTACTATACAATCTAGCAAGCATGCTTCTTGATGTTTGAAAACGTGTGTACACAAATGTTTATGGCAGCTTTACTTATAATTGCCAAACTTGGAAGCAACCAAGATGTCCTTTCCTTCATTAGGTTAAAGGATAAATAAACTGCTGCATCCACACAATGGAATAATATTCAGTCTAAAAAGCAATGAGGTATCAAGCCAGGAAAAGATGTGGAAATCCGGCTGCCGTGGCTCAGTGGTTGAGTGTCGACCTATGAACCAGGAGGTCATGGTTCGATTCCTGGTCAGGGCACATGCCCGAGTTGTGAGCTCAGATCCCCAGTGGGGGGCGTGCAGAAGGCAGCTGATCAATGATTCTTTCTCATCATTGATGTTTCTATCTCTCTCTCCCTCTCCCTTCTTCTCTGAAATCAATAAATATATATATATATATATAAATTACACTTTTTTTGTCAGATCGGCAACAAATATATATTTTGGTATGCCATGAGATGAAAATGGTTAAAATTCTGCCTTAAGCTAAAGAAATAAAAAGTGAAAATTTTTTGCTATTTATAAGTAATTGATCCACATTATCAAATATTATGCAGCCATTAAAAAAGGTGAAGCAGAACTGTGTGAGATACGGGCCAGCCGTGCATCCTGAAATGGGAAAGCCGGCTGGGATTCCCGTGCGTGCGTGCGTGCACCACCGTCACCAGCACAGGAGGGTCTGACTGAGCAAGCACCTTGCCCAACTCTATTGCTTTGTGCCTTGGCAGCACAAGAGACAGGATGAGTCTTCCATGTCTGTTCTTCAGAGCCATCCCTAACATGGGGCAGTAAGAGTAAATGGCTGATCAGACTGAGGGCAGGGAACACCCAGGGGAAAGATCCTGGCTGATGCCTCGAATAGTATCCTGTCAGACACATAACTATAAAATGCATAAATAAACGTCTCAAAGTCATTACACCAAATGTTCCTTTCGGTTACTAAAAATAAAAGGAATGGGATGTAAGGTGGGGATATGGCGGAGGAACTTTCACTTTTTACTCATTTATTTGTGTTATTTGAATTTTTGGTAGTGACCATCTTATTGGTGTATAATTGACATCCCATAAAATTTACCCATTTGAAGCGATTCAGTGATTTTTAGTAAATTTACTAAATTTAAGCCGTATACAGCCAACCAAAGTGGTGACATAGTCAGCGTGGGAATATTATCCATGGGGAGGGGTGTCCCAGCAGTGCGACTGCCTTCTACATTCTTGTCACAGCCCTAATCACTGGTGCTTGGGCTGTTTAAGATTGACGTCTGCCATTGAGGAGCCATCCTTATCGCGCCATCCTGTGCGGGGCACAAAGTACATTCTCAGATGGAAGACACTCCCTGTCTCTTATCATTCAATTCTTGGCGGTCTCTCTGCCTAGAGAAATCAGATTGTTGGAGATTTCTATCGGTCTTCTCCTGTCACCATCCTTGAGTGGTGGTCAGAGAGCAGAAGTGGGCTCGCTGAGCCGGGCTCCACTGTAGATATTGCCAAGTGCACAAGAGTATTAAATAGCCCAAATCTTTCCTCCCCTGCCAAGTCATCATAGCAGCAGTTTCCAAGGAAAGGATAACCTGAGCCAAAGGTGGTTGAAAATGCATTTATTTTTTTGTCAAATGACCTTTTTCAAGCAATAAATAAAAACAGACATGTTGACTTTTCTAAAAAACAAAATCAAACAAAAAAAATCCCCTACACTATATACATCCTACAGAGATACAAGCATATCAAATGTAGAAATGACATCACTCCGGAAGATGGGGCTATTTACACAAGTTACAAGTATTGCATTGCTCGGTGGTGAAGAAGCCTCCCCCTGGGATGACTCATAAACTCTGAGGAAGGCCGGGTGGCCCCTGTGCTCCTGGGAGGTGGGAGGGGTATCTTCAAAGAGGTGAAACTCTCCATCTTGACAGACAAGGAGACTTCCAAGGAAAAACATCAACATGCAGACACTATTCAGTTCCCTAACAATACTCCCCAGATCAGCTTTCAAGCATGAAATGGTAGCCCCTTCAGGTCACATGCTCCTTGAGCTCCTGAGAGAAACCACCTTGACCCTCAGCCAGGCTGGGACTGAAAGTGAGACCAGGCTGAACCAGTGACAAGCCCCTGGGGGTGGCGTGGAGGGCTTTGAAATATGCTGATGCCTGGGGCCCTCTTCCAGAAATCCTGGCTTCACTGGTCTGGGATAGCCTGGCAGCAGGGTTTTCTAAGCTCCCCAACTGACGTGAGTGGGCAAGGTCACCACTGCTTTAAGGTGGGCTTGGTGGCCAACAGCCCCTTCCCCTCACATTTGAATCAATCATCCCACCTTCCTCTCCACCTTCCAAGGATTTTAAAAATTGCCTCATGGCTTCCCAGCTTTGTTGAAATCCATCTGGAATCCACCTGGAATGAGCACCTGAGGACAATGGCCTCAGGAGAGGAGGACTGAAGCTGGGCGCTCCAGGCCACCTGCTCACGGTGACTTCAGCCTGATCCTGCTCCGTGGGGAAGCCAAGTCCATTTCCCTTGCTGCTCCCTTACTCATGTATTTGTGTTATTTGAATTTTTGGTAGTGAACATCTTATTGGTTGTATAATTGACATCCCATAAACAACACCCTTACGCCGCACCGGTTCTGAAAGGGAACTGGCAGCACTCCTTGGTCTCTACAGAAGACAGAGTCCACTGACTTTCGTAGCCAACAGCACCGCTGATCATCAGTGGAAGTGGCCATTACAGAAATGCCTCATCACCAGAAGCCACTTCATGGGAGGGATGGCGACTGAAAGCCACTGGCCATTTGGACTGACCCTGTGGTGGTGTCTTCACTGGAGCTACTCCAAGTCATCAGAGTGGCTTCTGATGATGAGAGAACAGCCCCAAACCCCCTTTTCCAATCAAGCCAATTCTCTACTTTATTTCTGAGAGTCTGGGGACTCACGCTGTTACCAGTACACAGAAAATGGCTTTATAAATAGCAGTTGACACTGCACTAGAAGACTCGCATTGCAAGGCGGGGGAAGGCCTGAATGGGCTGGTCCCGAGCTCTGACCATCCAAGGGGCTGGGATCATCTGGGGAAGCAGGATACATAGGTTTTGGCAAATGTATACTTTCCCTCCCCCCTCGAGCAGCCCTCCTCCAGGCCTACCCACTGTTGGAATCCATAGCTTTTTCAGCTGCAGAACCCACCTGACCTCATTTATCACAAAACACGAAGGGACTTCCAGGAATCAAGGAAAAGGTGGGAACGTCCAATTGTGCTGTGTCTGAATAGTTCCATTGTCCAGGAACCCCAGCCCCACCACCCCTCAGCCCTGACTATTCAGCTGCACAGCTCCCGGAGAAGGACGGAATCTCGGGCATCACCACCCAAGGACGGGGCCTGACAAAGGCAGGACGAATAATGCCAACATGGGTTCACGTTCTCGAAGGAAATGTAAGGAACCAGGCCCTGTCTGGACCGCCAGGCTGAGAAGTGCATCCCAACACCGCCCTGACACAGGTTGGTTGTTATCTACAGGCGAGCAAGAATGTCCATTTAGATCTAGACTCTCCAGGGACTAAAAAAATGCTCTCATTTCTAGACAAGTTTGCAATTACCTCTAATCCGCACTCGGAAACAACACTGTTCCACAGAACTACAAAGTAACACGTAGCTGTTTCCCCTCTCCCTCCCCCCAAGCCCAACCCACAGAACGCGCCCTTCTCCCTCCAGAAGCCCTTCCTCTGTTTGGGAGGCCCCTTCACGTGGCAGTATCTCAAGACAGGACCCTGACACGGCACCCAAATGCCCGTGGTGCCCTTCACAGGAGCCCACAGCCACCTCCTAAGCAAAGTGTCTACCCCAACTCCCCTCTCACGCTTTTGCCATCCTGGACTTCAGGGAGACCTGAAACCTGGGGTCCACTCCCCTTTTTATTCAAAAGCGGGCCATTGAAGACATTCCCCTAAACCAGGAATTTAAACTTGTTGGTTGCACTTCATGCCAAGTAACCCCCGAACATGAAAATCTCCAACGTATGTATGCAAAGGAGAAAAGGTGATATTTCCACGTACAAAAGGATTCGTTTCTGGTGTGCCTCTAGTTGGCTGGTCTCCCCGAGGGCCCAGGACAAGCTGAACTGCACCCAGCGTGTCCAGAGCACCTGATAGGATATGGCATTTGTCACAGATGGTCTGCAAGTCCTCAGGCAGGTGGCTGAGAAAAATGCTCCCACCTGCCGAACTGAATTATTGAGCATCAGAGAGAAAAGGCTGTGCTGTTGTGGTTTGAAGTCATTCGGCGTCCACGTGCCCAGGAACCAGCTTGGAAAGTTGTTAGAAAGCAGTCCCTTTCTTCCTCCTCCACCGCGCCCTGCCTGCCTCAGTGCCAGTCCGGGCGGACCAGATGCGAGCCTGGCCCCCTCGGGGAACCACAGACCTCCTGGCCGCTGTGACGTCAGCCACCTCTTGTGCCCACTGTGACGTCAGCCGCCGCTATGCCGTCACATAAGCATATTCTACAGTCACTGCGCTAGACCCCTTGTACTTAGATTCTCACGGAAGCTCTTAATAAATACTTTTATTTATTATGAAGCAGAATTATTCACCTGTTTGTGACTTAGAAGGGAAAGCCAGGTCCTCGAAGACTCCTTTAGAGAAAAGTCCCTGTAACCTCAACCACAGAAAGGGCCAAGCACACAGAACCAGGCACTTCGGGCAACTCGTTTTCTTCTTGTCCCGCCTCCCCCCTCCCCCGCCCTTTCGTAAAACTGCGTGGGCACATTGGCCAGGACCTGTGGGTTTCCGAAATTCAAGCCTTACTGCTTAGAAAAATGAGGTAAGAGATTCCCATCCGCCACGTCACAGGGACACACACACCACACCCAGGTCTTCCCCGCCCCGCGGCGGCGTTATTGCTGGAAGTCGGAGGGCTCCTCTGTCGGCTGTGAATAGGTCTGCAGAGTCCTTATTGCCATTCTGGCGGCCCGGTGGCCGGCCGAGGACAAGTGATGGCAGGGGCCTGGGGGCCTGTCCCCGGCCGGTCAGTCCCGGCTGTCGCTGAAGGCCCCTGGTTTGGGGGCTCCCCGCGCGGCCCTAGCAGCTGGGGGAGGTGGTGATGGGGCTGTGCAGGTGGGGCAGGCTGCTGG
>NW_005356870.1:4887603-4898716 GCF_000412655.1 Myotis brandtii | reverse complement strand
GGGAGGGAGAGAGGGAGGGAGGGAGAGGGGGCTGGACAGGTGTCAGAGGATGGGGCACTCCCACGGAAGGGGGGCAGGGAGGATACCTACGTGGAGGGGCTGTCGAATCCCCACCATTCTAGGCTGTTTTTGAGACAACCAAACCCATGCATTGAGTTTGGAAAAAAACACATGCTAAACCCCAATACATTCAAGGATTTCCTCTTGCAGAAATAAAAATAATGACTCAATTCTCCCTTTCTTTGTCCTCCTCCTCATCATCAATATAACCTGGAGACATGGAAGGGAAAGGCTATGCAAGCTAACAGCATGGACGAGGATCAGGTTTCCCATCCCTGCCCAACACACCGTCCATGCAATGGGCAGGCCTTCCTATGGGGCGGAGGGGCGGGGGGGGCGAGGTGGTGGGAGAGGGCAGAGTACACCCTGGGAACCACCTCCCCATCCTCCTTCCCCCACACGAGTTACATATGGTCCCTACCACCCTGCCCACCCTGCCTTGGACCCAGTCCCCACCAGGGCCAGCCTACCCACCGATGTACTCGATGGCTTCCATGAACCAGGAGCTGATGTCGGCCTTGTGGTTGTCCTCCACGGGGATGCACTTGTACTGATAGTGTCCTTCGAAATGGTTCGGGCAGTCAGAGGAGACGTTCAACAGGGCCGTGATCCCCAGGGCGTCCAGCATGTCCCTCCGGGCAGCATGATAGGCACTGCCGAGGTAGAGGAAGGGGAGGATCTCCACCGGACCCCCCTGCACCAGAGAGGGAAAACAGGCCCCCAACATCGTGAGTGCAAAGCAGGCAGGAAGAGGGCTGGGGTGCTTGGGACAGGGAGAGGGGCTTTCACCGCCCTGGGGAGAATGCCTGGACACAGCCCTTCTAGGCTTCCCCTCATCCTGAGGAGGCTCCTGACGGGAGCGGTGGCCCAGTGGGACTCCTCTCGCCTTTACGTTGCCCTCTGCAGAGAAGCCAGGACAGGAAAGCCTTGTTCAAGCAGCTCCCCCTGATAGAGGGAGAGACAGACACGGTGCTGGCTTGTCCACTATTTGTGACTTTAAGAGCTTACACCTGCCCATCACCAAGCTATCTGTTGGGTGGTTTAGGGACTTCTTAGGTTGGATACTTCTTCAGTTGTTATGTCAAAAATAGATGCCATGCCGGCCTCACAGACAAAAGGAGGGATCTTGGCAAAATTAGGTAACTTGGCTTAAATGAAGGATGGTTTCCTATGCAATCTGAGATTTGGGGAGCAGAGTTGCTGGGCTCCATAAGTGCACCCCTCTCCGTCTATATGAAAAGGGCTGGAAGGGGTGGGCTTGTAAGAAATGGAATGGCTTACGCCGGTTCTCTTGGGGGAGAGCTGGCTGGCCATTTATGTCATTTATAAGTGGGGGCAGCCTGAGTGTTCTGGACGGGGTGGGGTCCACAGGCCACTCCTTCCAAGAAGGGTGTTCGCTCAGCTTCCTGCAGGGCAGGTCACACATCCAGCCTCAGCAGCCTCCTTGTTTGTCTACACATAACTCTAGAGACTAATCAGGGAGTTACGTCTTTTTAAATGTTGTTGTTGCTAATCCTAACCCGAGGATATTTTTCCATTGATTTTTAGAGATTGGAAGGGAGAGGGAGAGACAGAGAGAAACATTGATGTGAGAGACACATCAATTGGTTGCCTCCTGCACACACCCCGACCAGGGCTGGGGAACCTGCAACCAAAATACATGCCTTTGACCGGAATCAAACCCAGGACCCTTCAGTCCGTAGGCCGATGCTCTATCCACTGAGCCAAACTGGCTAGGGCAGGAGGTACGTCTTTCTATTTTTTTCTTAAGTTAGGGGAGTAAGAGAGGGAAGAGGAAGAATTCCAAGAAATAACCTATTCCTAACCTACCTTACAACCCATCCCAATATCCAAAGCCTCTGAAAGCAGAACTCTGAAAAGAAGCCCCCACACACCTGGTCGTGCAGTGGGGTTCCACAGGAGCTGCAGCCCAGGTCCAAGGACTCGGCCGTGCTGGGGGGCACTGCGGGCGGGATGGCTGCCAGGGCCTTGGTTTTGGAACAGAATTCTGGATACTCGGAGGAAAACCTCTCATAGCCACCTGTGAGGAGAAAGAAGTTCAGGTTAATGGGGTCACTAAGCCAGCCAGGAACCACAAAGAACTTGAATCCTATCCCTGCACTGAGTGAGGAGCGCTGTCTCTGCATTTACCACTGGGTGGCGCTGTGGGCCCAGAGATAATGGCTACGGAGCCTTTTCCAGAGATGCTGAGTCCACGTTCAGGGATGCAGACACATAGAGGAAGATGTGCAGGGGGCATGCAGAAGGGCCTCTTTCCAGAAGAGCCCCTTAGGGTGAGGACAGGCCAAGGCTTCTGTGGGTGTCCATATGCACAAGAAACCTGCAAAGATGTCTGTCGTTCCCCAATTTAGCCCTTCCTTTGGAGAGCTTCAGTGGGGGGAGAAGGAAAAAGGTTACCCTGGCACAAGCCCTTCTGGATCTCGGCAACAAAGCCGATGCCAGTCGACCAGCCTTGCGAACAGCTGTTCCGTCGACAAGGGGCCAGAACAAGAGGAAATGGGCTTCAATCTACACACACAGGTTTGGGGCAAGGGAGGATTTCCTGACCTGAGAGTTGCTAATCCCTGGGATGGTTATCTGTGAGATCACCTTCCGGGGAAGGGAGATCTTTTCAGTGAAAAGAGCTAAACATGTGGGATGGTGTCCGTGCCAAGCAGAAAGGCCTGGCTGGGCAGAGGCAGGCAGGAAACCACTCCGAGACGAGAAACGCTCAGCCTCCACTCAGACCCTGTGACTTCTGGACGTGGCTCTGCAGTGACTTGCCAACTACTGTCAATGTTTGGCCCTGCTTGTGTTTCCACTTTGCAGGTTCTGTAGGACCAAAGATGGATTATAAATTAATTCAATAGATGAAGGGGGATCAAAACTTCCAGTTGTAAGATAAATGAGTCCTGGGATATAATGTACCGCTTAGTGACTATAGCTATTAATATTGTGTTGCATATTTGAAAGTCGCTGAGACTAGATCTTAAAGTTCTCATCACAAGAAAAAAAAAATTTAAAACCCTAGACAGTGACAGATGTTAAGTAGACTGATTGTGGTGATCATTTAGCAATATAGTCAATATCGAATCATTATGTTTTACACCTGAAACTAATGTTACTGTCAATTATATCTAATTTTTTTAAACCATAAATTTACTTAGAAATAATTCAGTAGGGCCTGCATGTTGTGGAACAACTATTCTAATGGACCCCTTCAACTGATGGTCACGTGTGTAGCTAGTACCTTTAAATCCTGGTGGCTCAGGGACCTGGTGCCACTGTTCCCTGTAACACTCATCGTAACCTTCCAATATGCTGACATGTGATGGTTAGTCAATTTCTTGCCCAGAATTCCAGCCCTGGAAGCTGCTTCAGAAAGGAAGGGACATGATTCTTTGCCACATCATAAGGCTTACAGAAACAGGGCACGCACTTCTTCCTCCCTGACCGGAGGCTCTGTTCCCCTCCACTGCCTCCCTCCCCCACCGGGATAATAAATGGCTATCTCTCCAGTCACAGGCACCTGCTCCTGCTGAGTCATAATGACCAGCCTCCCTGGACAGACAACCTGCCGAGGGGCCCACCCGTGCTGCCAGTTTCAGCGGTTGGTGGCCTCAGCGGTGACCTCAGCACAGGGCAGCTCTCCCTCCCGTTATCACCCCCATCTGCCCCCTCTTTTCCTTATAAAGCTGCCCACACCGCTGCCCCCCAAACATCTGAGACGGGAAACCTTGTAAATGCTTCCTCCCCTTGGGAGAAAGTAGAAAGGGAAATGGATCAGTCAACAGACCACGTTGAACACCTACACAAAAAGTCAGCACGTGGCTCGGCTGGTGGTGCTCAGTGGTTGAGCACAGACCTATGAACCAGGAGGTCACGGTTCAATTCCCAGTCGGGGCACATGCCCGGGTTGCAGGCTCCATTCCCAGTGTGGGGCGTGCAGGAGGCAGCTGACCAATGATTCTCTCTCATCATTGATGTTCCTATCTTTCTTTCCCTCTCCCTTCCCTTCCTTTCTGAAAGCAATAAAAATATATTTTTAAAAAAGAAAGAATGTTCTTCCCACTGCCGAGAAGGTACAGGAAGGGCAGCAGACTGAAGTTCTGGAGGGGACACAGCCTTTGCAGTCAGACTCATGGGTCTGGGGCCGGCACCCACCCGCTCTGAGCTTCTTCCTCATCCATAAAATGTGATGGAGCACCCACGCCAGCAGTCCTCGGAGGACTGACTGGGACGGCCAGTGCGCGCCTGGCCTCAGGGAGACGCATAAAAGGAAGGTTCCTTTCTGGGCACTTACAAGGGGACCCCAGCATTCCTGGCCACTTCCCAGACTTTGGGCCACCTTCTCCTCCTGGGCTTCATTGTGTTTTCCAGCTGGAGTCTTCAGACCCGACACTCAGCCAGCAGAAGGACAGGTCCCGCACTTCTGAGCTGGAGACCCTCCCGGGCTGGGACACCCGCTGCCTCCCAGGCTCCATCAACCGGGAGGTGCAGAGAACCCGAGTCAGAGGCTGACCCCGGGGGTGTGGCAGGTGGGGGGACAATAAGAGGTGACCCAGAGGCCAGACCCGAAATGGTCAGTAAAAGACACTATTGGAACAGAACAGAAACATGCTGAAAAGTCAGTGCCCTCTGGTGGATCTTTAAAGAACAAGCAAAAAGGGACTTAAGTCAAGAAAGCAGATCAGCCGGAGGGACAGGAGCACAGAAGGGCCACATCTGTGATGGCGGCAGCAACGAAAGGGGTTTTCACTCCAGAGCTGTGGCTTTTGGGGGTCCGGCTGGTTGTTACAAAGGAGGGCCTTCTGGGGGGCCAGTGGCTGCCCTCGGGCCGGAAGCATGCAGGCGAGTGGGGTACATGGAATCGTGCACGTTAGGAACCTCCAAGTCTACCCTACCAGGCCACATCGCAGGAAGCCGCCTCTGGGTATCAGATCCGTGTTAATTAAAATGATGGGCACTCTTGAGAGGAAATGCTCACCATGCCAGGCTCTTCCCATACATGTGTCCAACCAGCAGCCCTTGAGGAAGGTGTGACTAGTTCCAATTTTACAGAAGAGGAAGCTGAGGTGCAGGGCAGCCCCAGGAAAGGGCACAGACAGCATTCAGCCCACTGGCCTCAAAGGCGGCTTCTAACCAGCTGTCTGGAGCCCACCCTGCTGCTCGCCCAGCTCTGCCCTCCTGGTGGTCCTCCTCCAGGGCACGGCCTGCTTGCTGGTTGCAACATGCAAAGACCCCGTTTTCATGCAAAACTCCCCGGCAGAACACTGCTGGCATTTCACCGAACCCCACTTCTTTCCAGTGCTTTCCTACCTCCAGGTTTGTCATGAGGAGCTGTGACCAGCCTTTTAAATTTAATGCAATAAAATAGAAACTACTAGAATGCACTGGCATTTAAAGACGCTATAATTTCACGGAACTCTGGTTTCAGGCGTGTCTGTATCCCTGTCCTGGGTCAGGACGGAAATAAAAATGAATTCTTACTGTGGGGGAGTGGGGAGGTCAAAATATGCTCCCCAGCTTCCCAGTGCCTCCCCTCCACACTCCCAAATCCACGCAAACACCAGAGCCACAGCCCTGTAAGAGCTCAATTTAAATCACCAAGTTTTATCCAGAACTTAGGAGAAGAAGGCTTATTCCAACGGGACACCGTGGGCCGGGCTGGAGCCCATGCCTCCTGCAGGTGCGCAGAGAGGGCAGAGGGCAGGGTGCGGGCGCCAGTGGGAGTTTGAGCAAGCACACTCTCTCCTCACCCTTGTATTCCCGCCCTCAGAACGGAAGGATTTCAGACTATATCACCTCTAAATTCCTCAATTTAATTATTTTTGAACTACAAACTGACATTATGTGCTCAAGATCTTCATTGTTATCTTAAAACAATTTCATTACTGATTCCACCTGCTTTTTCTATGCCCTATTAAATGTCATCCCATAATAGACTCTGACTCATTTTGACCTGTTTGTTTCTTCCATGTTCTTATTTAGTAATATGCTTCCTAGTCTTAAAGTTCTGATTTTCTCATCTTACGTTTAAAACTGGAATGGTTTGGTTTTTTTGGGGGGTGGGGTGGGGAGGGAATATAATTTCTCAGCCAACTTCCTTCAGGAACATTTCTAGTTCAACTCTGTGCTCTCCTTTTCCTCACACACTCACACAGCAATGCACGTTTCAGAGTTTACTGGCAGTGATGGCCGACTGGCCTCCCATCCATGCAGGGCTGGGAGAGTGTGTGTAGGGCGCTTCAGAAAGGACAGGCTGATGTGGTGCTGATCCCATCACCATAATAGGGCCCTTAATGGGGTCTGTGATGGGGAAGACTGGCACTGGTGGTGACCGGGGTCACCAATGTTAATGTGGCTGCTGCTTTCCCCCCTAACACTCAGCATATCACCCGTTCACAGTCAGGGCTCTCGGCCTGGCTCTCCAGAGACATCCTATCAATACAAGGCATATGTTGCCAGCAAGAAAGTCTGAGGTCATTTGAAGGTCATTTGGCTTTGAGCATTTCCCTTGAGGTGGGTGTTGACTTAGTAAGCACCCGTGGAATGCTGAGCAGTTTTCAGTTATTAAATTTTACTAAGTGGGCTTCTCACCACAAACCTGCCTGTCCTGGGACAGCTGGCTGACACCTGAGGCCCCACTCGGCTGGATCTTGTCTGCAAGTCCTTCCCAGTCCTGTTTTGTCTGCTGCGTTCAGCAAACTGGCTTCCGTTCCAGAGGGAACTTTCCTTCCTGTCAAACTTCCTCTTTGTTAGGCGGGAACTGCCTCCCAGTAAGGAAACCAGCTATCTGGTTTCAGATGTCCTGCCTTTTTAAAGAAATGTCTTGGCTCCTTTTTTAAAAGGCTGCCCTCCTCTCTCCCTCCCTCAGCGTCTGTGCAGCCCATCTTGGGTGCAGCCCAGCTCTCTTAGAAGAATCAGGGACAAGCCCCAGGGAGCTGTGATGGTCTTAGTAAGGATGATGTTTTCACTCTCAATTTACGGGGACACTCTGTAGTTACTTTTGTGTTGGAAGCACCCAGTTCAAATGATGCCAAAAGTAGTGAGTTTGCTTCATTCGTTGTAACTCTGTAACAAATTACAATAGGGGGTAGAAATTATCTTTAGGGCCTACCTTTTTTTTTTTTTTTTGTAATTCTAAAATCCTTGGCTGTCACTGGCACTGTGTCTTATTTGTAAGGAGAAAAGCCAGTCTCTTTGGGTGGAGGAGGTATGTGACCCGGGACTATGCTATTCACCTCCTGGGGACCAGAGATGGGCTGGACAAGTGGGGACAGAGTGAGACAAGGCAGGAGACAGTCACCAGAGTTGCCAGGGCTGCTGGCTGAGCCCCATCACGCCCCCAAACCATTTCTCTTTTGCCCTCGGTGGCTGTTTTCTGCAGAAAGTGTGATATCAGCCTCTGAATGGTTGGCCAGGCCGGGGCCCATGGGGCCCATGAGTTCCAACTGGGAGTGAGAAGCTGGAATATCTGGTGGATCCTCCCACTTTCTCAGCTTTTATTTCAGAACCTGAAGAACTGACAATGGTCATGAGCTGAGATGAATTTTAGACAGGAAAAGGGAAAGATAATGTTTTTATACATGAAATCTACGCATAACAGACTGATTTGTTATTTGGGGAAGATGGGAGGTAAGGAATGACTTCCATTAGGATAAAAAAATTCTCTTTTTGTCTTTCTCTAATGACCAAGGTGTGTGTGGGTGGGGAGGGGGGGGGTGTCTAAAACCCTAATCCAAGGATTTATGCAGGAGAAAGGGATTTGAAAGGAGAGGTTTATTGTAATAAAAGCTGAAAAACTGAAACTTCTAAACTGTCCCTAAAAATGCCTCATAGGATTTTACATAAACTTAGCTTTTTAAAAAAGTTTACCCCAATGGGAATTTTACTCGCAAAAAAAGACCAGAGAAATGTAGTGATTTGGGTTATTGCTTTTAGCAAAACTTGGCAGCATTTTATTGGTATTAAGTAAAGTTTACTCTTAACTCTGAATTCTTGCCTGTGGTATTAGTTATGAACCACCTGCAACTGCCCGGTCAAAGAGACAGAAATAGAAAAATCAAAATTTTAAACATAATTATAATTGGTAGAATTAAATAGCCTTTGGCCAGGAAGGATAACACAACTTCTGAACAAACCCTGCTGCTTTTATGGTCCCTCCGGATGGCGACACCAACAACTGGATGACTGGCTTAATGTCCAACCACGTGTACTCCACACCCAGCACCACACAGGAAGCGAGACACACAGAAAAGCCCACGAGCTACAAAATAAGATGAACGGCTCCACTGGGAACCAAACGACCCAACCCCTAATCAATGCAGGGATTGACTAAAGATCATCTAAGGCTGTTTTCCGGTGTTTCCCTTTATTTCGTTCCCTATCCCACCCCACAACCCGCATGGCCTCCACTCCGCTGCCTTCAACTGGGGGTGCAGGAGGCATCCATTGCTTTTCTCCCCCAGACAGCACCTTCCCCAGGGGTGTGGGAGCAGAAGCTGCCCAATTTCGTTCTGTCCTCAGGGTGAACGCCTTTTCCAGGAAAAGGCAAAGAGAAGGAAGAGGAACTGTGTTAAGAGGGCCTCAGCTTAGCACGTATATGACAATAGGCTCAGTTGAACAGATTATGACCCAGGTAACAACCTCCAAGACAGCCTGCCAGCGCCACAGAACCAGCTGGAAGAGACGTCCCCCCCCAAGAATGAATGTCAGGCTCGGCTGCCAAAGGCAGGCTTCCTCTGCTCGTGCAGCCCAGGGCCCTCCTGGCTACGCCCATGGCCTGCTCCTGAAGAGACAAGTTGACCTGAGACCCAGGCCCAGACACTCTCCATCTCAGAGGGAGGATCTGTGGACTCTGAGATGCATAGGGTCGTCCTCCCGGCCGCACCAGGTCGGACAACAGGAGGCAGTGCAGGCCTGGGAGGCAGCAGCCCTTGGAAAGCTGCCTTTCAGTGGGCCAGGCACCTCGCCAACCGCCAGGGGACTATCATTTTACCCAGAAGCTCGGGTCCTACCCAGCCTTTACATCAGCATTTGCCTCCTGCAGAGTGGCTGGTCCGGGAGGCGTCTCTCGGAATCGATCTGGCTCTGGGCTCTCCCGATGGGGTTGGGGGACCCAGGGAGGTGCCGCAAGCCGGAGGAGGAAACCTTAAAAATATGCTTCCCTCCCTGGGAGGGAGGCCTAAGTGTCTGCGCGCCCGCCCGGAAGCCCAAGGGCCAAGGTCCCCAGCTGCCGCTCTAGGGCGGTCCCCTCCGGATTTCTTCCAGGAAGAAAAATAAAACAAAACGAACCCAGACTCCACGTGGGTCTGCCCTCCCCCGGGAAGGGTTCTGGGTTCAGAAACCCCCGAGGGAGGCACGCGCTTCGGCTCTAAATCAGGAGGAGCCCCCGGGCAGCGCAGCAAGGAGCACACCCGGCCACACCCGGCCCCCGAAGGGACTTTCGCCCCAGAGCAGCTTCTCTTATTGTTCCCTCCAGCGCCAGACACGGAAAGGCGGGCGTATTCCGCCGCCTGGCCCCACGCGGACGTTCTAACCGGGACCTGGACCGGACACAGCTCCGCGCGCGGTCCCTGCGGCGCCGGCCCCTTCCTGGCACTTTCTCTGAAAGCGCTTTGAGAAGAAGGGAGGAGGACGGGGCTCCACCGGAGGTGCAAGAGGCAGCCTCCCACGGCAAGAAGCATCAGCAAAATCGCCTGAGTGGTTCAACCACAGGTCAACGGCAGCGTTTCCCCAGCAGCTGACAGGTCAAATGGCCAGGAAACAACTGCCGAGAACAAAGCCCCCCGCTGTTCACCGGGGCCAGCCCGGCCCGTCGCCGCTGGGCAGTTCTGTGCAGCCTTTCGGACAGGGCGGTGGGGAGAGGTTTCCGTCCTCCTCCCCCCGCCGTCTCCCTTCCTCCCGGGTGAGCGGGTCGGGAGAGGAAGGGAAAGGAGGGAGGAGGCGAGCGGCGCCGGCAGGAGGAACCGAGCGGCTCTTTGAAGGCTGGAGTCTGAACCGCCTCCGGGCTTCGGCAGCGAGGACCGGACCGGGCGAAAGAATGCGCGGAATGCGGCGGCCGGAGGCAGGGGCGCAGGGGCGCATCGCGGCCAGGGCGCCCTCGCTTCCCGCGTCCTGCGGCTCCTCCCGCGCGAGGGCCAACAGGGACAGCGGCCCGGGCGGGTCTGCCGGTGCGGCCAGCGCACCTTCCCTCCAGCTACTTGGACGGCATGAAGTCGGCAACCGGCTTCCAGCATTGACAAGACTCTCCTCCCCGAAGAGTTGCACCAGGGCTCTCGTACATCAAGCCTTCCATCTGATCCTCCAGAATCGCGCCTGAACAAAAGGTCGTACTACTCCGCTGCCTGAATATTAGGGAGGCACTGCCCCGCCTTGCGTTCCCCAAACACTCACTCCTCCCACCTCCCGCGCCGGCGGGGCCTGGGTCTCCGCGGCACCGGAGGAGTTGACCACCTCCCGGGGGGTCCTCGAGTTGGGCGGCAGCGGGGGCCGGGGGGGATACAGATCGCTCCACGCAACGTCCGCAACCCGACCTTCCTGGTGCATTTCCGAGGGGCAGGTGTACCATCGAACTGGCGCTCCCCGTCCTTCACCCGTTCCCCGCCTCTTGGCTTCTCGGGGTCGGACCTCGGTACAGGGCCTCGGCGGGCCAAACTAACAGGCCTAACCTGTCCCCACCCGCACAGTGACACTTAGGAGCGCTTCCCTGGAAGGTGAGCAACGCGGAAGAGGCGCCTCGCCCGCGAGGCCAGACCGTTAGTGAGTGTAAACAAACGCAGACCTGCCAGGAAGGGTGCAGCATGGCAGGTGACGGGGGAAACGCGCGCTCACCGTCCGGAGGACTTCAGGAGCTCGCACTGCACACGAGCGCCCCAAACCCGGGCAGACCCGTGCACGCCGACGCGCACAAAGGAGTTCGCGGGGATCCCCGCCGCCCCGAGTCCCCCCGGGCACTTCCTCCCCTGGCCACTCAGCCCCGATACACCGCCCTTGGAGCTCGCTCCCCGGCGCCCGCGTTTACCTTTGAGCAGGCAGATGTCGGTGCGCT
>NW_005356870.1:4886978-4887587 GCF_000412655.1 Myotis brandtii | reverse complement strand
CGGGCTGCGCTCGTCGTAGACGATGACGGCCGAATAGAGGCCGGATCGCAGGCGGGAGCGCACCTCCTCCTCGGCGGGCAGGATCTGCTCCAGGCTCACGGAGCCTTTGGCCCGCCGACGCACGATGGTGTTGCAGCGCACGTTGACCGAGCCTCGGATGTAGCCCGCGCTGTGCGCCAGGAACGGTCTGCAGTCCAGCAGCAGGCACTTGCCGCCACTCAGCAGCCCCAGGGCGCCGCCGCCGTTCTCGTCCCGGTTCATCAGCCTTTTGAGCACGCTGCAGTCCATCTCCCGCAGCTCCTCCACCGTCACCATGGTGGCTGGGAACCCGGGCTGCTGGCACACGAGGCGGCGAACAACAGCTGGGCGGCTGGAAGGGGCGGGCGAGGACTAACGGAGGGCGCGTGCAAAAGTGGCCAGAAACTTGGCCCTCAGGGACTCGCACAGGAGACCGTCTGTCCCCAGTAGCCTTCCTTCCGCAGTCTCGCAGGCACAGAACAGTCCGAGCGGCCTCGGGCACCCGGCAGCACCGCGCGGTGCGAGGGGGAGGCGACGGTGAACCGGGCTGTGTTTACGCGAGTGGGCCGAGGGCTCCCTTCTGTCGTGGCC
>NW_005356870.1:4886576-4886787 GCF_000412655.1 Myotis brandtii | reverse complement strand
CTCCTCCCGCCCCCTCCCTGGCGAGTGAATGGAGTGCGGGCCGCTCGCGCTCAGTCACGAGGCCGCGACGTCACAAAGAGCGGAGTAAACAGGCCGCTGGGCGCTAGTCGCCCGGCCCATTCATAAAACCCGGACCTAGAGGAAGAGGGAGGAGGCCGCCGACCCGCAGGCAAGCTGCGCGCCGGGACTTTGTGAATGGAGCGCGGCGGCG
>NW_005356870.1:4838580-4886243 GCF_000412655.1 Myotis brandtii | reverse complement strand
TAGTCTCCTTCCCCGCATCCAAGCAGAGTGGGGACCCTGATGCCGCCGTCCACCCGACAGGGCCTGGAACCTCCTCGCCCCACATTTACCGAGTGCGTTGGGCCCGGCTAGCCGTTTTTTTCAAGTGCGATTCCTCTGACGTTAGCTTATGCATTAGCGTGATCGATTTTCATCTTGAGCCATTAAATCAGCTTTATAGCTTCCCGAGGACGTGGGCAAGCCCCAACTTAGAAGATGAAAGGAAAAGCCCTCCCGTCCCGAAGTCCAGTAATGGGAGCGGGGTGTTGGGGCAGTTGCTTTACGATCCGGAGGGAGGCATTCATTGCCGGAACGTTGCTCCTCTGGAGGAAGGCAGGGTGCCACTCCCGTCCACGCTTCCTAAAGATGTTTGTTTAACCCTAGTAGACCAAAAAAAAAAAAAAAATCCGATATTTATTTATTCATTTATTTATTTATGTGACTTTTGGAAAAGTCCTCACCCCATATTGCACATGTGCAGATTGTCTTCTCGGGAAATAACAATAAGGGCCCACATCTGGTGCGAAGCTAGACCCTGAGAAATTTACCGTCAAGGGTTTAATAAGCTCTGGGGCAGACTCAGGTCTCAGCGTCCCCTTTCCGGGTCAGGTAGCATTTTTTCCCGCTGCCCTCCCCCCCCTCCCCCGTTTTTTACTTATGCATTTAATTTCCCAGAAGCCGCTTTTGTCAGGGGGCTTGTGTGCGTCGCGATGCGGACACAACAAAAGCCCAAAATTATTCGCCCGACATCTTGCCAAGTCTTGTTAGTGAGAATTAACCAGCGAGCGGGAACCCTGCAGGACTCGCTGGCGGCGCGGAGCCTTACACTCCAGGTCCAAGTGGAAGCCCGACCCCGGCATCGAAGGACGGCACCCTTCCAGTTTCTCCCACCCCTGACTGGCCTTCCGCCCCACCTTTGTTCCCCTCATGATCTCTCACCTCTGGCCCCGGGGCCACCCCGCCACTCCCCTACCCGGCTCTCAGGGGGCCTCCACTTCCGACGCCTGTGGCCCGCGCTCCTCTCCCCCTGCGCCACGAATCTCCCGACACCCCGGGAACCTTCCCTTGACCTACGGCTACAAACTGGCTCAGCAGGGCACTGCACTGATCCTGTCTCTATTTAGAATTTAGTATTTTGTTCAACATACTTTTGGGGCATTAATTTTAATCGCTTCAGAAAGCATTGCATTAGGATACGTATTTTGACCACTGACTTTTTGGTGCCCTTAACTTCTGCGCCCGAGGCGCGTCGCTCACGCCGGGCACTGTGTGAGGTGAGCGGTCCAAGGCTCTCCGGGCTTGGCCTCTCGGGGATGGAGGGGGTCGTTCTCCCTCCCGAGGACAAAGGGGGCCACTGTCGGTCTCTCTTAGACCGCGGTGGCTGCGAGGCTCCGTCTAAAAGCCTCGCTCTACCTGGTACCCTGGGAGCGCGCCTCTCTACGGAGTCCCCCCTGCCCCGACCATCCAGGGATCCTCTGGCCCCGGCCGGGCCCTCTCCCCGCGCAAGGGAACACCGACGCCTTCCCGCGGGCTGGCACAGAACGTCTGGTGCCAGAGCCGCTCAGTCGCAGGCAGGTCAGGCCAATTTCGCACGTGTCGCCGAAGCTGGGGGGACGTCCCCGGGCCGCACTGGCCGCGCGCTTCCAGCCTTTGTCTCCCCTGCGCTGGGGTGGCCCCCCCGCCGGACCGGCCCCCGCTCAGAGCTCACGTGGCAAGTAAATAAGTCAAATCCGGGGGGTGGGGGGCAGGATGCTCACGGAACAAAGGCTTGCTTTCTGCACCTGACAGTAATCCGCGGTGGCGAAACCTGTAAATCCCGCGGGAGATTCGCAGGGAAGGGGGTGTGGGAGGGCGCGTGCGAGTGATTGTGTGTCCACGTGTGCGTGCCCGCGCCTGCACGCCCGCGCCCGGGGCGGGGGGGGAGGGAGGGGGGTTCAGCTTCGGACTGAAAGGATTTAAGCCGAGAGTCCCTGTAATAAGGACGCGAATGCCTGATTTTGGAAAGAGACTACTTAAAAAACAAAAAACAAAAAAAAACCCTCTCTCCTCAACTCAGGAATTTTCTGTCAGTTGTGTGCGTTTCAGTAAATGAGATTTAAATTTTGCGTTTATCCGGATCCTTTTTAAGCACCCTGGATCATTTTTTTTTTAATTTTTGGTATTGTAAATGTGTGGGCCTTTGGGAACACAGTTAAATGAATACAATGTGGGGACTGCTCTATACCTACCGAACACAGAGAGGATAAAACGTCTCAATTAGTATGCGGGCTGGGGGTGGGGCGCTTAATCGGTGGACACAGGAACTTGTGAAACAGCTTGACAATAAGATCTTGGAGAAAACAAAGGCATTTGGAAGGAAAACATTGTTTGAATGTCATTTCAAAGTTAATTTAATTAACGAAGGCATATCTGCTGGAGTTGGAATGGGATTGCCCAAGGAGAGATATTTTATTTATATTTAGCAATAAACCTCCGGGTGGAAAATGCTTTAGAAATTTACTGTGACATGTGAATCCAACTTCTTTTTCATCAGACAGTCCTTGGAGCACCTGATGAGTCACCGTCAGGCCTGGTGAAACCTATGTTCTTGTTTAAGAACATTTCTTACCAATTAGGAAGTTGTGTGATCTGGGAATTTAAAGCCCAGAGGACGCTCCCCAGGGAGGACTATGGCTTCTATTCTGGTTTTAATGCCAACCTCTGACTCACTGCCCTGTCCCAAAGTGCCTGAATGAAACTTGCCTGAAAAATCATTATTGAATTAATGAAGGTGACAAAGGTAAGAGAGGTCCTGTGGGTTCCTCATGTCTGGTCTGTTGCCAACACGGTGTGATCTGAGCAGGAGAGCCCCCTGTCAACCCCAAGCCAAGCTTCAGCAGCCTTCCCCCCTCCCTCCCCCAGCCAGGCGCACTCAAATGCCACAACACAAAGCACAGGCTCAAACTCCTCTCTCTTTCTGTCCCTCCTGTGCTCACGGAGAGCAAAGCAAATGCCACAACACAAAGCACAGGCTCAAACTCCTCTTTCTGTCCCTCCTGTGCTCACGGAGAGCAAAATTGGTGGTTTTTATTTATCTGTTTAGTCAAGCAAGCGGTAATGTCCCACGCCAGTTCTTCAGCTTTTCAAAATCAAATCTTGGAAACAAATGCTTTTCCAAATAGAAGATAAAAAATGGACCCAGCAGTTTTGTTGTTGTTAATCACTCTAGCTGTGCATACTTTCCTGGTTATCCAACAAACATGTTAAATTCAATGGGGGGAAGAAATTGGTCTATGCCCTCAAATAGTTTATAATCTAGTTGGTCTTGTCCGGGTGTGATTGTCACGGTATGTTATGGGAGGCAGGATCTAATAAATGTCCTTGGGGAAGAACAAACAAAATGTGAGGGGAATTCAGTCAAGAAAAAAATTGAACGATGTTGTGGGATTAGGGAAATGAAAGAAAAATTCCATTGTGCATAAAATGCATCTCATCTACTTACATGTTATCCTGGATTTTTTTTTAGGGTACTTTTTTTTTTTAACTTTTATCCCACCTCTGATATTCATTCTGCCCTTGTGCCTTATATCTTTTCCTTTCATTTGTTAGCTTCTTTCTTCCCCAGTGGTTTTGCCTGCTAAAAATAGATGAACAATTGGTCTGAAGCTGCAAGGGAGCCAAGATGATGCAAAGGCTGTAGAAAATCTATGCCATGGACCATGAGCTGTGAGCTGACCTAGATGCAAGATGACCGAGGTGTGGGCCCAATTCTATAACTTTCATTGTCTCCTTAAGCAGGTCAACTGTTCTCTACCTTAATTTTACCATTTGTCAAGCTAGAAAAAAAAATAATGTAATTATTTTGTTTTTTTCAGGACAACAAAATGTCTAAATCATTGTTCCAAGGACACGGCAATAAACATATTTTCCAAATGTGTTGGAGTATGAGGTCAGAAAAGAATTTTGGACTTGTGAACTTATTAAATAAAAATTCTCATTGAGAAGTAAACATTAAATCACATTGTTCATGCATATTCCAGAACTGTTATTGAAAGCAATGAAACAACCCAAAATTAAGATGATCAAAGAAAATCTTGGGCTTTGGGGCATTATTTCTTCATTGATGAAACCGTAAAACAAATGTATAGGAAGCCCCTGTGGTGCTGCCTGCCTGCTACCCCAGCCCCAGGTCATCATTATCCACTGTTGTCTACTCCTGCACACAGTCCTTCCTGCCTAACAAGTGTGAGGAGAGTATGACCTGAGCCTTTCAGATGTTTCAGCTGTTCTTCACCTCCACATCTTAGTCTCAGAGAGCTCTTCTTGTGTGATGGTTGGTTAATTCTCATCGTAACTGTAGGGAAGGAAAATAATCTTTCTCTATCCCCTTAGGTTTGTACCTGGGACCTGCAAATTAAATTCACAAAGACAAGTTAACAGGAGGAAAAACAAACAATGTTAATTGATGTTAATTTTTTTTTTTTACAGGTGCACAGGGACTTCACAGAAAAGAAATGAAAACCCAAAGAAGTAGTTAGACCCGGGGGCTTACACGCCATTTTAACAAAGGACAATAAATTGTCAAGAAGTGACTAGACAAGAGAAAGGGGCTTTGGGCTTCTTGGAGCTGATAAATTATGGGAAGGTGAGTAGGAAATAAATGGGGAAAACTAATGGTAGATAAGGGCTATTTAGTAAGGTTATTTGTGCAGGCTCATCTTGGTTCCATCACTGCCTCTGGTGATAAAGGTTGTTCTCTTCCTGGTGGTGCAGAAGGAGACACCTGCACACGGGCAGTTACGGCCTGCTTTTAGGCAGATGGGAAGGGTGGCGGAGAGCTCTTTTTATGTCTGCTTTTTCCAATTGCCTTTAGTTCAAAATAACCCATATGCCAGAATGGCATATTCTGATTCTCGTTACAGCCATATCACAGCTTGACCAGGTGGTCGGCAGTGCAAAAAGAGGTGTCAGAATTTCAACTAGAACTTTGCTTGAATGAGGAGCAGGTCCCATTCCACCAACAGTGGCTATAAACTAGTCCTTTAGAAACCCGAGAGTCCTTACTTCTGGATGTTCTGGTAGACAGAAGGAAGGGGCCCAGAACCAACAACTCCTAAATAGTCATCTCCAACTATTTTAGCAAAAACCCCAAGGCCTTTGACACCGCGTGAGACTGATCAATTCACTTCAGTTAAAGAATGGTTTTCTAAAGTCAGGATCTGAACAGCCTCTCCCAGCTGGATGGAATACTCAGATTACCAGCGTCAGAAGGAACAGGAATTAGCATAACAATCCACACGATTTATTCTCGGAGGGGAATACCTAGGGTCCTCTTTAAGCAGTGGTTAATTACATCCTGCTATTTATCCCATGTATTAGGGCTTAACTAATTAGCACCCCGCCAACTCTATTTTTAATCTATTTCTCTCCCCACCCCCACTCCAACCCTAACTCCCAGTGCCCTGTGTCCTTTATGCCACAGTCTTGAACCTCCCCACCAAGTAACTAGGTGACGAGGTCTGTCCTCTAGGCCACCAATGCCCTTTTTTTCAGGGCCCCTTTGGATGCCACCCTGAGTCTGAGCCGCGTCCTCTCCAGACCTGGGTGTCATTTGGTGCAATGAAAACGGACACATGCTTTGGGGCTGACGAATGTGGTTTTCAATGTGGGCTCTGCCATCTAGCAGCTGGGAACTTTGGCTAAGTTCTGACCTCCACTTTCCACATCTTTTCAATGGGAATGTTACTAACCCCTAGACCAGTGATCGGCAAACTCATTAGTCAACAGAGCCAAATATCAACAGTACAACGATTGAAATTTCTTTTGAGAGCCAAATTTTTTAAACTTAAACTATATAGGTAGGTACATTGTTATTAACTTAATTAGGGTACTCCTAAGCTGGCCTTTGCTAAAAACGTCCTCGATCTGATTGAGGTACGTTCGCTGAGGTCGACCCCTTCCAACTCTCCCATCCACACTCGTCTTGTATACTTGTATAATTCACATTATAACCCCTGTTCATATTATCTGCCTAGCAACACGGTAAGATCTGCTCTTGGATCTTGACAAAACTTCTACAGTCCTCAGGCCAGAGTCGAGCACAGAAAGCTTGGAACGGAGATCTGTTAATTTATTGATTGTTCTGACTGTGCTCAGAAGAAACACCACAAGCCCTCCCATCTCTCCACCCTGCACGCCCCAGCCTCTGTTCCATCTGTGCTCTTCACGTTGTTGCAAACACTACCTGCTCTACCACACTACCACTGCTGCCGGCTCCTCTGGCCACCGTTTCCTGCTCCTTTTATGTGGTTTTGATGTTTGCTGCTGGTACCCAGGGCTGCAGCTACCTTCTTTGGAGAGACCCATCCAGAGCCTCAGCCTCTGACTAGTCTGCCCCCCACCCCCACAACTGCCCCGAGGCGTCCTCTGCTCCGTGCACAGTCCAGGAGCACCAGGCGCTTTCCAGCCCTGTCCCAAACCCGCAGATCTCATCTCCTCATGTTCTTTGCGGGGAACTTCTGACCAAACTAACTGCTTCCGCCCAACTGAAACTCACAAGGGCGGTCACACTGAAAGGCCCTGATGTGTCTAGATGACTATTCAGAACAGAACCCAAGCGAAGGGGTACACTTCCTGGCCTGAGGCATAAACACCGCATATATTTTTCCCTTTCGGAGGGCTATTTTTCACGCTTGAAATGAAGTGTGGTCAGAATGTATTCTCGTCTAGAATCTTAGGTCAGTCAGGCAGAGGTTTGTCCTTCTCGTGTTTTATACATGTGCATAAAAATAGAGTAAACAACGCCTGCTGTTCAATACATATTTTACACATATGTCAGAGATGCAATTCTAGAGCAGACTGCTTTGGGGGTGTTTGTGGTTGGTTTAAGGGTCATGAAAAACACAGAAGAAATCGTTTCTAAAAATGATCAGGATTTCCATTTGGAAGTTATCAAGTTTGAAGAATAATAAACCACAGAATGCTAAAAATGTAGGGTGTTTTTTTTTTTGGTCTTATTTATGAGGACTCCTGTTTTTGTGACTTTTTTCCAATGGACAGAAGAATTAAGAGAAATGTTGGAGACGGGTTAAACCTCACCTGTGGGACAGCTCTGGTAAAGGCCCTTTCCTGAATGGGATTCCCCAAGGCCTTGAACTGCAGAGATGTGTGGTGTGTGTGTGTGTGTGTGTGTGTGTGTGTGTGTGTGTGTTACATACATAAATGCATGTACACATATACATGCATACACATACACATACATCTGTGTATAACATTTATACACAGCCATATCACAGCTTGACCAGGTGGTCGGCAGTGCAAAAAGAGGTGTCAGAATTTCAACTAGAACTTTGCTTGAATGAGGAGCAGGTCCCATTCCACCAACAGTGGCTATAAACTAGTCCTTTAGAAACCCGAGAGTCCTTACTTCTGGATGTTCTGATAGAAGGAAGGGGCCCAGAACCAACAATTCCTAAATAGTCATCTCTATTTTAGCAAAAACCCCAAGGCCTTGTTCTTGAAACATCTATTTCCACCATCCCCCTCTATACTTGGCTCATTTTTGTAAACCCACTTTATTCCTCTCCCAGCCCTTGCAATTCAAAGGGGCTTTCTCTCCCTCCCCCACACTCTCTTTGGTTGAAGTGTTAACTCATCTTCACTTGTGACAGGATGTATTCAAATTAAATGTTCAAAAAATTCAGAGACTGATTTTCTTCCACCTCCAGTCTGGGTTTTCTTGCCGTCAATGCATCATCAGTTCCTTATCAGTTTGGAAGGGCGGCAGCAGTGATGATTGACAGGCGGGAATGGGGAGGACCAGGGAGCGCCCGGGAGTGAGGCATCTTTCGTTTCCCTGTGATCATTACAGAAGAAAAGCAGTTGCTCAAATTAGGTCACAGGGGAAGTGCCTGGCCCCCCACCCAGCCAGTGCCTGAAGGTCAGCTGTGCCTGCAGTCAGGGAGGTCAGCATCTGTCCACCTGACACCCTCCTGCACTCTTACAGGTCCTGCTTTGAGGGGAGGCGGAGGTGGTGGTTGCCATGATCATCACAACGGAAAGATAGTTGACAAAGACATATGTCATGTGCTGAGTTTTGTAGCCAAAGTATACGGTTAGTTAAGAGGTTCTGTGGACACCAGCAATTGCTCAGCCTCCCTGCCAGCCTCCTGGATGGGGCTCCACTCTGAAGATAACTCAGTGTGAAATTCCTGCAGAAAGTCTAGAAAACAAAGGCCGTGAATGGGGACTGGTCTTAGTTTGCTCAGGCTGCCATGGCAAAGGATCATAGACTGAGTGGATGAAACAACAGAAATGTCTTGTCTCACAGTTCTGGAGGCCAGAGTCTGAGATCAATGGGTTGGCAAGAGTGCTTTCTCCTGAGGCCTCTCTCCTTGGTTTGTAGATTGTGGCCTTCTCTCTGTGTCCTCAATGCCCTTCTTCTCTTCTGTGTCCTAATTTCCTCAGGGCACCAGTCATATTGGATTAGGGCCCACCCTAAAGTCTTAATTTTAACTTAACTACTTCTTTAAAGACCATGGCTTTGCATCATATTCTGCATATTCTGAGGAACGGGTGAGTTAGAACTTCAAGATATGAATTTTGGTGACATACCAGAGCTTTCCCCAGAAAGAGACCTGAACCCCTCACCATTGTTCTTCCTGACATTCTATCCTCAGGGGCTAGTTTCGGGGAATGGACAGAGCTTAGGTTCTGGAGTCAGCCAGAGCTGGATTTGGACCCCAGCTTGGCCCTTTCTAGCAGTGTGACCATAGGTGGGTTTCTTAATATCTCTGAGCCCTGGTTTCCCTGGCTGTGAAACAAAGATGAAATGCATACACCTCAGGGCAAGCCCGAGGATTCAGTGAGATGACCTGAAAGAGCCTGGCGTGGTACCTGACTCAATACCCAGCTCCCCTGCCTTGTCTCTTGACTCATTCACTTCTCTTAAGTCCCCAAGGACATGCCCATCCAGAGATGAGACGGATGCATTGATGGGTCAATCCCTTATGACATCTCGGAACCTCCAGGACAGGATCTTGGTCTCCTGGGGCCCTTCCTGGTCCCCTCATGCACAGCTGAGCCTGCTTTGTACTCCTGGACCCTCCCCACAGCAGCTCCTTCCCCTGCTGGGCTGAGGGTGGGGGAGGCCTAGGGAGCCTCCTCTCTAAGGGCATTACCCTAACAATCAGGCGGAGGGACAGGGGAGTGGGACCAAGGCAAAAGCCTCTTGCACTAGATGTTAGCTTCCAGTGATGAGCGGTTTCCCAGGCTCGGGATGACCAATGGCTTGTCAGGAGAGTCAGAAGCAATTGCTAAGAGCAGTTTCGGAGAGCGAAGAAGGGGAAGAAGACGGGAGAGTGCCAGATTCGCTGGGAGAGCTTGGCTCTCCTTGCTCTGGATGGCAGTGTGTGGAGGACGTCCCTGAGGACAGGACGGAGTTTCTCAATCAGAGGATTGTTACAGGGCTGCCGGAGTCAGTGCCTTCCAAGGCCCACCCCCACGTCTCTCCCACGCTCACCATCCACTGAGGTCGGGGCTCTGGTGGGCAGCGTCCTCTGGCAGATGAATGAAGAGAAAGAAGAGGTCAGTCATGTGAAGGGCTTTGCATGGAGGCAGCTGGCCCTTGGGTGCCTTTTCCCTGTCCTCTCACTGGTAGTTCCCATCTTCTCCAGAAGGTGCGAAAGGGGACGAGGTTACAAAGAAGCAAGCCTGTTTTGCTTGGCAGGGGAAGCTGTGTTAGACTTATTTGGGTATTGTGGACTCAGAAGCACCCCCTTTCTTCCCAATGCAACAGAAAACAACACAGGTTAAATAAGCGCTGCCCATTCCATAGCTGAGTGTCTGCCAGAAGCTTTGCTGAGGAGTGGGGAAGGAAAGATCGAGTAAAAAGAGGGCTTCCCAGCCTCCCCTAGCATATCCATTAAGACACACATGTCTCTGAGCCCAACTGTCCCTCCACCAATCCTGGCTTTGTGACTGGCGCCCTTCCCTACCAGCTGGCAGGCCCTAAAGACTGTTCGGTAGCCTCACCTTGGGTCTGGCTTCTCACCATGATTTCAGCTCCAAACCTCTCCTGGGCCTGGGCTCTTGCTGGCTGAATCTTGTTTCCCTTGGCTGGGTCTGGTGGTAGGGCTAGATGCTGCTCACAACCCCCACCTCCTAGATGGAAGGTTGTTCCACCTGCTGGCCCTAAAGACCTTGAACTCCCAGAGTGACCACCTCTGCATGTCAGTGCGGGCTTGGGGGCGGGGGGTGGGTGTTGGAGCAGCTACATTATCCACTGACAACTGGAATTTGCACTTTTCTGCCTTTCCCTCCACCTCCACCCATTGGCCAGCCAAACCACAATGACAGGCTGGTGGCCTCCTGGCTGAGCCCCCAAGCCTTAGGCTGTGGGAGAGTGTCAACACAGGAGATACACACAGCAGTGGGCGTTAGACTGACCATGGCCTCACCTAGAGCTGTCTGTGACTTCTCATGCCCTCTTCTTTGACCACCTCCCTGACAGCCTGCTCTAGTCTTTCTGCTTTTACTACCTCTCACCTGGATATTACACCAGCCTCCTAACTTGACCCCTGCCTCTTCTTGCTACACGCTGCTGCTGGATCGATTGTCTTAAACACAGCTGGGCATATTTTCTGATTACAAATGTTTGATGACTCTATTGGCGGCCACATTCAAGGGCTCCACAGTGGAATCTCTACCTCCTCCCCCAACATCTCTGACCCTTCGTCTGCAATCACCCTTTGGTCTGTGTCTTCCCCAGATCAGCTCTCTTTTCTTTCCTGAGTGCTTCCGCTCACTCTGTTCTCTCTGCCCCAAATGCCCTGCTCCTGGGTCTCCTGAGACAGTCTGAGAAAGATCCCACCAAGCTTTGAGCGTGCACATGTGAATGTGCCCTCTGTGCAATCCCCAGCTCACTCCCAGCAGGCCCTTAGGCAACCCATCCTGGATCTGCTTGAGAATTGCCCCATGTCCGAGTGATGCAAAACCAGAATAATAACCCATCTCAAGGGAGACTTCAAACTTCACTTTTGAATCAGTTGGAAATTTAGACAAAACTTTTCCACATTAGCTCTGTCCCTTTCACTTTCAGTTCACGGAGACTCACTGACCTTTCTTAAACGATGCGATTCTCCTTCCCTGGCAGGCAATAAATTCATGTCTATGCATTTAGACTACACTGGTTCTCCTTGTTCCATGGCACAATCAAATTCATGTTTCCTTGATTTTCCGGCCCAAAATAATCCTCTTCCTTTTGAACTCTGTCATCATTTTGTCTATTCTCTCGAAGTACTCCCTTATCTTTTTTTATTCATTTATTAAACAGACATCCAGGCATTGTTATTATACCAAGCACTGTTATTTACACTGGGTTATGGTCATGAACAAAACAGACAAGAAAAGATGAAAAACCTTGCCCTCATGGAGTTTACATCATCTGCAGGTAGGGACAGACAACAAACACAAAAAAAGTAACATATATAGCATGTTAGATGTTGAGTATAGGTCATGGACAAAAATAACACAGAAATAGAGAGATATACAGAGCCTGGGAGGATGGGAAACATTTAAAATAAGACCATTTAAAATTTGACCCAAGCTGGTTTGGATATGCTTGATTCTTAAGACCTTTTGGGTAAATAATGGAAGCTACTAAGTTTGAGGTAGTGAGGGTTGCCACTCCCGCATAATGTCACTATCAGGGAATAATCAAAGCACATCTCAAACCAGATTCTCTTATGAGGTTTATTAACCAAACTAGAGGCCCGGTGCACGAATTTGTGCACAGGTAAGGTCCGGCCAGCCTGCCCCAATAGAGGTGGGTGGGGCCGATTGGGGTGGGGCCGGGGGGAGGGGCTGCAGGCAGTTGGCAGGCTGGTCAAACTCCCGGTCAAGGGGACAATTTGTATATTAGCCTTTTATTGTGTAGGATAATTGTTATTGAAGCAGGTCCCAAATTGTTCATGTAACCTATTCTGAATTCCCATGGACCTGTCCACATTTCTGAGGTTCTGTGCCTCCATGTTGGAATCATGCACCACAAATCCTTTCAAATCAACATCTGGTTATGGGACAAGTCTCTCCTGATGGACGCAGGGCCAGGTTACAAGCTTTCTGAACAAGACTTCCTTCCTACATTCTATCTGTCCCTTTCACATTCAGTGCTTCGTACACCCCATTTACATATAGTAAGAGCAGGGAATGGCCCGAAGTCTCTAAATGATAATAGCCAACTACTGGCGGCCATTCACAGAAATCATTTTTTAATTTTACCAAAGAAAGCCAATTCTTCATTCTGGGTACACTACTTAACATGTTTCTAGTTTCACCAATAAAGACCTATTTTTTAGTTTAGTGTGCTAATTGAAGTGTTGATTGTTGCTTGAGATGTGGATGGATAACAGAAGCTCCCAGAATAGCAGTTTCAGAGTACGGCTCTTCTGGTAGAGGCCAGCCGAGCACTCTTGGTAGCAGACCATCTCTAGAATTAAAACTCAAATGAGCTGGCACATGCTGACCATACTGAAGTATTTTAAAGTAAATTACTAATATCATAACAGGTGTTGAGGGAAGACCTCCCAGGAGGAATGACCTATTGGAAGGCTTGAAGGTGGTGGAGGGGTGAGCCATGCATCCTTTGGGAAGCATTGCAGGCTGAAGGAAGAGTAAGTGAACATCCCTGTGGCAGGCGTGTGCCTGGCCTGGGTGAGGAACAGCAAGGAGGCCAGTGTGGCTGAAGCTGAGTCAATGAGGGAGGGAGATCGAGACCACAACCCAGCATGTGTCCTTGACCACAGTCAAACCTGGGACCCTTCAGTCCACAGGCCAATGCTCTATCCACTGAGCAAACTGGCTAGGGCAATCCCGTATTTCTTGATCATCTAATTCAGGCCAGGGAAGGGTGTCAAAAGAACAAAGCTGGAGCCATGCCTTCCCCTGGGAGTATCCACCCAGTAGAAGAAATTCATTTACAAACAGTGGCAGGTATTCTCATAACGGAAAGCACCAAGTTTGTGGGAGCAGAAAGAGGCAGAGACAAACTTTGGGGAAGTTGAGGGAAGTGGCATCTGATTGGGTCTTGAAGGAAGGGTCGGGGTTGCCAAGCAGAGGGGGGAAGAGAGCTGTTCTCAGAAGAAGGAAGAGAGTTGTCAAGGTGTGAGCATGAGATATCTGGGAGGTGTGCAGTGAGGATGGTAGGAGCTGAGTGTGTTAAGGTTGTAGACCACACTGATAGTGACTTTGTGTGGAACTGGAACTTTTATTCCATGGGTAATAGGAAACACTGACCGTTTCTAACTCTTGGAGTGACAGGGTTGGTTTGTATTTTGGTAGGAGATGCCTGGGGTTGTAGGTAGAGGCCAGAGGCAGCGAGGCAGTGAGGCCCACCGGGAGTCTTCACAGCAGTCTAGACAAGAAGCAGAGGGGCCCAGATGAGGCCAATGCCGTGAGGAAGTCAGGAGGGGAAGGATGCGGTGAAAGCCACAGGACGAGTGAGTGCCTCTTGAGATGGGGACTGGGGAGAGCCAGGCACGAATGACTCAAAGGTTTCTGGCTCAAACTGAGCAGATGGGTTGATTAATCTTTTTGTCTCCATGGTACTTTACACATAATAGATTGTGAAAAATATTCCTTTGGTTGTTTGAACTCAAATATGAAAAGTCTAAAAGAGTTTTGAAATCATTTTGTAAGAAATCAGCCCTCCAACCTCCCCCCACTCCCACCCCCCAAACACACTGTTGGTGGTGTGCAGTGTGACTGGCAACTACGAGAGAGGCCGTACACTGAGCAACCACACAGAGTAAAAACTATTGGCGATGTGTGACACAAAGCATTCTCTGTGTGATTCAGAGGAGACTGCAATGGGAGTTCAAAGAAGAGAGAGAACTCATGAGACTTCCCGTTAGGCCCTGAAGGGTAGGCAGGATGAGGACAGGTGTGGTGATAATTAAAAATATTTACCAAGCATTTGCTGCATGCCATGAGCTGTTTTAGGTGCTATAGTAACCCAGTTCACCTCCCAGCAGGCCTGTGAGGTGGGTCCTGCGAATGCGCCCAATTCACAGCTGAGGATGGCTGAGGGCACCCTTCTCAAGGTTCCCTGTTAGGAACTCCAAAGGATATTCCAGGATTGTGACTCAGGTGTCTGGTCCAGGGTCCTACTTCTGAGCTTCCTCCCTGGTGGGTACAGGTGGAGGGGGATGGAAATGGCACTAAAGGGGATTCAGGTGTCCGTCTGGGGTGCAGTGAACGTCCTCCACTGGCCCCGAGTCGCTGTGCTGGGCAAAGAAGCAGGTGAGCTTTGCCAGGCTGATAGGGGGACAGCTTTGACAGCAGCTCTCAACACCCCAGACAGTTGATAGTCAGAGGGAGGTGCTTTCAGAGCACAGCAAGGAAGCTCTGGGGGGCAGGGTGGGGTGGGGGAAAGCAGGAGGTGAGAGGGGCTGCAGTTAAGGGACCATCATCACCAGACCTAAAACCCAGGGTGAGGAGTGGGGAGCAGGGTGAGATCTGACCATGGGCTTAGCAAACAGCTTAGGGGCAGGAGGCTGGGGTGGAAGCCACCCCTGCAAAGAGGGCTCCACAGGCCTGGCGGTGTGGGGAGGGGCTGCCTCCCAGCCCCTGAGGGGCCTGAGTTCTTCAGGGTGTGAGTTTGTCTCCCAAGCTGGGTGAATGAAGCTCCGTGCAGGGCAGGTTCTTTCCCTCCTTTTCATCACATCCTCTGGAGTTGAATGAAGATGAGACGCCCAGGAATAGTCAGTGTGGGGAGCACGGAGCAGGCCTTTGATGCCCCATCTTCTGTCTCTTACATAACCATCCTGCTCGCTCGGCTTCCGGCCTCTTCAGCTCAGGGCTCTGTGTGTCTGTCTGTGTGTTTCTGCTGCAAGCGACTGCCCAGAGGGGCCACCGGCCTGCGTCACGGCCTCTGCAGCTGAGCGCTGAAGGCGGAGCGCCTGACTCACCCCAGCCCTGAGCTCTGCAGAGCAGCTGGCCAGCTGCCTGGCCCGGTCTCCCAGCTGCCTCCGATGGCCAGGACCGAATGGCAGAGGTGCCTGCCTGTCCAGCCGCTCTCCACAGGCAGGCCCTGCTGCTGGGTGAGAAGACCTCCAACTAGTGTTGAAGTAAACACACAGCAGTGTTACCTATTTGTGCTACAAATACTTCATGACTCCCAGATGGGTCAGCTCTGCTCTAGGCAGTGGAGGCGCAGCTGTAAACAAAACCAAGGAGCAACCCTGCACTCCAGGGGTTCGCCTTCTGCTGGGTGAATGAGTGAAGTTAACCAGATTCTTAAGCATTCCAGCCTGAAGATGGTGATGATGGGCATTCCATCATCCTGTGAGTGTGGTCCCCACCCCTGCCTCCTCCCCCAACCTTGTCCTGCCTCCTGGTCCTGGTCACCTTGGGAGTTGGCACAGATTACAGGCGAGGCTCAGAATAGTTTCAGTCCTGAGGACCTCTTCTCCTACCTGCATACACTCCCAGCCCGGCCTGCAGAAGACACATGACTTCCTTCCCTAAAGCCCCGCTTGGGGCAGGCCTTGCAAGGGAAGACTTGAGAATTGCTCGGCCTCATGGAGACAGAGGCAACTCAGAAAGATCCTCCAGTGATTGCTCAGATACAACCCCTACTCAATTTGAGTTTAGGTTGGTTCAAACTGCAGGACTTGGGACACACAATTATGAGCATAACTTGGCTGGTGGTTTTGGAGACAATTATATTCTGGAACCCACATTCTCCAGTTCCCCTGCTTCCTGTTTGAAATCCAAGCTGGCAGACTGCAGGGGAGAGGACCTGGAGGAAGCTGCGCGCAGCTGGTGCACTCAGGTGCAGAGTGCCATGTGCTCCATATCACATTACCTGGACAGTGCCTAATGGCAGATGAGGATACAGACCACCAACGGAGGGCAGTGGAATCATGCCAGGCATTTCATCTATCCAATATTCCTTCTTTTGGCCACAGCACCATGATTTCCCTCCGTTCTGGTGGGATTGTCAAACAAGCTGCCTGCTCGAGATGGACACAGCCACCAAGCTGGCCTATCAGACTCCTTCTCTTGAGCAGACATGAGGTTGCTGGAACTGATTTGTCCCACTGGGCCTGTTGATAGGATTTTGCCACTCAGGTCCCAGGTGGCCCTGGCTCCTGTCCTTTTAGAGTTTGATTATTCATTTCTCTTTCTTATTCTGGGAACTACCTTGTGTCTGTCCAAGATGTTTGTTTTCTTGCCTAGATTTTCCAGAGTTGTTTTCTGTTGCTGGCAACCTCGGAACCCTAAGTGATAGGAAAGCGAATCTGTCGCTTGTCCTTGGACCTGATCCTGCACAGGGTACACAGGGAGAGGTTGACATACAACCAGGCAGGCTCACAGGGTCTTTAGAGCCCCACTTTCCCCAGTGATGGTGCAGCTTGGAGAGCGGAGGGTTCTGCTGGCAGAGCCACCCAGCTGCACTGTGATGTCCATGGGATAGCTGGCCTGTCCCCAGCTTCCGCAGTGTGGTCAGTGTTGTCCTTCATGGGCCACGCTTTCCAGAATATTCTCTTTACTTTGCCTGAGTCCTCAATGGAGAGAAGAGAGGTCCTCTGAGCAATTCCCCAGCATGCAGCCCAGCCTCCCAGCTCTGACGCTTTATTAGGTCAGGCTCCATGTGGGCAGCCTCCCCTCTTGCTCTTCTCTCTGCCAGATCAGCTCACCCCTGGAGCTAGGTCAGTGCTAGGAGACAAGGCAAACGTAAAACAGAGAGGAAGGAAGCAGACCAACCTACTGGCTGCAGCTCTGCCGCTGGCAGGGACACAGTCAGCCTCTGCTCAGTGTTGCATCTCCACTGGCAACTCCTAGTCTAGTGATGGCAAACCTATGACACGCGAACTCATTTTTTTGGTTGATTTTTCTCTGTTAAATGGCATTTAAATATATAAAATAAATATCAAAAATATAAGTCTTTGTTTTACTATGGCAAATATCAAAAGTTAGGGTTTTTCAAAACGCTGGCACGCCGAGCTCAAAAGGTTCGCCATCACTGGCCTACATTATGCCTAAAATTGCATTATTTTAAATATTACTTTAAAAATAATTTGAAAATAAATCTCTATTATATGCATTGTTGTTAAGGTTTCTGACAGAAAATAGTCTGAACTCATTTTTTTTGGTTGATTTTTCTTTGTTAAATGGCATTTAAATATATAAAATAAATATCAAAAATATAAGTCTTTGTTTTACTATGGTTGCAAATATCAAAAAATTTCTATATGTGACACGGCACCAGAGTTAAGTTAGGGTTTTTTAAAATGCTGACACGCCGAGCTCAAAAGGTTCGCCATCACTGTCCTAGTCAGTGTTCCATGAATGGTAGTTCTCAAGCGAACCTGCTCCAAAAGAGGGTGGGCTGTCTAGGGGCCCTCCTTTTTCTCTGAACTTCTATGTCACCCTCCCATGTGCCTCTCTGGCCACTGCACTCATCATTTTAGTTTTGGAATATGCTGCCCCAGGAGGTAGTAAGCGCTCTCCTTCGATGTGTTTAAGTCAAATTTGGAAGCCATCTAACGGATGTTTTAAGGGGATCCAAGATCAAGATGGAAAGTTGGGTTAAATGAACTCTAAGATCCCTTCTAACTTAGGGTTTAATTATTCTATGTCTTGCTTTTTAACTTTTAAAATATTTTTTATTGTGGATTTTTTAAGCATACAGAAAAGTATACCAGTAATACAATAACTAACAAATACAGATGCAATCTCTAAGTAATTGTCAAATTTTAACTTTCTGTCACGTTTGTTCTTGATGCAAATAAACTGTGCAGATTCTCAAAAACAAATATTTATTAAGGTATAATTTACATATAATGAAGGACACAGGTTTTGAATGTAGTGTGGTGAGTTTTGACAACTGTGTGCATCTGTGTAACCACGATCCCAGATAAAATACAGAATTTTCTCTCTATATTTTTTCCAGTCTAGCTCCCCCCTGCCAGAGGCAATCACTGTCCTGATTTCTCTCACCATAGATTAGTTTTTCCTGTTCTGGAACTTTATATAAAAGAATCAAATAGAATGAACTTGTTGGTGCCCAAATTTTGCTCTTATATTTTGGGGATTCTTCCATGATGCTGCAAGTATCAGCAGTTCATTTCTTTTTATTTCTGAGTAATATTCCATTGGATGAATATACCATAATTTATCTACTCACCCAATAATGAACCTTTGGATAACACATTTACCACAAATAAATGAAAACATGATGTCCACAAGAAGAACTGTACAAGTATACCCATAGCAGCTGCTGGGGTCCAGCCCCAGGGGGCCCAGGGGGTCCCAAAGGTGTGGACGGAGTCGGCGAAGAATGTTTTACACAGAGACAGTGTTCAGAACTCTCTAGCTTTCCTTAGTCTCTGTGGATCTTCCCTGTGCCTGGCTGAGGCCACAGAAGATCCCAAGGAGTTTCACTTGTTTTTGTTCTTGTGAGTTTCACTTGTTTTTGTTCTTGTGAGTTTCACTTGTTTTTGTTCTTGTGAGTTTCACTTGTTTTTGTTCTTGTGAGTTTCACTTGTTTTTGTTCTTGTGAGTTTCACTTGTTTTTGTTCTTGTTGCACTTCCCTCAGCCCATTAGCTTCCTGAGTAAGATCTAGGGAGCGTCACAAGGTCAAGCCTAATTATGCTAAGAGGACTGTGCCCTCTAAGCTGGGAATTGTTTGTGACTTTGCCCACAGGTCAGTCCGAGGCTTAACCCTATATCAGCTCCCCACAAGCAGCTTTTTTCATAATAGCCCCAAACTGGAAACAACCCAATAGGGCATTCTATTTTTATGTGGCCATCTTCCCTCCCGGCAATGAGGACAGGATGCTTACCTGATTCATCTGCGTAACCTCACAGTGTTTCAAACATAGGAGATGAATCAGGAAGTCTTTGTTGAATGGATGAAAGGCAGCGGAGGACGCACAGTTCTCAGTTCAAGAGCTGAGGGGGAAGGACCAGCCCTGGTCAGCTCCCCAGAAGTAAGACAGAATGTCAGCAGGGAAAATGTCAGAGTTAGTTCAAACCAGAGCCTCAGTGCTAAACACAGAGCCTGGAACAGAAGTGTTCAGAACATATATGTTGAATAGGTATGGAGGAGTAAATAGGAGGTTGAGTGTTAACATCACCAGGTCCTCTTGCTTTTGGACTTCCTAGCATCCAGAGCACCCTTGCTTTCCAGAAAGACATACCTCTCAGGGTACAGGGACAAATGGACAGTGTCAAACAGGGAGAAAGACCTAGGGGAGTGCTCTGAAGATAAGGAGGAGGAGCTTAGAGTTTCTGGGGAAAAGTTAGAATAAACTAGGTTTTCTCTCTTATCTCCAAGCCCCACACTTTATTTCTTTTATCCTTGTATTCAGTGGACCCAGGACAGTAGACCCATTGAGGATCAGGAAATTCACTGGAGAGGCCCAGGAAATCCACTATGTCTGGAATACATTGCCTCTCTCCCTTTCCATTGCTACTTCAGGCTGAAGGTTCCAGATCTTCACAAAAGCATCAAAGGCTTTCCATTCACCCCGGCCAAGGGCTCTGACCATTTAGCTCTTCAGGTTGTGGATGGGTAGTTGCTTATGCAAGGAGTGAAAAGTGTGGTCTCACTTCCATGTGTTTGTTATAATGAGGAATAAATGACAAGTCTTAAAAACTTCAAGTCCTTCCAGGCAGGAACTAAATATTTCAAGAGAAGTGTGGAGAAGAGGAGGGTTACTGGGCACTTTAACCCCAGTGTGACTCAACATAGAAGGATTCATACAGAAATATCTAGAGATTTTTATCTATTAATGGCCCAACTCTGTCAGATTGCCTGGAACCCACAGGCACTTTAGTTTCTAGTAAGTGGTATTGATATCGTTGTAATAACCTGGCTATTAATTAGTAACTGGAAAGGATCAAAGGGAAGCTACAATTTAGATGCAGGCCCAGTAAAGCCTGGGTAACATGGGAAGGTGCTTATCTGTCAGTCACACCTGGGAGCAGGTCATTGGCAAAAATTGGCTTGACCACCACAAGGGCATGAAATCTGAGATACATAAGCTCCTAAACAAAGGGAGTTCTCTCTCTTGCTCTCTTACTCTCTTGGTCCTCTGGCGCACTTGGCCCTCTGACGTTCTGGCTTGCAGGGCTTGCGCGCTCTGCACTCATCCATGTGGCCCACAGCCATGTGGACTCCACACAATGGATTCATGGACTTTAACTAGCTTGATGCTACATCGCACCCAGTTCCTCCATGGAAGGGAAACTCTGGACACTGGCTTTGCTTCTAGCTCTACTAAAGCCCCAGCTGCACATTTTCCAGGACTGGATGAAAGGAAATGGGACTTTGGAAACTCAGGGATGTAACTTCATGCAAGTAAAAATCATTCATTCTCCTGTGCAAGTCTTAGAAAATTATTCTTTCTCAAGATCTCATAAGAACCCCACTCCCACTAGCAACGGAGAGGAATTTCACCCATGCAATGCTCTGATAACAGTATTGGGGAAAGGACACTTGGGATTCCAAACTCTTGCATTCTTCCAGTTCTCTTCTAGGGATTTATGGGACATCAGGTAAGCCTGTTTCCTCACCTGTACAATGAGAATGCTGGATTAGACCACCTGTAAGCTCCCTTCCAGCTTGGAAACATGTTTCTAGTACCATGAGCTCTAAGCGGTGGTCTCGCTCGTCTCACTACCATAAATGCATTCAGGGAAAACGTTCCCAGAGGTCTCCGGCAGTGAGCTCGTGTGTTTTAAAGGCAAAGATGAATGTTTTAAAGATAATAACTCACTGTTCATTCTCATTGAGGCAATTTTCCTGCTCATGATGTTTTCTCTTTGGGGGTCCAATTTGGAAATACATCCAGTCAACTCAATGTGAATGGAAAAAAAAAATTGGGGGAAGATTTGTCTGCTTTATATCCTTGTTGATAATACTCACAAACAAGGCTCCACCTCTTTTGGAGGATGTTGGAAGGATAGGAAATTCTTATCCTTCCAGGTCTAAAAATAAGTATTTGTTGATGATCCAGACAATCTGCTTGAAACAGCAGCAGCTTGGAGTTTAACACATGAAAGACAAGAGTGCGTCTCCCTGGTTTACCAGAGTTAAAATAAAGCCGGCCTTTGGAAAAGGAACACCACGAAATGTTGTCCATGGTTCCCCCCCCCCGCCCCCATTTTCTTAGCCTGGTACTGAATTTTACACGACACATCCTTAAGTGCACACTTCAAGAGGAACATCATTTATTTCCTGTTAGGACTTAAAGTGGATTATCTATTCAGCTTGACCTTTAAAAAACTTATGACAGAAGTAGGATTTTTAAGGCTTCGCTTTATAGAAGGTCCTGAAGATTAAAGACAGTTCAGTCAATAAGGATTTTTCCTACTTGTTGACTCACAGAAGCATTGGTCTCCCATGGTTCTGTTTGTTCCCTTTGGCCTTCATGCTTTCTTTCAAGAGGGATAGCAGTGGTGCTCTCGGATACAGTGAAAATGAGTCTTAGACTGAATCCGGTCAAGCACACAAACCTTGATTAGCACGCTGGTACAACACAGTCCTACAACCTGCCCACCCAAACCGCCCTGCAGTTGCTCTGACAAGGACCTTGTGGGGAAGGTTTGCTGGGAGGGGCAGGGAGCATCTTCTGCTACGTCAGCAGGACACAGGGCCTGCTGACTTGCCCACTTTTTAGGCCTCATTTATGAAAGGGCATTGGAGACTGTCATCGTTCTAACCAATGACCTATTTTTGAACACATCACGCATTCATTTCACCATAGAAATATTTCTAGCAGCCCTTCTGCTCATTAATAAACTCTTTAGTGTAGAATTCCATACTTTAATTTAAATGCTAAGTAACTCCTCTGAAGGTATTGATAGGAGCAATCATTTGTTAACCATGCCTGGAGGGTTGGCACCTTATTTGTCTTTGAAGACTCACTAACTGCCCCAGAGTATAGATTAGAGGCGAATTGTCCAAGTATCTCACTGATTTTACTGAAGATTTTTAAAGCACATTACTGTACAAGCAATGTAGTAGTGACCAACCACAAAGTATTTAACCTCTGGAAGGTTCCGCTTCCTCATCTGAAAATGTTGATAAGAATACCCTTTAAGTCTAAGGGCTTGTTGTGAGGATTAAAGGAGACAATGTGGATAAAATAAACAAAATTGTGTGTTGGGTGGGGGGGGGTGGGGGAGGGTGCAGTGAGAGTGCATAGCTGCACGTAGAGTTTCTAAACATTAGCCCCCTTACACCAGTGGTCGGCAAACTCATTAGTCAACGGAGCCAAATATCAACAGTACAACGACTGAAACTTCTTTTGAGAGCCACATTTTTAAAACTTAAACTATATAGGTAGGTACATTGTTATTAACTTAATTAGGGTACTCCTAAGCTGGCCTTTGCTAAAAACGTCCTCAATCTGATTGAGGTACGTTCGCTGAGGTCAACCCCTTCCAACTCTCCCATCCACACTCGTCTTGTATACTTGTTTCGTCTATCTCTTTTCGTTCATCCTCTCTATATGTCCAAACCATCTCAACATACCTTTCTCAATCCTCGACACTACATCTTTTTTCACTCCACAATGTTCCCTAAAATTAACTTAATAAACTTTACTTAAAGTTTTAAGTCAACTTCGCACTATACGTGCGTGCCCGCAAGTGGTATTTTGTGGAAGAGCCACACTCAAGGGGCCAAAGAGCCGCATGTAGCTTGCGAGCCGCGGTTTGCCGACCACTGCCTTACACTTTCCACTTGAGGTATCCAAAGAAGGAAAAGGGAGAAGCTTGGCAGGGTAGACAGAGAAAGCAGAGATACCAAAGGGTATTTGGGGTTATTGCCTTTGGGGCTGCCCAACAATCTGGCCTGGCCATCACTGTCAAATGTCCTCACTCATAACACTTACAAAACATCAGACTTTGCCCTTGGATGGATCAGGAGCCTGATCCAGCTCTTACGTTTGGGGTCATCACTATGACACCACCAAAGATGTCAGAATGTGTTATGAATTCAAGTCTGTACACAAGACTAGAATTCCCAATTCAGCTCTACCACGGATTAAGCTGTGTGAATTTGGGTAAGTTCCTAGGACTTCTCTGAGCTTCAGGTTCTTCTTGTAAAAATACATTTTATGATCTCCTACAGGAAGAGCCCTGAGGGCTTGTTCCTGTCTGTTTCTCTTTCTTCTTCATGTCTGTTTCTAGTCCTTCCTCACCCCTTTGGAAAGGTTTTATCCGCCAGTCCAGGTCTTTGCTTGGGGAAATAACAGAAACTATAACATACCACCACCCAGAGAGAGTCTTCATTTAAAAACTGCTTGAGGTGGAGAGGAAGAAAAGGTAGGTGATCTCCTCATAAAATGTCACAAGACATAATCGTTTCCTTTTCTGTTTGCTTTATCTGGTCTTTATGCATCTGAAACCAGAGATTATGTCCAGATTCTCTCTTTTATCACTCTGAACTTGACCCCAGGGAAAGTGGATATGGCATCCAAATTTAGATGAATGTATTTAACATGGGGGGCTTATTTTATTTTTCCTACGCCCAGTTTCTCTGACTCATTTGCTGTTTCTATTTTCCTCCAAGGAGGGACCAAAAGCACAAATCTTCAAGTCTGTTCCATAAAGCAGCTGGGGACAGCAGCAGACACTGGGAGTTCTCTTCCTTCCAGGCACCGGGAGGCAGCCACGTGCTGCGGGGGGGCCGGCACGTGTCATCCCATGAGCGGTTTGCACAACATGTTTGTTCCAGAGCCCAGCTGTCAGGGCTCCCGCCGATTACCTGCCAGAAGCCCAGGCTTTGCTTTCTTATTAATGAAAACTGATCATGTGTGTATGTGTGTGTTTCATTATAAAAAGTTCACACAGTAAAGACATTCTATACATAAACAAGAATCCCACCCCCACCCACAATTACCATTAACATTTCAAGTGTGTATTTTTCCAGTCTAATAAGTATAGCATAATAAGTATAATTTATGTTTTTTCTTTTTTGCAAAAAATTAAATGACACGCATATGTGCTTTTTTAAAAACCAAAACATGGAATCATACCATAAATACTACTTCACAATGTGCTTTTTTTTAAAAAAACTTGCCATGCTGTAGACATTTAATCATGTCAATAGGAAAATTTTAGATGTTGTTTTTACACTGTTGTCTTTAAACGGCTCTATAGTGTTTCATTCTGTGCATATATCACAATTGCTTTAACTTGTGTCCTATTGATAGTTTTTTCCCCTTTTTTGTGGTTATTATAAACAATGCTAAGATACATATATTTACATGTTATTTCTTAGAACAAATTCCCAGATGCGGGTTGCTGGACTTTCCATTGTTCTCAGTGCCTTCGCTCCACACCATCCCTTATCACCACCTGTTTTCATAAAGTTCACCTCTTTTGGGGTACTTTGTGACCCGACTAATTCAGGGCACTATTATGTTGGGAATAAAACAAAGGAGAAAGAGAAGCAAATACCTGAATAAGCTGCAAACCTTTCTTTCTTCCATAGTCCATATTTAAGCATTAGTCTGCAATGCAGCCAGGCCCCGGACAAGAGGGGAAGGCAGTGGACTACAGACGGGACGCGTAGGCCCTTGGACACCTTGCTTCCCCTCCCCAGGCCAATCCTTCTCTCTCAACACACATTGCTTTCCAGGACCGGTAATGTGCTTTGCACGCAGACAGTTGCGATCTAAATTTTCTTCTTCAAATTCCAGGAATGAAGCAGCACCATGTGTGGATCAGCGATTCTGATTTCCCAGCTGTGACTGACACTCAGGTGAAGGCCTCATGCTCCCCGCTGTTCTGGTGGCCATTGCTCCCTCCTGCCTCTTCAAACCTGATCTCGGAGAGCCAAAACTTTGGGGCTGAACCCGATGGGGCAGAACCTGGTGGATGGGGGGAGGGGGAGGAGGGAGAGGCACATTTGGGGCCAGGGGAAGACCCCCCGAGAGACCTTGGTTTCTTCTGGTTCCTGTTTCTCCTGTCTATTCACTCTTTCAACCTGACCAGGGGGTCAAGAGAGAGAGCTGGGGGTGGTGGGGAGAGTTTTTGACCTTCAAGTTACTCAGCAGCTCCTGTGAATGGATGGAAATGGACTTTGACCTTGTGGGTGGGAAAGTGGCCTGGAGACTCTGTGGGGGTCCAGTGAGACTGTAAACACGGAATAAACAGAAAACTTGAGCCCACACCCCTCCTGTAAATCAGGACATCCTGGTTTCCATTCAGTCGCTTCCGTGCCTCGGATTAGTGATGAGAAGATCAAATGGGATGATATTTAGTTGCTTTGAAAATAAGTTAGAGTAGAGAACTGGAAGAAATACCTGAACAAATATATACAACTCCAACTCAGAGTAGTTCAGACTAGTTCTAGCCCTTATTCACATGGATAGTTTGAAAAGTGCTGGAAAAATAACTTCTCAAGATGCACAGTAGGCACCAAGTCGGGAGAGGCTGCATAAAAATGTTTAGGTCTTGCCCTAAACAATTGGTTAGAGCATCGTCCCAATATGCCAAGGTTGCAGGTTCGATCCCCTATCAGGGCACATGAGAGAATCAACCAATGAATGCATAAATGAAGTGAAACAACAAATCGAGGTTTCTTTCTTTCTCTCCGCACCCCCCCCTCCCGCCATGCCTCTCAAATCCTATATAACAAAAGGCTAATATGCTAATCGACTGAATGGTGGAACGACCAGTCACTACGATGCATACTGACCACCAGGGGACAGACGCTCAATGCAGGAGCTGCCCCCTGGTGGTCAGTGCGCTCCCACAGGGGGAGCGTCACTCAGCCAGAAGCCCTGAGAGAGGCTCACTGCGGGTGAGTGCAGCTGCAATGGCAGGAGCCTCTCCTGCACCTGCAGCAGTCGGACATCCCCTGAGGGCTCCTGGACTGCGAGAGGGGGCACGCTGGCTGAGGGACAACCCTCCCCTCCTCCCCCCCCCCCAAGTGCATGAATTTCATGCATTGGGCCTCTAGTCAATAAATAAAAATTTTAAAAAATGGTTAGGTCTTGGTTACTTTACTTAAAACAAAATTATTCATTTTTTAAACTTTTCAATTCTTCCAATTTAACATATTTATAGGTGTCTTTCTTTAAAAATAAACAAATTCTTCTCCCAAGTATGGCAAAACTAAGATTTGTGGAGACAGTAAGTAGCCAGAGATGGGGGGTTGACTCTGACGGTCCACACTTATAAGATAAAGTGAAGTTAAAATATTTACGATCCCTGATAAAGACTTGAAGCCAGACTCCCCACCCACCCCCTACCACCACCACCACCATCACTGAGATCCTGGGAGAGTAGGTACTTGAGGGTTTAACCCAGCCGTGGACAAACTACGGCCCGCGGGCTGGATCCGGCCCGTTTGAAATGAATAAAACTAAAAAAAAAAAAAGACCGTACCCTTTTATGTAATGATGTTTACATTGAATTTATATTAGTTCACACAAACACTCCATCCATGCTTTTGTTCCGGCCCTCCGGTCCAGTTTAAGAACCCATTGTGGCCCTCGAGTCAAAAAGTTTGCCCACCCCTGGTTTAACCAGAACCTTTTCCTATAGTTTCCAATTACTTCACTCTGGAGTGGGGAGAATTCATGGAAAGTCAGTATGAACAGTGAGGAACATGTGGGGGACACGTGATAGCTGGAGACTCTGCTAAAACCCTTCATTTGCCTCAGGCGGGGTGGGAGACTCCTGTTTAGTAAATTCTTCATCTGACGTCACCTCGATTTGCTAAAACAAACTTTATCTTCTTTGCAGGTCCCCACCTCTGACATTCATCTCTGTAGGAACTCTGAGTAACAACAGCTGTCAACACCCCAGCTCACACTGTCAGCTGTGGAGCTGTTGGGGCAGCTGAGGCCAGGGAGGGGCCACACCTGTGTTTCTGGTGTCACGATGGCAGGAGGCAGAGGGTGGCTGCAGGGATTTGGGGGTGACTGGGATGTAGGGTGTTGGGGGGAAGCTCGACTTTGCTATTCCAAACCCAGAGTCAATGTGCCTTTCACTGATTAAGTCATGAATAAAACCAAAGTCAGAAATAGCGATTGCTAATAATTAGGTGCTAAACCAAGACTCATTTAAATCTTTTGGCATTCCATGGTCCCAGGGCCCAGAGAGAATAATGAGAGAGATATAAATTGTGCTTCGGAATAAAATGGAAGACGTTTGGTGTTTAATTAAAGACTCTTTTGGGTTTGATTGGATTTCATCTAATAGTTGACATGCCCCTTACTCACTACCAGCTGGAAGGGGAGCCTGAGGCCTTTTCATTTTCTCCCTCTTCTCCTGGTTGGACTGGCACACACCCTTTGACCATCTTAAGACTTGATTCTGCCTTTTAAGTCTGTGGGACCCACACACATGCATGCATACATGTGTGTGTACTTGTGAGTGTGCATGTATGTGTGTGTCCTTCTCTTTTCCCTTCTTTTCAGCCTCTTGTGAACGTCAAGGGAAACAATCTGGTGCTTAACCTACCAAAAGCTGGTTTGTTATAGCAGTTATTGGAAGTTCTAGAAGCTTCCAAGTCTGTTTAATGATGTCTCTTTCATAGCGCCATAATTAACTATTCTAACTTTGAGGGATCTAAGTCCTCCTTCTTAAGTCTGAATTTTATTTATTTATTTTTTAAATATATTTTTTATTGGTTTCAGAGAGGAAGGGAGAGGGAGAGAGAGAGTAACATCAATGATGAGAGAGAATCATTGATTGGCTGCCTCCTGCATGCCCCCCACTGGGGATCTAGTCCACAACCTGGGCATGTGCCCTTGACTAGAATTGAACCTGGGACCCTTCAGTCCACAGGTTGACACTCTATCCACTGAGCCAAACTATACTCAAAAGGCCTAACTATTGTCCTGCCCTTGATTCCCACTGAGAAAGTTTGGGGGGACTTTCAGGATTCGTTGAAGTGTGTGCTTGGTCTCCTGGCAAGTGACTTACACGGAAAAGGGATTTAACAAACACAAGGAAAGTGTTTGACAAACTTGCCAGATGGCTCTTCTCCGCTTGTCATATTAGCTTGGTTTCGAGACTTACGATCCAATTCCCCTCGGAGCTGCGGCGTGAGCGGGAGTGTGTCAGAGGAATATCTACACAAACCCCAGGCAGAGGGTGTTTTCAATCACAAACCTTCTGGGTGACTTGAATCACACGGAGGGAGCTCGCAGGGCAGTTATGAAATCGCCCACAGAGCCTGTGCAGAAGGCAGGACTGTCTTTCCAACACAAAACTAAACGGAACCCGACTTGAGCACGACTTGGACTTGGTGTAATTGCACTTCCTGCTGCACTGGGATTGGGTGGACCAAAATAGATGTACGACTGGCTTTTCTCAGGCGCATGGATCACAACCAGGAGGAAGAAGAAAATGCCAAAAGTTTCTCAAGGCAATTTTTTTTTTTCATTTTCCATACAGAAAGGTTGGGAATGTTGTTGTTGTTGTTTTTTAAACTCCTTCAAGATTTTAATGGCTATGATCATTTGATGGGAAAAAATGGAGAGAATCCCCTCCCCCGAGAGTAAAAAAACAATTCCACTGCAAGGTCGCCTGCTCAATTGCAGAGTAATTATTTATTTTAGGCCTGATTTTCCCACGTCTGAAATGGAGTCTACAGTAAAACTTCACTCTCCGAGGCCCTTGAGAGCAGGTGCTGTTTTTATGCCCACAGGTGGAGTTGGGGCAGGGGAAAGCCAGGCCAAGTGTATCTGCTAGATGTTCATAGATGGGCTCTTATGTAATTGTCCTGTTCTTGTGTGTGATTCTGTTTAAAGTGAAATGGACGGGAATAGGAAATGTTCTTTCTCAGTCCAGTTGAATAAACTAATATTGCTTAAAGGCTTGAGTTTTTCTTAAAACAAAATCAAATGAAACAAACAAACAAAAAAAATCCTGGCAAGAGCATTAAAACTGGAAGTCAGAAGACCTGGCTGCTCTCCCGTCCCAGCTCTGCCATTGATTTTGTTTGTGACTTAAACACTTGGATCCTTGTTTTTCCCATCTGTGGAATGGGGGTGAAGGGGAAGGGTTAGACCAGATGACTTTTAAGATTCTTTCTACTCTAGATAGGAAACTATAATTTTCCTTTTTAGTCCTGTTTGGATTATACATTATCAACCCTCACCTTCTTTCTTGGGCGGCTGGATAGGTGGAGAGGAGATCACCTTTCTTTACAAAGTTCTTAAAATAAAGATCTTAGAAGTACATAGGTATAAAGGATTAGTGTTGATCTCTGTCAGGGATTATTTATATAAGTTTTAGGTATGTTAAAAGGTCACTGACTGAATAGAATTTCAAAATCAATTGTGAATTAAAACTTGGATTTCTAAGCAATCATCTTAGTGGGTAAGGCCAAGTGGATCACCGCCCATCTTTGCATTTGCTTTCCACTCTGCCTGGAGCCTCTCTCCTTGGGAACTTACATGGCAGCCTCCTTGGCATTTGGTTCCCAGCCAAAATGTCCCCTCCCCACTTTAGGGCTGTCTCTGACCACCTATCTAAAGAAAGCCCTTCTCTCTTACCACCAAATTATTCTGTTTTATTCTCTTTCTAGCTCTTATAGCTATCTGAAATTCTTTTACATGTTTCATTTGTTTACTTGTTTCTTGCCTAAATCATGAGAGCTTCATTGTCTACAGTTTGTCTTAGTCTCTGTGATATCTCCAAGGCCTAGTATCAAATTCTTAATAGGTCTTTGCTGAACAAATGAGCAAATCTCTGTTTCTCCTTCCCCCCTCATGATACTACCACTCTGAACTTCTCACGTGTCTTCAAGCATGCCATGCAATTACCTCCATGCTATTTGCTCTGCCAAGAAGGCCCCCTTTCTCTTACATTCTGCCAGCCCTCGAAGCCCAAATGCCATCCCTCCTCTGGGACGGCACCAGGACAGAGCACCTGGAGCTACTGGAGCTCCTATCCCATTGTTCTGACTTCATCTGTCTTATCTTTAACGTCAGGGACCAAGCCTTACCTCAGCAGGTGCCTGACCCAGGAGGGGCTGATAAGTGTTTGTGAATGAATGATTTCCTCTGAAGCTTTTGGATAATCAGACTTGTATATGCTAACTTTCACTTATGAGGGATGTTACTGAAGATTTTTATAATACAGAAGGTATTTCTTAAAACCCATCGGGAAAGTAACACTGGTAGAAAACATAGCGTTCTATAAATATTTATTGTTGAAGAAATATTTTTTTCTAGTTTGCCAAGAGCATGGAAATTATTATAAGTCTAGAAAAATAACATTTAAGTAACTATCCCAGATTTTAGGATCAGTCTTAAAAGTCTTAAACTTGGGAGGATTTAATGGAAGGTTTGTTTAATGGAGCAAGATTTCCTGGAGGGCTTGATGTTATGGTTTTGATGTTTTTAGATGCTTATGTCGATGACGAATATTATCGTGGGGTAATACACTTCCTCTTGGATTACTCTTTTGGATGTCTTCTCAGTTGGTGTGATTTCGCCTTACTCTTAACGCCTCAGCTCTTTTTATGCTTTTCTGTTTCTTGTGTTATAATGTTTGTATCTTATTTCCTCTATTAATTTTGAATTCTTTGAGGGCAGGGCTACAGCTTACTCATCTCTGTAACTCTTGCATAACTCAGTGTAGAAATAGAAATTCAATACATTGGGCCAAATTCAGAATTTACTTATATAGCCAAGTTTCCTTACAATCAAAAGCAAAATGGAAAAAAAGAAAAACTGATGAGAGAGTGATTTACAAATCAGAATAGCGATTTATGATGAGTTTGTGTTAATGCTGCTTGGTAAATATTTCTTTTTTTAAAAATGTATTGATTTGAGAGAGAGAAAGGGAAAGAGGGTGAGAGAGACAGAAAGAGAGAGAGAGAAAGAACATCAATTTGTTGTTCCACTTACTTATGCATTCATTGGTTGGTTCTTGTATGTGCCCTGACCAGGGATCAAACTTGGAACCTTGGTGTATTTGTCTGACACTCTAACCAAATGAGCTACCCAACCAGGACTTGGCAAATATTTCTGGTCACATTTTCAGATTATACTGTCCTCACCCCATTGTGGTTGGGAGAAGCCACATGGCTGGTTCTAGACATTGAGTTGTGAATAGAAATGGTATGTGTCATGTTGGGGCTAGAGCTCTGACCAACCATCCCAGTGTGCCTGAGAGTGAAGGGTTTCCCAGGACATAGAACTTACAGTGTTAAACCAGGACAGTCTCTGGCAAACTAGGCTAGTTGTCACTTTCACTGGAGCATTTAATAGCTGATTCAAGATCCTCCACAGCTCTCTCTCTTTTATTTTTTCCTTCTGGCAGAGACTAGCAATATTCAGGTAGTAGGTACTCCATCTCTCTAGAACTTTGGATCACACATGGACTGGATCCACCTGTGATGAGCATGTTAGCAAGAGCAATAAATAAAACTTTATTTTTGCATACCACATAGATTAGAGAGGTTGGGTTTTTTTGCAGCATAACCTAGCCTAGCCAGACTGATACATGGATACAAACATTTGGGTTTGTAAGCATTGGTGAATAAGTACTTCTTCTTTTCTTCTAATAGGGAAATTTGCTTAGGCAATCAAATAATATTACAAGTTTGCTTGGTTAAATTAGGAACATATAATAATAATCTTATTATATTTTCATTAATCTGTCTCAGGTTTATCCATCATTCTCTTCTCTGAAGAGGCATATACATGAAGTCAACTTGGTCATGGACTGTCTTTCATTAATAGTATTGGAGAAGAACTGCCTAATTAATAAATGCTAATTTCCCTCTTCAGACTCAACATCATAATATTACTTTAATCTCACAATAGGTTACAATTCTACATAGGAATGTTTCCATATTAGAACAGCAGTTTTCCAGTGATATTTAAGGAGGGCCTCAGTCTTATCAGTAAATTTTCTCTCACACATACTTCAGGGGGGCATTTTTATCCCTCAGGGAGGGGGTGATTTTATTTGTCCAACAGTTGTTAATGCCTATTTCCTGCCAGGTGCAAACAAGACAGACAAGATGCCTGACCCATTAGGATTCATATACATTTTTTCTTTTTTTAGGGTTTATATTTCTATTAGTTGGGTTAGCATTAGCTATAACAATAGAGATTCGTTATAGTTCAGTGGATAAAGAAGATACAAGTTTATTTCTCGCTCACGTAGCCATCCAAAGAAACATGTCAATTTGGCGGACAGTCCTGCTCCTCGCTAGCTATCAAGAACCCAGGTTCTTTCACTGGTTTTCTTCACCATCAACTAGGGTCTCACCATTGCCACTTTGTTGTAGCTTGAATGGTGGGTGGGTTTGCTGGTAGAAAGTAACAAAAGAACACAGAGGAGGCAGAGCACTCTATTAAGTCTCAAGCCTGCAAGTGACAGGTATCATTTCCGTTCATTCCCTTGGAGAACTTAGTTAAAGGGCACTTTTAACTGCAAAGCAGGGAAATGCCATCAACTAGGGTCTCACCATTGCCACTTTGTTGTAGCTTGAATGGTGGGTGGGTTTGCTGGTAGAAAGTAACAAAAGAACACAGAGGAGGCAGAGCACTCTATTAAGTCTCAAGCCTGCAAGTGACAGGTATCATTTCCGTTCATTCCCTTGGAGGAGAACTTAGTTAAAGGGCACTTTTAACTGCAAAGGAGTCTGGGAAATGTGGTCTGCTCATGTGCCCAGAAATAAAGATGAAATGGATTATGGTGGACAACTAGCAACCTCAATCACAACACTCTAGTTGAAGATACAAGAATTTATTACATACTTCTCTGTGCACAAACCTCTTCTTGTCACTGTGTCTTGTCACTGTGGAGGATACAAGGAGAAAAATAAGGTATCTATCCTGAGGGATTTACATCTTAGTAGGAAAAATTACTCTTTATGTATTACAAACACATAGCTATAGGATAAGCCAGAATGTTATAAATGGCAAGAATGGTACAAGTACAACATGCACAGGGAGTTCAAAGGACAAAGGGTTGTGACAGGCTATGATGTCCCTGTGGATGTCCCTGCTGCTTGGCTCTTCCCTGTGTAATATCCATGTTTCTCTGTTGGTGTTTATGCCCTACAGCATCCTCTGTGGAATATCAACTCACCTATAGTTGGTCTCTTCTACAGAAATGGATCTCCCCTATTATTCCTCATGGAACATTTATCACCTTTATAATGTCCCCCATGGGTAGGGTGAATATATAACTTGTCATCCAAATAAGGGCAGTTTTGAGAGTGAAAAGAGGAGCAATTACTTCTTAAACTGGGGCTACAAGCATAATCCATGATCATGTCGGGCACACTGGGATGTATGGTCACCCTACCAATGGATATTTCACTGGGATATGAACTTCTCCTGACAGCCAGTGCCCCAGGCCCCCAGCCTCCATTTAACTGCGCTACCTTCTCAACAGGTTTCCTACAGGTGGCTAACTCCTAGCTTATAGATTCATGTACATTTAAATTGAAAAAGACATTATTTGCTAGGTTTAGTTGTCCTGGTTTGGGAGTTTTATGTTCATTGTTTTTTTTTTTTTTTTTTTTTTTTTTTTTTTTTTTTTTTTTTTTTTTATCAAGTCATTTTTTTTCTTCAATATTGAGATGTTGAGGGTAGAATTGACTTTTGTTCCTATAGTTCTTGTTTTATTCAATACAATCATGCCTTGTATTCATGGCCTAAGTTATTTCATTCTAATTTCTTTACTCATAAAATAAACAGGACACAGCCTGCTTTGAGGAAGACCTATCACAAATGCAAGGCATCTTATTTATTAATTTTTTAAGTTATTATTTGGTAGGGGTACGGTGGGAATGCCAGGGGTGGAGTGGGGGGCAAAGGGAAAATGTCGTGGGAGTGTAGTATGTATTCTCATAGACTCCTTTTAGGAACACAGTGGAGGAATGTAGGGAGCATAGCAAGCGAGTTGGAATCAAGCCAGTCTGGATGGCTCTGTCCTCGCAACGGTGGGAAAGTGCTCATTTTGAACACAAGTGCCTTATATGTTGAATTGCTCAATGCTGTGGGATATAGGATATGTGCTTTGTTTGTCATGCAAAAAAAATTCCAAATTCTGTGACCTTGAGACCCAGCACAGTGATCTGGAAAAGAGTGGTTGGGAACTCTCGAGTCCTCTGAACTCATTCGCTGGGTCCTTTAGCAGCTGGGATGCTCTCTTCTTGTCTGGGAAGCTGGCAGCTGATGTTAGAGAACTTTGTAAGTGTTTGACACTGGGGCAAGTTTTGAAAAAGTTGTGCCCTCTCCTTGCCAAACTTCCCAAACTATTCGGGATTTCAGGGGGGAAAAAAATGAAGCCAACTTTTTATTGTTCAGGGTTCTCTTAGGGACAGCTCACCTGTGATCTGGGTCAAATCCTAAACAATAAAATTCATTCCTTCACGATGATGTATTGTTTGCTCACTCATAGGAGGTGGGGCATGGGGGTGGAGGAATGGAACTGGATGGAGCCCAAGAAATTAGCTGTTACTTTTTTGGGCTCCTGAGAAGTCAAGGGATCTAGAACCCAGAAAAAAAATAGAATATAAGAGTTTGGACCCTGGAAACTGTGAAGCAATGCTTACTCACCCACAAGATAGGCACTCTTATTTCCACAATATGTGGACAATAAAAATGGATAATGTTGATTCGGTGTGTACCATCGAGCATGCATTGGGTTAATTTTTTTATATCCTCTCATTTGCACTCTCATAAACTCCATGAGGAAGGTATTATTATCCTTATTTCCTGGATGAGGAAATAGAGTTTTAAGAGATGAAAAATTTAACCCAAAGTCCCAATTAAATAATTGGGTCCCCTTCTGACTGACTTCAAAGCCCCACTTTTAAGGGGAGAACTCTACCTCGTTGAGACAAAAAGGAAAGTGAATCAAATGTGCACGTAATATAAATACTTTGTGTGACATTTTGGGGACTGCACTTCTAAACTGTGCTGAATAATACACCTTCCATGGCTTCTATTTGTGACATCTCTGGGTTTATTTCACTTTACCTGACTTGAGCCTTCCAAAGGGAGTGCCACTTAGGGAATATAATGCAGTAAGCAAACTGAATTTTTATTTCTTTGGAGGGAGTATTGCGTGGATATTAAAGAGGCAGCCAAGGGATGCAGATGCTGTTGTTCAAGGCCAGGACTTCTTCATGATCAGTGGGCCATGGAGTAGCCTGTGGTTGATGGTGGCCCACTTCTCTTCTCTGGAAAAGCTCAACCTGAGTCTATCCAAATTAGGAAAAGCTGGTGTATTCTATGAAGGATTCCAAGAAACTGCTCCATATTGTAGGAATCAGATATTTGACTACCTCGAGATAATAAAATTTTAAAAAATAAATTTAAATGTTGCTTTATTTGTTGAAAAACTCTAAATGAAAAATATTCAGAACATTAATCTAAGGATTTGGATTGGCAGAATTTTTAAGCGGTTATCTCTCTCTGAGCAGAGGTTTAGTCAGATATGACTGAACATTGGTCATGTGAACTCAACTCCTTCTAGATAGGGCAAGTACTGAAAGTGGTTAATTCTGATTGTAGGAGGAAATGTAATTTCATTTTTAAAAATGCTATTCACTATTTTCTACATTTAGTATGTTACTTTTATGATTATTAAGATAGAAATATTATTAAAGATCTACATATTCTTGAGTCTCAAAGCTAAAACTTCTTTAACCTGCCATGTATTGGAAGTGAGGTGTGTGTGTGTGTGTGTGTGTAGGACTGTCATCTATAGGTGTTTCATTATCCTCATTATTTCTCAGTCAGGGACCACTGTTTTCTCATTGCCATGAGTTGAAGAGCATTTATTTCCTACATATTTTATTGATGTGTAGTTTGAATAGGCAAATATTCAAACCTCCTTCAATACTTGGAAGCCATAAGAAGTTTCCTCCTGGGAGCAAACAAAGCTATCAGTTTTTTGTGTATTTTATACACATTTATTTCAGCCAAAAATAAAAACAAAAACAGACTGGAAATAAACTGAGTTTTGGGTTGCTCTGCTCTGGCTGACCCACCTACCCTATCCTCTCTACCTTTTTCTCTAGGACTAAGACATCTGACTTATGATTCAGAGTTTAATCTCTACCATTTTCTTATTCCTTCCTCTTCTAGCTCAGAGAGAAAGAGCCACTCCTATTTATTTCTGATCTCCAAATACCTGTTGTTTTATTCTTTCCCCTTTTTTGGAATTTACTATTAGCTGATAGAATGGTACTTTTGTGCAGAAGAAATGAAGAGGAGAGGAGAGAAGGGGGCCGCAGCCAATTGCTACTGGCTCTGGAAACAGCCCCCATGCACCCCCCAAGCTGTGTTCTGTGCAGCTCACAGACTGTAGAAGGCAGGAGTCCATCAAGGGGGTGACCTCACGGCCTCGGAGAGTGCAAGTCCTCCTCACTCCTACCTCTGCTGGGGTTCACAAAGACTTCCTCCTTCATTCCCCTGGCCCCTCAACCAAGGCACCAGGTGCTTGTGGGCCTTTCAACAGCCTCCCCATTTCACTGTTGGGAAAGGCAGGCAGTCACAGTGAAGGGGGTTGTGAAGCAAAGCCCAGTTGCTGAGCTTACAGCCTATTATGCATTTGCAGTATCATTAGTGGCAGCAAGAATCACACGCTTATAACTTCCCCCCCCCCCAAAAAAGTAATTTACCCTCCTCTCCCACCTCAGCTCAGCAATAGTCAGAATTCAATGCTGTTCCTCCTCCGGGGTCCCCAAGCACACTAAATCACAGACTGCCACGAGAGAGGGGTCTGGTTCCCCCCTCCCCGCCCCACCCCTGGCTTGGCAGGCCCACGTGTCTCTCACTGATCTGATTTGAGAATTTCCAGCCTCAGTACCACTATGAGGAAACACACTTGATTTTCCCTGAAAGAAAAAGTCCCATGGTCAAGGTCATCTGTCTGTTTCTGACGTGGTTGTCAGACAGCTTCAAATACGGTGACTCATCGGCACAGGTCGGAATAAACCTCCTCGCTACCCTGTGTGAGAGACGGGCTCCCACCGCCTGGGCAGGCTGGCTCTGCCGCTGGTAAATCTCCTCCCTGGAGCCCAGCGCTGAAGAAATCGTCTTTAATGACAGCCTCTGAATAGCCCAGGCTCGCTGCTCTGGTTAATTGTTTGTTTGGGTTCCCTACAGGCCCTTGGCTAATATTTCAGGCCTCAAATGAGGTAGGAACCACTGGCTAGTGAGACAAATCTGCATGCTCCCCTTTCCTCCCGGGAATGGTCTGGGGTCCAGGAGGTGAAGGGCTGGAGGGATGCAGAGGGGAAGAATGCCATCCACGTGCACGTGGCCTCTTGGGCAACCCGCCCTTCTTGTGCTCTGGGCGTTAGCCACCCCTGCGGCGCATGGAGGGTTCCAGGTAGACCAGCCAGCGATCTCCAGGGCAAATCCCCCTTCCGGGATCTGGTCTTCTGGTTGGAGTTTCAGATCTAGATGTGCAGATTAGGCACAGAAGAACATATATCATATATGTGTTGTCATATCATCCTAATCACATTTCCAAGAGGAGACGATCAGTTTAGAATAAGAAGCCCTAGCTGGTTTGGCTCAGTGGATAGAGCGCCGGCCTGCGGACTGCAAGGTCCAGGGTTCAATTCCAGTCAAGGGCACTTGCCTGGGTTGTGGGCTCCATCCCCAGTAAGAGGTGTGCAGCAGGCAGCCGATCAATGATTCTCTCTCATCATTGATGTTTCTCTCTCTCCCCCTCTTCCTTCCTCTCCCTTCCTCTCTGAAATCAATATATATATATATTAAAAAGAATAAGAAATATAACCACCAGTGGACCAGAAAAGAGTTAATTGAGCAGCTCATTTTCTCCCTGTAGACTTATGTACATGTGAAGCCAATTGTAATTTTAGGAAGGCCCTGGTGCAGCTAGAATCAAAAGGAAGGGAGTGAATTAAAATGTACATCCAATTTTATTTACCCATTCATTGTTCTCATGTGTGTGTGTAGCTGACTTGCTAAAGTTAAAAAATAAAAAGCACCCTAACTGGTTTGGCTCAGTGGATAGAGTGTCGGCCTGCAGACTGAAGGGTCCTGGGTTCGATTCTGGTCAAGGGCATGTACCTTGGTTGCGGGCACATCCCCAGTAGGAAGTGTGCAGGAGGCAGCTGATCGATGTTTCTCTCTCATCGATTTTTTCTAACTCTCTATCCCTCTCCCTTCCTCTCTGTAAAAAAAATCAATAAAATATATTTTTAAAAAATAAAAAAAATAAAAAGCTTTACAGAGTTTCTGTTGTTCTATCTTTTTATTTACTATGTGTTTTTTCAGGTAATAATAAACATGCACATGCTAAATAATTCAAATAAACAAAGGGGATACAGTGAAAGCAGAAGCATTCTCCCACTTATGGGCCCAGTTCTCCAGTCCCTGTCCACAGCTACTTGTTTCTTGTGCTTCTTCCTGGAGATAAACTGGATGTGTAGAAACATACATGTGTGTATATTTCTTCCACTTACATTTTATATGTTCATCTGGAGTACCCTAGACACTGTTATATGCCTTGCTTTTTCACTTAACACTGTACTTGGACATTTTTCTATTGTATGGATATACCATAATTGATGGGCACATCTGTTACTTGATATCTCTTGCTATTACAAAAACTGCTGAGATTAATAATTTAAGAGGTATTTTTTACTATGGAGTGCTCTATAAAATATCCACCTTCTTCAATGGAGAACTCTCTCCTCCATGGAGTGGTCTTGTCTACCAGGCCCAGTGGTTTTCTTCCTGGACAGATATACACAGATAAATTCTGACCCTTCTTTTTCTTTTTTGCTCAACACTCTCTAACTCTGCCCTCTGCCCAGGCAGGTTTCATGTTTACCATTATCCTTCCTTTTGGGCACAATGTAGTTAACTAGGTTTTTGTCTTTTTAGTTAGACCAATCCTATATAATAAAAGCCTAATATGCTTAGTGTCCAATTGTCCAGTTGTCCATTCAACCAATGAAAGCATAATATGCTAATGATATGTTAAGGCCGCTCAACCGCTCGCTATGATGTGCACTGACCATCAGGAGGCAGACGCTCTGACTGGTAGATTAGCTTGCTGCTGGGGTCCTGCCTATCATACATGCTCTGGAGCCCTCCTGCAGTGCCTCCCCCACTGACCAACCTCCCGCATCCCTCCCGGGCCCCGATCGTGCACTGGTGGGGTCCCTCAGCCTGGCCTGCACCTTCTCACAATTTGGGACCCCTCAGGGGTTGTTGGAGAGTCAGTTTCAGCCTGATCCTGCAGGCCAGGCCGAGGGACCCCACTGGTGCACAAATTCGTGCACCAGGCCTCTAGTCCTATATAATAAAGAGCTAGTATGCTGAACAGCAGCACAACTGTCTAGACCACCTTCCGGATGACCATCCAGATGACCGTCTGAACGAAGCTGGGGCTGCGAGGGCCAGCCAATGCTGTGAGGGGCTGCGAGGGCCGGCTGAGGCAGCCAGGGCTATGAGAGCCCAGCCCCTTGCACGAATTTTGTGCATTGGGCCTCTAGTATTTTAATAAATGCTTTTCAGAGACTATTAAGTAACCAAGATTACATTTTAGATTTCCCAAAGCTCCTCAGACATATCGTTACAGAAAATTGTGTAGGGATGTGTAGTATAGAGATGTAGTGTGTGTGTGTGTGCATGTGTGTGTGTGTGAGTGTGTGTGTGTGTGTGTGAAATTTGTTTAAGTTTTGGGGGGAAGGAGGTTTACCTTGCAGCAATGCAAATAACTTAAAAATGAATATTCAAAATCTTTGTTTTTAAAAGTCCCTCTGGCACATTGCCACCAGAAATTCCTTATTGACCACATTTCTGCTGACTCCCACCTCCTGCACCCTCTTTCAGGGCCTACTTTGCTTTGGTATGATGGGTTGTTAAAAGCCTGGGCTATCCAACACTATCAGCTTCTCTCCCTCCACAAAGATTGGAGTATACATCTCTGAGTATTTAATGCCCTGAAGAGTACAGAAGTGGGGCATGAGGACACTAGAATGATACTATTATCTACCAGTGCCTCTTAGGTAGATACTCAACTTACAAGAGCCACGTCAGTGAAAACTAAAACCCATTAGGGTAAGCTAACTGCTACTTTATTTGTGATTTCCTCTTTGTAAGTCTCCTAACAAATAGACCTCCAAGTATATAATGGCTCTACCATGCTCCAAATTTATTTCTTGGGATATATAGGCCCTGGCTGGGTATCTACTTCCTAGCAACAACTCTACATTATGGAAGGAGGTGTCTGGATTTTTGTTAGATACCTAACTATTTTCCTCTTATAATCATCATCATGTTTTTATATATCATCTTTTGAACACTTATTATTTACAAGGCATTGTAATATACATATTCTAATTCTAATCTAAGTTCTCTAACTAGTAAGTAGTCATTTACTATAAATATCACCATATTTTATAGATGAAGAAACTAAAATTCAGAGATTAAAATTACTTGCCCAAGATCATACATGTAGTACATTTTGAAACTGTGATTCAAATCCTGGTCTACCTGATTCTAAAACCTAGTGCTTTTTAAAATTTACTTTATTGGGGGTGACACTGGTTAATAAAATTACATAGGTTTCAGGGCTACAATTCTGTAATACATCATCTGTATATTGTATTGCGTGTTCACCACCCTACTCCCCTTTCCCTCTGGTAATCACCATGCTGTTGTCTGTGTCTATGAAGGTTTTTGTTGTTGTTGTTGTTGCTTAATCCCTTCACCTTTTCCACCCAGCTCCCAAGCCCCCTCCCCTCTGATAGCGTCCGTCTGTCCTCTGTATCTATGTGTCTTAAAACTTAGTGCTTTTAATTTTTATGTTATAGTACTTAGGTAGAACTGACACATTTGAACTTTTAAGAGCTAAATTAGAAGGCCAGCCTCAATGTGCCCTTTATTTTTCTTACTTTCTTCTAGTGGCACCATGAACAAGGCCTGATGTTCTGAGTAATCATTATCTTACCTCTCCTGTCTGCTGTCTAGAATCTGGATTATTTACAATTGTTCTCAAGGATTCAGTTTCCATTCTTATAAGATTGACTCTCAAATACTAGTATTTATCTTCAGCCCTAATATTTCATCTTAGCTTAGACTCATATATTTGACTGCATACTCACCATTTTCGTAGGCACCCCAAATTTAATATGTCCCCCACATGAAGGCATTGTCTTTATATACTCAGATCTGTCCATTTCTCAGACTTGTTAGTCAATAGCTCACTGGCTTTGATGAGTTCCCCAGGGTAGGTCTGCCAAACATTTATTTTTCCGTTGCTGCTCACCTCTTAAAGATTCAGTAGATTCTCACATATTTTGCATGTTTTCTAGATGGTCCAAATGTCATCACTCTTGCTGACAAGATGGAGGGACTATTTTGAGATGGTGATGATGATTATCTCAAGAAAACTTCTTCCATGTGCAAGCCTCTACTCTTTTCACTCTCTGTTTGACACTGAGGAAGCTGGGGGAAAACTTCCAGATCATGCAAATCCTTAGGCACTCAGGCATGGCCTGAGTCATGGACTCCCACTCATGGAGATACATTCATGCTTTTGAAAATAACGGTGTGGGCCATACATGTACCTTCCATTATCTCAAGTCCCTCTGCCCCCAACCTCTTCTCTTGTTCCTCCCTGCCTCTCCCACCTCTGAGCTGATCTGAATGTAGAAAAGAGCCCAGCACATCAGAGTTCCTCTTCCACACGGATATTCTGAAAGTCTGTGGGAAGATGGTACTTACCCTGAGTAAGCTCAGTCTATGGAGATGCAGGGGCCTGCCCAAGACAAGGGTCATTTGGGGTTATCTTAGTTTCCCCTTCTTCATATCACCTCTTAAATGATTATGTCCTCTCCTGTGGTCAAGAACACAGCTTATCTGATAACTTGTATAGACTCAGGGTACATAGTAGCTATTTCTGCTTTTTTCCATCTACACACTGAGAAATCAACTATCTTTAGAAGGCCTAATAGTATAACTAAGAGCATGTGGGCTTTGGGGTAAGAAAGACACTCTTATTACCTCTGTGATCTTAGTAAAGTTGCTTAACATCTCTAAGACTCAGTTTCTTATTTTGGGAAATAAGGATAATAATTATGCTCACTTTTAAGGGAATCTGTACGAAGACAAACTAAGATTATATATGCAAAGCACTTAGCACAGTACCTAGCATGTAGCAGTACTCAATAAATATTTTGAAAATTTCTTACTTGGAATGAGTATAAAGCCGCCCCACTGTTTTAAATATATATATTAAAACATATATATATGTTAAAAATAATATACATAATTATTTTTTAACATGTGTATAGCATCACAAGATGTACCTTTGGGATCATAATTACTTCAATTTATTTTTGGTGTCTTGGAGTACACATGGAATATGACCATTCTAAAATGTCTTCATTCTAGGTGCCATACAAAACAATGTGGATTCCATCCTCTGTGTTGTTAAACAGAGAGCTGCTACCCTGGCAGCACTCATCTATGCTGATAGAAATCAAGTTAGTGGTTATCTTGATTTGGGGGGTGGGGGGAGTGACTGGAAGGGGCACAAGGGGCACTTCTGAGGCACTAGAAATGTCCTGCTATTGATCTGGGACTAACTGCTCAGGTTGTTATGTTTTTGAAAATTCACTGAACTGTATGCTACGCAGGTACATTTTTCTCTCTATTATGCTTCAGTATACAGTTAGAACTGTGAAACTCCTAGGAAATCAATCTAACCTGGCAAGATAGCAAACCAACATTTAAAATCCTGCTGCACGAAAGTGGAGACCATATTGCTCTCTTCCCCCGACCCTCTCTCTCTTTTTCCTTAGATAATGCCCTATTAAATGTAATTGGGATGAAAGAAAGCAAAGTGTGTTGGACATTTGAATTTTATGCCTCTATCCTAAGTGTTTATAAATTTAAATTTCATCTTGTCTGAAATTTACATTTCACTCAGGTTATTTTGTTTACATCTGCTTAGTATTGTGGTACCTACCCTTCTTTTTAATATAATATCATTTAAAATAATAACAGTGACAAATTTATGAAACAACTCTATACAATTAATCTTTGGAATTAGGATATCAACAGTACATTTAAAGTGTTCTGAGTATCCTTTTCTGATCTAATATTCATCTCTCCTACTTTTAAAAATATTTTATGTGTCACTAAACAATATTATAGCTGTTTCTGATTTAAAATTTTATGGTTCAACTGTTCTAGATAAAGCCAAAATGTTTTCCAAGTGTTTTTTGTTTGTTTGTTTTACCAATTTTTACTCTCACTGGTAGTGTTTAAGAATTTCTATTGCTTCCCATTCTCACCAACAGTTAATATTGTCAAATTTCTTAATTTTTCCCAAGTTGCAAAATTTTCTAAGTTGTAAAATGATAACCTATTTTGGTTTTAATTTGCTTTTCTCTCGTTATCAAGGGGTTGAGAATTTTTTTATGTTTATTTTTGCTGTTACTGTTTCTTTTTTGTGTGAAATGTTTGTAGGTGTTTTTTTTCTGATTTTCATTGGGGTTGTGTGTATTTTTTTATTGATATGTAGGAAATACATATATATATTTGATAAAAGATTCATTGCTGTTCGTATGTGTTGCAAATATCTTTTTCAAGTTCTTAACTTGTCTTTTTCTTTTCTTTGTGGGCTTTCTTTTTTAATTTTCATTTTCGTTAATAAAAATTATACACAAAGAATCTATTTTGAAAAGAAACATCCAATTTGGAGGACTTACAATACATAATTTTAAAACTTACTATGAAATTGCAATCATTAAGTTAGTGAGGTATTGGTCTTCTGACAGGGATATAGATAAATATAATGGAAGGGAGAGTCCAGGAATAGATCCACATAAATATGGTCAATAGAATTTTTAGCAGAGATGTAAAGGTAATTTAATGAAGAAGGGATACTCTTTTGAACAGATAACGTTGGAACAGTTGACGTTTATATGTAAAAACACAAACAAATAAATAAACCTGACTCTTCCCTCAAACTATATACACAATTTAACTTAAAATGAATCATAGGTTTAAACATAAGAGCTAAAATAGTAAAACTTCTAGAAGAAAATATGAAAATATTTGTGATAGTGGGTTAGTCAAAGATTTTTTAGCTAGGAAACAAGAAAGTACAAAGCATGAAAGAAAAATAGATATATTTAACAAAATCAATATTAAAAACTGCTTTTCAAATGACACTGTTGAAAGAATAAAAAAGCAACAAATTAGGAGAAAATATTTGTAGAACACAAATCTGATGAAGAACTTGTATGTAGAATATATAGAGATAATTAAAATTCAATAACAAGATTTTAAACAATACCATTTAAAAATAGAAAGAAAATTTAACAAATACTTCACCATGGCAAATAAGCATATGAAAAGGTATTTAACACCCTTAGAAATTAGGGAAATGCAACGTGAAACCACAATGAAATATCACTACACACTTACTAGAATAGACAAAATTAAAAAAGACCTATTTGTGTCAAATGTTTTCAAGGATGTGGGTTAACCAGAACGTTTCTGCTTTGCGGGTGGGAATACAAAATGGTACAACCATTTTGATAAGCAGTTTGGCAATTTCTTTTTCTTTTCTTTGTCTTTTTAAGTTTTGTTTTTCCTTCAGCTTGGCAAATTCTTTGAAGTTAAACAAACACTTACCATGTGACCTAGCAATTCCACTCTTAGGAGAAATGAAAACCTGTCCATCCTAAGATCTGTATGCAAATGTTTATTGTAGCTTTATTCATAATAGCCCCAAACTGGAACTAATACAAATATCCTTCAACTGGTAAATCCACTAAAAAAAATTGTGGTACATCCAAATGATGAAATACTACTCAACAATAAAAAGGGATGAACTTTTGCTATATGTAACATGGATTATGCCAAGTGGCAAAGGAGCCAGAGATAAAAGGCTGTGCTAATTTAGGAATAAGGAGGTTTCTTCAGGGCCACTGCTCTTATTAACTCTCCTATCCAGCTGTGTATTGCTTATGCTCCCAACTCAAGATTTAGGTCTCTGCTTTTATTATTCTTTTGTTTCTGGTTCTTGAACATTTCTCTTATTTTCTAGTATGTAGGGCATACATTGTCATTATAACAATTGTCTGTTATAATTTATCAAGAACTAGTTATATTTCAATAGTAGTGGGAGCTTCAGAGCCTCTGGTCCATCATACTGATGCCACTCTCAATTTTCCACCCTTCGAAAAAAACTTTTTCCCACCTTTCTCTGTTATTTTGTGTGTGTTTTTGTTGTTGTTGTTGTTGTTTTTAATATAGTTTTATTGATTTCAGAGAGGAAGGAATAGGGAGAAAGAGATAGAAACCTCAATGATGAGAGAGAATCATTGATCAGCTGCCTCCTGCACATCCTTTACTTGGGATCAAGACCACAACCCGGGCATGTGCCCTGACTGGGAATCGAACACTGACCTCCTGGTTCATAGGTTGATCCTCAACCACTGAGCCACACTGGCCAGGCACTTTGTTCTGATTCAACTTCTTGTAAAAACAGCATAATAAACTTCCATGAACCATTATCCAGTCTCAGTAATTATCAACATATTATCATTCTTATTTTATTTCATTGCACTCTCCTTCATTCTGTTTGTTTTTTGAGAATTTTAAGACATGTCCCTGAAATCTTATCATTTCACTCATAAGAACACCATTCTGAATCTCACCCTCAATATAACTGCAATACCATTACCATACCTTAATACCAAATACCCACTTGGGGAAATATTAATTTTTTACACATTTTTTCCTGAGTGTATTTTCTGAATCTCTTATCTTGTCTTCATAATTTTCTTCTCTCTATTCTTTGAGATGTTCTTGATTTTCAAGACCACTCATCTACACTAATAAAAGACAAAGATGCTAATTGACCATACCTTCACTACGCCATAAGCCACGCCCACCAGCCAATCAGAGTGACTATATGCAAATTAACCCAACCAAGATGGCGGCTAGCAGCCACATAGCTGGAGCAAGCAGGAGGCTTGGTTGCCTGGGCGATGGAGGAAGCCAAGCTTCCCACCTACTCTGAGCTGGCTGTGGCCTCCGCAAAAGGTAACAAAGTTTCAATTATAGAAGATAAATAAATCCCAGATACCTTCTTCCAGCCAGCCTCCACTGGGAGCTTGGGTGGCTGGGGGTTGTGGCCAGCCTGCAAACAGCCATCAGCCCCTCACCCAGGATGGCCACACCCTCATGGGGTGAGGGTCCCTGCTGGGGGGCTTAGCCAGCCTGAAAATGGCCCTCAGCCCCTCATCCAGGCTGGCCAGGCACCCCAACGGGGACCCCCACCCTGAAGGGGCTGTGGCCAGCCTTCAAACAGCCATAAGCCCCTCACTCAGGCTAGCCAGGCATCCCAGAGGGGATCCCCACCCTGAAGGGGCTGTGGCCAGCCTGCAAATGGCCATCAGCCCCTCACCCAGATTGGCCAGGCACCCTAGCAGGACCCCCCCATCACACACCCTGAAGGGGGTGTGGCCAGCCTGCAAACAGCCATCAGCCCCTCACCCAGGCTGGCCAGGCACCCCAGGGAGAACCCCTACCCTGAAGGGGCTGTGGCCAGCCTGCAAACAGCCATCAGCCCCTCACCCAGGCTGGCCAGGCACTCCTATATAATAAAAGGGTAATATGCAAATTGACCCTAACAGCAGAATGACTGGGAATGACTGGTCACTATGACACACACTGACCACCAGGGGGCAGATGCTCAATGCAGGAGCTGCCCCCTGTGGTCAGTGCACTCCCACAGGGGGAGCTCTGCTCAGCCGCAAGCCAGGCTGACTGCTGCCAGTACAGCAGTGGTGGTGGGAGCCTCTCCTGCCTCCTCAGCAGCGCTAAGGATGTTTGACTGCAGCTTAGGCATGCTCCCCGCTGGCAAGTGGACATCCCCCAAGGGCTCCTGGGCTGCCAGAGGGATGCCTGACTGCCAGCTTAGGCCCAATCCCCCCAGGGAGTGGGCCTAAACCAGCAGGTGGTCATCTCCCGAAGGGTCCCAGACTGCAAGAGGGCACAGGCTGGGCTGAGGGACACCCCCTCCCCAGTGCACAAATTTTTGTGCACTGGGCCTCTAGTCTATTTATATAAAAACCCTGGGTGTAACGTCACGACTGAGGCTCGACCAACTGGAAGGAAATCAGTTTTGCAGGGGTTATCTTGGCAACGGCTGTGCCCTCCCCAAGCTGTTTCCCAGAGCTGTTTCCCATGAAGGCAAAGGCGAGGTTTGAGGCAGGAACCCACCCTCGGAGCGTGGACCCACTGAGTCCTGGGTCCTCTTAGCAACAGCTGCGCCCTCCACAAGCTATTTCCGGTAAGGGCAAGGTTTAAGGCAGGAACTGGCCCTTGGAGCATGGACACACTGAGTCCTGGGTCGTGTTGCCAAAGGCTGCACCCTCCCCGAGCTGTTTCCTGGGAGGGCGAGGTTTGAGGCAGGAACCAGCCCTCGGAGCATGGAGGCATATCTTTATAAAGTTTTAATACAGTGGTTCTCAACCTTCCTAATGCCGCGACCCTTTAATACAGTTCCTCATGTTGTGGTGACCCCCAATTTCATTGTTACAAATTGAACATAATTAAAGCATAGTGATTAATCACAAAAACAATATGTAATTATATATGTGTTTTCCGATGGTCTTAGGCGACCCCTGTGAAAG
>NW_005356870.1:4837020-4837414 GCF_000412655.1 Myotis brandtii | reverse complement strand
TGTCATAAATTAAAATTGAAAGTGGGTGCAATCATCATGCTATTGAGAAATCTCAATAGTAAATGGGGCCTTTGTAATGGTACCAGATTTATTATCAAAAGATTACGACCTAACATTATCGAAACTGAAGTATTAACAGGATCTGCAGAGGGAGAGGTTGTTCTGATTCCAAGAATTGATTTGTCCCCATCTGACACTGGCCTCCCATTTAAATTGATTCAAGGACAGTTTCCCGTGATGCCAGCATTTGTGATGACTATTAATAAATCATAAGGACAAACTCTAGACAGAATAGGCATATTCCTACCTGAACCCGTTTTCGCACGTGGTCAGTTAGATGTTGCTTTCTCTCGAGTTCGAAGAGCATGTGACGTTAAAGTTCTAAATACTTCAG
>NW_005356870.1:4818130-4836866 GCF_000412655.1 Myotis brandtii | reverse complement strand
TGTTGTTATATCCTTTTGTTACTGTTTATTTATTAATAAATGTACATATTATTTTCATATACATTTTACTAATTTCCTTTCATCTCTCACACTTCTATTATAGAGAAAGGGCAAATAGCAATATTAAAATATTTCTGCTAATTAATTCCCTTTTAATGTGCATGAGTTTTGTGCACCAGGCTACTAGTTTAGATATAAACAGGGAATTGAGCTACTAAGATTTTCACTTTGAAAACTGTATTTTTAAATTGCAGAATTCTGGGGTTTGAAGCTCATTATCCCCACCCCCACCCTCCTCGGGTGTCCAGCTATCACCTCCAATAACTCTGTTTCACTGGCCTGTGTTCTGGGGATTTACTCTCACCCTTCACTTCCTGGCTGCTAGGGCTTCTCAGGTGGACTGTTTTCTGTCTGGGACACAAGTCTAATTGATAGAATTGCAAGCAAAGGCGTTTTAATTAGTGTTCAATGAGTCAGTAATGAATCTATAGGCAGGGATGGTGTGTCTCATTCTATTACTGTTGTTCTCTGAACAGACAGAAGTAGTAACAAAATTTTCATCTGTAGAACTGCTCTAAATTTTGATTTTTTAAAGGCCATCTTTTTCAGGAAGAATGGTCTCTTCAGGATATATTTTTAGCTGTTATATGGGCTATGTCAAACTTGGAATATTTGTCATATGTGGCAATTAAACTAAAAATGTGGGGATTGAGAGGGATGAATACTGTGTGCACGCCTGTGTGCACATGTGTATCACCTGCAGTTGTGGGAGGCGAGGTCATAGGTGCAATTGCACTACTAGAAGTTGGAAATATTGTAGGGTTTTTAAAAGGTAGCTCTGAACTTTTACTTTTCTGTTTTCCTTAAAACTCAGTCTTTTTTTCCTAGAAAAATAAAAAAGTGTAAATAGACCTAAATATTTGCATGCAATTGAATGGTCTCAGGTTTCCAGAAGCTTCTTTAGAGGTGTAAGGAAACCAAATGCAGTTTTGACACAAGAAGGGAGGATAGGCAAGGAGGCACTATCTGTCCTCAGACTGAAAAGCATGATGCAGCCTGGCTGGTGTGGCTCAGTAGTTGGGTATCAACCTATGAACCAGGAGGTCATAGTTCCATTCCTGGTGAGGGCACATGCCTGGTTGCATGCTTGATCCTCTGTGGGGGGCATGAAGGAGGCAGCCAATTGATGTTTTACTCATCGATATTTCTATCTCTCTATACCTCTCTCTTCCCCTCTCTGAAATCAATAGAAATGTATTTTTTAAATGGAGGAAAAGCATGATGCACATGTACCAGAGTCCTGGTTATTTGTCTGGGAAGCAGGAGGACCTCGGCTTAGATTTGCCATCAACTGTCTGTACAATGGGGTGAGCCACTTAAGTGTAACATGAGCATAACCATGCCTATTTCATAAGGTTGTTTTGGCCTGGTAAATTGCTAAAGAAATGTTAGCATGATTATTTTAAACTAGAGGTCTGGTGCACGCGATTCATGCACTGATGGGGGGAGTGGGCATGGCCTGCAGGGATTGGCCCGCTGTGGGAGTGCTGCTCATCCCAGTCACTGAGTGGCTGTGGACCCGCCCTCTGAGTGGTGCTCCCTGGTCCAGCATCTTCCGTGGAGCCGGAGCACTCGCCTCTTTAGGGGACCCGGTTGAGGCTGGGCCCAGGGACAATAACACCGAGAGGCAGCAGAGTAGGCCTCAGACCCACAGCGGCCACAAACCCACCTCCCAGCCTCTGGGGTCAGCTCTGAGAGCCCGATGGTGATGTTGCGTGGCCTGCAGGCATCCAGAGGAGGCGGCAGGGAGCAAGGAGGAGGAGCCTGGGGTGAGGAGGATCCTGGGGCGAGGAGGTGATGATTGCAGCCCGGGTTTCTGCCTGTCCGCCCGGGGTTCACAGCGGGAGCAGCTGCTCATCCCGGTCAGCCAAGCGGTGCTCCCACTGTGGTAGTGCACTGACCACCAGGGGGCAGCTCCTGCATTAAGCATCTGCCCCCTGGTGGTCAGTGTGCATCATAGCAACTGGTCGACCTGTTGTTCTGGTCATTCCACTGTTCGGTCGCTGGGCTTTTATTATATAGGATTTCAGTGTAGGGCCCTACACAGCATATATTTGTTTCTATGGTATCTAGCTATGTTCTAGAATTTGCCTCTGGAGGCCCCAACACTTCAGGACTTTGGGTGGCAATGCTGTTTTTCACCCTTGCACACAGCATTCTTGTACAGAATTAACTTGGTGCTAGTAAATGTGTCATTTTATATTTAAAAATCCATTTAGATGTTAATGCCCCTTTCCCTTAAATGGGTCTCAATGGAAAGCCCACCTTTAGCTGTGTGAATTTGCCCTGAGGGGGACGAGGCATAGTGGGACTCATCGCTGCTAATGGAATAATTAATAGGATGTGTTTAAGACTGAGAACGGAATGATTAAGAGAACCCTTGATTTGAGTTGCTGAAAATCAAATCTCAGTTTTCTGAAGTGTTTGTGAGCTACACCTGGTATGTTGAGTACCTTGCTCAGTCTTCCTTGGGCGAAGAGGAGGGTGAACAAAAAGGAAAGGAGAAACGTTGGCGTGGCAAGACAGGAACCGAAATTACTAGAGAAAAAGTCTATTTAAAAATAGTGAATGAGGAAAGTTAACTGACCTGCTGGTTTTCCTCTTTCAGAGAAAAACCAGTGCCCTGGTCTCCCAGAAATCCAAATGTTATGACTTTTCTAGCCAGATGGTGTGCGAGGCAGGAATGAACATGACGATGTGCTTTCGACGTGACTCATTCTTCTGCTGAGGCTGGGTGTTCCCAGGCCGTACTTTTCCAGATGGTTCTGGGTGGACAGAGCAGGGCCCAAGGATTTGCAGATGGAGATGAACAAAAATAGACTCTGGAGGACTTGTTCAAGAGAGAAACAGGTGACGGGTACGAAGTAACTGCTGATAATGTTGTTAGGTGTGATAATGGCGTATGGTTATCATTTTGTTAGTGTAATATGATTACTGGTTCTGGACTTCTTGCAGGTTTATGGTGTGTAAGCAACAAACTGTCATAATACCTTGGATTTGCTTATATAAATATAAAGTAGACCAAAATTATAACTTGTCATTTTATAGAAAGGTGAGGTTAGCAATGGCCTCTGCCTGTCAGGAATATAAGAAAAATTAGAAAGACAAGCATGTTTTGTTTTAGCAAATGGAAAAAACACACCACAATAACACCATTTGTAAAATTGAAAATATATATGTTTTTCCTCCAGGATCAAGTGCCTTTGATAGAGCTCTCTTGGTTATGTTGCTACCCAATTAAAAGCAGAAAATATGTGATTGGTTGGAGAGACCCATTTCTTCATGTTCTGCCTGCCAGTCTGGAAGGAGAAAGCTGTTGCTGGGTAGATCCACCGATAGGACCGTAAAGGGGGTTCCTGCATGGTTGTTCGCAGTGCCCGGCATTGGCTTCAGCACAAGTTGAAAAGTGCCTCTCCCATCCTCCCTTCTTTTCTCCCACCACTGCAGCCTCTGTTCTCAGAAGGCAGGGACTACAAGTTCTTTCCACCAATCACCATGCCAGGTGCAGCAGATGCGAAATTCGTTCATTCAATAAACATTTTGGGTCCCAACTATGTATTAGGCAGAAGGGCCCTATGCTTGAGTTAATGCTCCACTGATGCCAATGCGAAAGAAATCCTTAGTAATTTTTGAACTAGGGGCTCTGCACCTGCATTTTGCATTGAGCCTGCAAATTATGCAGCTAGTCCTAAATGTTGAACAAACAAAATGGACATAAATCCCTGATCTGATGGAGCTTCTTTTCTAGGATTAGATTTGGGTCCTGGGCCCTGGTGTGGGGGTTAGGGGAGCTACATATAGTCCTGTAAGAGGAGACATGTAAGACATGTAAATAAGCCCAGCAGGATGGGGGATGAGGAGGGGAGGAAAGGTTCCTTGGTGGCAGGGCAAGGTCAACTTTGCTAGCAGAACTGGGTGGGCAGGAGAAGAGCAGTGGCATAGAGATGCAGGTGGGAAGCACTCCCATGTGCCTTTGAGAAGGCTGAGCTCACGGTCTGATGGAGACACTATTGTGAGAGACAGGCCAATGAGGGGCACAACTCTAGAGGAATTTACCTGCCATAATAAGAAATTGAAACTTTGGGTCAAAAGTTCTCAACTCTTGGCTACTCATTAAAATCATTTGCGGGGGGGGCGGGGGGGGGGAGGGACTTAAACATCATACCAAGCCCTCATTTCCATCTGCTTGTTTTTTGAACCACATGGCAAATTGATCCGTTTGTTTCTATATATTCCATATCTCCTGGATGGTTATGTTGTTATATAATTTGTGCTGCTACAGGAATATTACTTTATGAATTTTGTGTCAGTACAATGTCTTGGGTTTAATAAAAAATAACCCTCTCTTAGAGCTACAAATATGTACAGGGTGTGGCAAAAGTAGTTTTACAGTTGTGAGTATGCAAAACACAGTTTCTTTTTAGATTATTATTTATTAATCATTGTATTATTTTATATATAAACAACCATAAACCTACTTTTGCCCCAATCTGTATTGTGAGCAGGCATGGCCAAATGTGGGGTTTCCTAAAGTTACTCTTTGTCTTTCATTTTATGAGAAAACATTTTTTTAAGTTTGCCAGGGCTGACCAGCAGACCCTGAGAGATGGATGAATGATTACTCTAACCCACATTTCTGTGAAAGAGAGGGCTAAGGCACTACTTACTAGTAACTATCTCCGCCAAGCAGCCCTGTTCTCCTGCCTCCTTTGGCTTTTATTGTTTTAACAGCTTGAACTAAAATTAACTCTAGATACAATCAACAGGGTAAATATCCTTGAGAAAGTATATGCTTCTACAAGGTCGGGTCTAAAAGACTAAACATAGAGATCCTAGCAAAACGCCCGGGGGATCGGACTTGTTTGGAAAAGTCAAGGTAGGGGCTGCCGCCTTCAGCAAGGTCCCCTTAGAGGCCCCTGACCTTCCGGAGAATCCTCCTTACAGACTTTCCAACCCAGTCCCGTGCTTCCCCACATAAGTTAAATAGCAAACACAGTTTGAATACCCATTAGTAGATACCAATTTTTAGCAAAATGCTAACCCTCCAGTAGGTAAAAAAAATAAAATAAAATAAAAACATTGACTTTCAAGCAGATTAAATGGAAATAAGTTTAACTTCAAAGGAAGCATTTTACCAAAGAGGCACTGGGGGAAATGACTGTCAAAGGAATTTTGAAGTGAAAGAGTTTTGAGTCACTACTGTTGGGTTGGCACCAGGAATAAGGTGGATGCACACAATTCACTTACAGTATATTTTTGGCTTGATCACAACTTGAGCCCAGCCTGGCCTCTACCATTTACCTTTCTACTCTTATGTAAATTGGGCTGATAAATCCCTTTTCTATCTTCTTATTTGTAAAGAAGGGTTGGTCCCTTTTCAGGCTGGGTCATATTCCTCCTACACATATGGAGATGAGGACATTGTATGACGCTTTGCCTCTAAAGAGGATCAAAACTTGCTCAGGGTTTTAGAGAATAGGAATATGCAGAAGTAGGAGAGGCTTTAAAGATGAGTCACAAAGCCAACTTTCTAATGTTGGAGGGTAAGGAACAGCCAAATGAACTAGAATTATTTAACCCCAAGAAGATTGGGCTTTCAATATAATAAATAGCCACTCTCCCTTGGGACCATAACAATCCCCATTGGGGCAGGTGTATTGTAGGGGAGTTAGGAAGAATTTCCAAGTAATTATAGTAGACACAAAGAAAGGACTGAGTTTATGGGTGCTAGCGGGGGATATTGCAATATGACCTGTTAGGACATAAAGAACAGATCATCTGACTGATAAATGGAAGACTTCTCACTTTCTCAGTTGGTGATGCAAAGCAGTGTCTATTACCCATGATTCATCACCACCCACATTTAGTAAATGACCCCCCACACAAGCAGAGGTGATTTCCAGGCAGAAAGGGCACCTCATGGCTAACTGAGAACCTTTACTGTTGGTAAAGAGATCCTCAGGGAGGAAGATGGAAGGTGTGTTTTCATTATCATATCCTTTTTAGAAGGGTGTAGCCCCTGGGACTCCTCAGACCAAAATAACCCCCTTGGGCAGCGTTTGCTACATTTTTTAAGGAAGTGATAGTTCTGAAAAGGCAGCCTGCTGAAAGCATTTCTCACTAATCAGTGAGTGTATGTAGAATGATTTCCTCTGAGAACCAGGAGCTGTCTCAAGCCATTGTGTCGAAGAAGGAAGTATCTGGAGTCTGGCCCCATTGCCAGGAGGACCTGACAGGTACAGAGTCAGGTGGATGTGGGAGCTGTCACACACTCACCTCCACTGCGGATTCACGCAGCATTCTGTGTGTGTGAAGAATCGCTCAGTTGAGAGGGTTTGAACCTAGACATAATTATAATGGAAAAAAAAAAAATCAAACAAGTACTCTGCCAAGAACAGTTTTTTGGTGTTTTTGTTTTCCTCACAATCAACACGAGTCTGGTAATCAGCCATGACAGAAAGACGCCTCCAGCAGCCTCTGGAGGGGAATTTTCCATCAGATTCTAAATTCTGTTCTTTATCAGAATAGAATAAAATGCTTTAAATAGCCCTTGGCATTCAATCAAGTGGGTGAGCTTATGCTCTCATCTTGATTTTCACCTGCCGCAAGACTAATGTGGGGTCAGCCGTGGGCCTGTATCCCTTGTCCTGATGTTTGTGAATGACATTCATTATGTAGGGAATGATTATAAACACCGAGATAAAAGTCCTCAACATTTTTTATGTCATTAGATTCTAAACGTTTTTTCAAGTCTCTCTGTGAAGATACTGGTTTCTTAGGAAAACCAGTTGACAAGTGGGTGGGAGTATTGTCAGTCCTTTAGTTGGCCCATGTCTATTCCTTAATCTGGAGCTTATTGGAATGGGTTAAGCAAATAAAGCAATCAGACAAATTCCAGCAAGGGGAATGGAAAACTATTCTTCTAAGCTCAGTTGGTCGAGCCCATGGTCTGGATATAGAGTGAGCACCTCTGTTAAGTGGTCTAGTGTAGTGGTTAAGACTATAGTTTTTGATGCCAGATAGATTTTGACACAGATGGACTTTGGCATTACACAAAACTGAGTTACCAGCTCTCCCCTTACTATTGTGAGCCCCTGGGCATTTACTTGACTTGCCTGCCAACAGTTTCTTCATCTGGAAGGCTGGGTTAATAGTGCCTAATGTATGGGGGTGATATAAGCATTAAATGGAATAATGTTGAAAATGAGTTTCAGAGGGCCCAGCCCATGCTTGCTTGTATACATTTCCATTAATGTTATTAGAGGGGAGAATGACCACCGAGAGTCCTTGTGTAGGATTTAATTAAGAGGCACTCATATTCACTCTCACCTCCTTCTACGGTGCCTTCCCTTACTGTAGAAGTTAGGAAACCCCAAACCAATGCATTTCCCAGGTCCTCTATCAGCTAGAAAATTATTTACTTTGATCAGATTTGCTTATGTGATATTTGCAAGGAGGAAGTGAGATAGTGACCATTTCCATGCTGCTTAAGTATATTTTCTGCAGGCAAACCAGGTCATGGGATCATGGAATTTTCTGAAGCACTTGTCCTACTTTGTAGGTGATGAGAAGTAATGACCTTCTGATCCTGGCTTTCAGATCCTTGATTCTTCATCCCTGTACAGCAGCCATGGTGGTATGTTCTTGACCCCATAGTTTCTGGGGCAACTCTCTGATTTCCTACTTTCTTGATTTTAGCAGAGGGAACAGTTACCTGGTGGCCAGCACGTTGGCATTTTAGGAGTTTCTCCTGCAGGCCCATCTGAAAGCCCACTTCTCCAGGCTTTCCGTCAGTTCCCTTATTAAATCTCTTTTTGTTTAAAATTGAGTGAGTTCTGTTTCAAGCACCAAATTCTAACTCCTACAGTCCCAAGGGGATAATGAAGATAAAAGGAGAGGGGATGTGGGAAAGAGAAGGTACAAGAGGTAAGGAGAAGAAAGAGGCACTGATAAGGTAACACCCACAAGTGATATTCCAGATAAAACATGGAAAACTCAAGGAGGAGCAGCAACAATGCCATAAGGTCTAGGTTTAAAATCTGTTAATAAGTGGACATCAAGGATCACATTGATTTCAGGGGTAGTTGAACAGCCTCTAGATGCTCTGTCATCATATTTGTGTAAATAGTGTGGGTCCCTGAGTATCTGATTAAAGCCTTTGCATGATATAAAAAGTCCTTCTGTGGCCTCTTATTCTACCAAGGAAGTATGAAATGCAGCTAGTCCCTCTTAGAAAATTATCCCATAAATGATTTGAATAACAAAATTTGATGGAAAGAGTTACTTTGGTTGTTGTTTTGATTAGACTGGAAATGCATAGACTCTGTAAGTGTCCCAGGTCTGGGAAGTCATTACTTATTGGTGCTTTTCTACCTGAAGCTTGATGATTAAGCCACTCTCTCCCCATGCTGTGGAATTACCATGGGCATAAGAGCCCTTAAGAAAAGTCTCTCATTAGCACATTTATCCACAGGTGTCTAGAGATAACAACTCTTAGTGAAATGTCAGCATGCTTACTGCTTTCTATCTAGCACTAGTTTACCAGCAAGTGTGCTGTGAAGAAGGCACTTGAGTATAAAGAAAGCAAGCACTTCTCTAATAGCAAATTGGGACCATTCTGCCTCCTCTTCACACAAGATACTGGCAAAAGACAGTTTCAGAAAAAGTTTGATGTGCCTGACCTTATCAACCACCCTGAATGAAGTAATGAGGCTGCACCTGGCTCATCATAGTTGAAATCTTTTTGGAAAAGATTTCCTCTCCCATCCTGTTGGAACATCATCATCAAAGAACATACACAGAAGACTAGGCACCAGCACAAGAGATGATAAAATCACATAAATTCATGGATGTGATACATTAAACATGGCCAGAAAGACTGCAGCTCCACCCATCAAGAGGTGAAATCTATTTCCCCACCCCTTCCAGCTGAGCTGGCTCTGTGACTCGCTTTGACCAATAAAATGTAAAAGAGGTGACCTTTATGACTTCCAAGCCTAGGCCACAGAGAGCTTTTACTTTCTATTTTTGTCCCCTTGGAATGCTACCACTGCTGTGTGAAGAAGCTCAGGCTAGCCCACTAAAGGATGAAACAGAACAGAGATGATCTCTCTTACCCGAGATTCCCTAGCCAGTGGTTCTCAACCTTCTGGCCCTTTAAATACAGTTCCTCTTGTTGTAACCCCCAACCATAAAATTATTTTCGTTGCTACTTCATAACTGTAATCTTGCTACTGTTATGAATCGTAATGTAAATATCTGATATGCAGGATGGTCTTAGGCGACCCTGTAAAAGGATCGTTCGACCCCCAAAGGGGTCGCGACCTACAGGTTGAGAACTGCTGCCCTAGACCAACCCACCTCTAGCTGATCCACCAGGACTGCAACCTCCTTGACTCCAGGCAACACCAGCAAAAGTCACCTGCCCCATTGATCCCAGCTCAAATTGCTGACCCACGGAACTATAAGCCAATAAGACAGTTTTTATTTTAAGCCACTACATTTTGGAGTATTTGTTATATAACAATAGACTGACACAATTATCCATAGTGACATTGACCAATCCAAGGAGAGAGGGAGGGGCATTCAATGCTGTAGGTGTTGATGGTTATTGTAAAGCCACACCAAGTTTTAAAAAGATTCTACACCTTCATATTGGATTCTGTATGAATGACTATTAGCAATTCTTTGCATACCCTTGGACCAATATACTTCCCAACGTGGGTTCATATTTTTTGATGGCACCTTAGATTTATTTCATAAATCTTCCTGGCCTGGAATTTTGTTCAACTTACACATTTACAGGTTGTGGTATATATAATAAGAAATATATTTGGTCTTTGTCCCTGTATCCTGCCACAAAGCTCCTTAAACCTTTGGAGCCCTTTTTGAATTTATGCTAATGAAGCGAGTTTTGGAAAGCCCTAGGTAACCTAAGGATGGGGGCTGGTTGCCAGGAAAACCAAGCATGTAACTAGAGGGTCAGAACTTTCAGTCAGGGCCTTGGACCGGGAAGGGTAGAAGCTGGAGATTGAGTTCTATTACCAATGGCCAATGATTTAATCAACTGTGCCTATGTAAAGAAGCCTTCATAAAACCCCAAAAGGACTTGGCATCGTGGAGTATCCCAGAGAGCTTTCGGGTTGATGACTTGTGGGGATCCAGGGAGAGTGGCCCACTCAGAGGAACGTGGATGCTCCACACCCCTTCTCACATACATTGTCTTTGTCTGTTTTTGAATGAATGGACAGCGTCCCTCACCAATCATATATTATCCTTTTATAACTAGTATCTAGCAAGCAAAATGTTTTGCTGAGTTCTGTGAGCCGCTCTAGCACATTAATCTAAACCGAGAAGGGGCCTGTGGGGACCTCCAGTCTACAGCCATTTGGTCAGAATCACAGGTGACAATCCAAATTTGCCATTAGCAACTGAAGTTGGTGGGGGTGGGGAGGAGGTTGGTGGGTAGTTTTGTACAATTGAGGCCTTGATTGTGAGAATTCAGTTAATTGCTTGTTGGTATTTAAATAAAAACACACATCAGACAGGTCTTTTGACTATTTTTTTCCTTCTGTGATCAATTGTTTCCAGACTGTTGATCATTGATATTTCTGGTAATTCAGGCTTCTCACATTCTATTCTTTTAAACCTGAAGTTGCTTTACATTCATCCCCATTATCTCGTTATTTTGCTCATTATTCTCATCTATTCTATCATTTTGAAAAAATTAGTTACCTCTCCCTGTTTCATGTTGCAGCTAATAAGCATATGTCATGTAAATAACAGAACAGGTCTGAACTTACCCAGACAGGAGTGACCGATGTATACACCTCTAATGTGGATGAGACTTTTTGAATTAATGAATGCTAGGCCCATATCACAGAACTCCTAAGTTATGTTCAATTTTATAGTATGGAATTTAAGTGGTAATGGGAGGAAGGGAGGAAGGACAATGATGAAGCATTGTATTAGTTTTCTATCCTGCATAATAAGTTACAACAGACTTAGTGGCTTAAAACAACACATTCATTCTCAGAGTTTCTATGGGTCAGAAGTCCATGCATGGCTTAACTGGGTTCTCCGCTCCGTATCACTCAAGGTTGTGCAATGGCTAGGCTGCCTTCTCTTATCTGAAGGCTTGACTGAAGAATACTCTTCTTTCAAATTGATTCAGGTTGTTGGTAGAATGAATTTGTTTCCTGGTGGCTGTGTGACTAAAGTCTCTCCTTTTCCTGTCTATGGAATGGAGGCTACCCTCGTGTCCTCAGGGCCATCAGTTCCTTGACCTTGGACTGTCTCAGCATGGTTGCTCATTTATCAAACCAACAAAGAGAATCTCTAGTGCATGCTATCAAGACAAAGCCTTATATACGCATTTCCTAGTATAATCATGGGAGTGACATCATATCATCTTTGCCATATTCTATTGGTTAGAAGCAAGTCACAGGCACTTCAATGGTAGGGAATTATAGAGGACAAGAACTTGGGGGTCATCCTGGGGTCTGTCTGCCCTAGATATGAAGTTTTTAGCACATGGAATTTTATCCCTTTGAAAGATGGAAAAATAAAATAAAAAGGATGAAAAAGCATGAAAGAAAAAGCATGAAAGCAAGAATAAACTTGGTGAGGTGCTTGCTGGTCTGGATGACTTAGAGAGCCAAGTTGAAGAATGGTGGGAGATAACATTGGCTGACATATTAATTAAGATTGTATCCCTCTAGGAGTAACACACTAATGGGGGTTGAAACCCAACAGTGTGTTGGACTGGATGCATTCTGGCTCACAAGAGCTGACTATTGAATTTTCAGGAATTTTGCAAGCCAGTTGTCAAATATAGCCATTATTAAAAATTAAATGGCTTCAATGTACAATTAAGTTAATTATATTACAAAGTTAATAAATACCAGAAATTCATCACAACCTAATTCTTTCACTACATTTCACTATTATCTATTCTTTTGAAGTTATTTGCATCTCTGTTATCTAGTAGTTGGAATACAATATAATAGTGTGCTATTGTGCATCTGTTCTCATCTTTGCAGTCACAATCTTAATTAATATATCAGCCAATGTTATCTCCCACCATTCTTCAAGTTATATCACAGAAAACAGCAAATGCTAAAGATCAGGGCTTTTTTCCCTGAGGCACTGGGAGTTAATATTTACCAAGGATTAAACTTCACACAAGTTTGTTTGTTTATTTTGGTTTCTCAAACACCATGAAAGCTTGGCCCAGGGATGCCAGGGCCGAGGTCTCTGCAATCTCTTGGCTTTTCTCTCATGGTTTCAAGATGCCTCTGCAGTTCTTACTAAGCAGGAAGAAGAAGGAAGAAACAAAGTGGAAGAGGTAATGCCCATATTTATAAAACAAGCATAGACCACACCTCCCAACTTTATAATTTACACGTATACATGCATTGAGTCATTTTTATATTCATGGCAATGAAGTAGAGCACATTTCACTACCATTCATTCCATAGCAGAGGAAACTGAGGCGTGGAGAAATTTTAGAGGTCATAGAGAGTGTTTATTGCAAAGTTAAGAATTAAAGCAAGAACTTAGGTAGGCAGAGGGAAAATGATCTTTCTTCCCTGCAATATCAAGGCTTGATTTGGAGGATCTGCTTCCGCAGTGTCTCACTCACATGGTTGACAAGTTGGTGTTGGTTATTTTATCATTCTTATCAAACACAGGTGGACAGACCTCTTTACAGGGCTGCTTATGTGTTCTCAGGACGTAGGGACTGGCTTACTCCAGGTGAGTGATCCAAGAGAGATTAAGAACTCCAAGAGAGATTAGGTGGAAACTGCAGTGTCTTTTGTGGCTTAATTGGGAGTCACCCATTATTTCTTCCATATTCTATTGAACACACAAGCCAGCCATGATTCAGTGTGAGAGAATACTGTACAAGGTCTTGAATGCCAGAATGGAAAACGTATTTAGGGCCATCTTGGAAGCTGATTTCCACAAAAGGGGACTTCCTTAATTTTATGGTGTATGTCTACAAAAATCCCATAGCAAACATTATATTTGACAGTGAACTTCTGAAACTTTCTCCTAAAATTGGGACTGGGACAATAATGCTCACTGTAACCACTTCTACTCAACATTGTCCTGAAGTCCTATTTTAAAAGAGAAGAAAAACAAATAAGAGATGGCCGGACAGGAAGAAAAAAAAAAGTCATTATTTGTAAATGACATGAAATTACATAGAAATTCCAAGTGAATCTACAAACACACTTTTAGTGTTAATGAGTGAATTAAATAAGATAACTAGATACAAGATCCATATATAAAAACTGATAGTTTTACCAACAATAAACAATTGAAAATAATATTGAATATCACCATTTAGATTAGTTTTTAAAAATCAACTACTTAGAAGTAAATCTAAGAAAGATGTGCAAGATATCTATACAGAAAAATATACAACAGTACTGAGACAAATGAAGGAAATAAAAAAAAAACCACACAAAATAAATGGAGAGAATACTCAATGTGGTAAAGGTGTCATTTCCCCTGAATTTATATTTATTAGTGCAATCCCAATAGGACTCTTTTGTGTGAGAGAGAATTGACAAGCTGATTCTAAAATTATAAGAAAATACAAAAGAGGAAGAAAAAATGGCGGAGGCTTAGACAGACGTGTTGGTGCTTTGTCCCGGACCAGATAAGGGCGAGCAGCTGAAACGGGTAACATACATCCCTCCACCTGCCAGAAGAGCCACCACAGCTGTGAACAGCACCCACCAGAGGCCCTGCTATCAACGGAGGAGCCACTGCTACCACAACCGCCCAAGGAGCAACCACAGCCCGAGGAGCCACTGCCACCCAGGGAGCAGCCACTGAACGACTCAACAACTAGATATGTCAGTGAGATCAAACATGGGTAGACAAAGAAACCCCCAAAGGAAAGAGAAGGAGGACTCGCCAGAAAAGCAGCTAAGTGAGACAGAGGCATGCAACATGACGGAAAAAGAATTCAGAATAAGGGTCCTAGAGTACATGCACCGGTCGGAGGAAAAAATCAATACCATATGCAAGAAGCTAGAAGAATCAGATGAAAAATTCAATACCATATGCAAGAAGCTAGAAGAATCAGATGAAAAATTCAATACCATATGCAAGAAGCTAGAAGAATCAGATGAAAAATTCAATACCATATGCAAGAAGCTAGAAGAATCAGATGAAAAATTCAATACCATATGCAAGAAGCTAGAAGAATCAGATGAAAAATTCAATACCATATGCAAGAAGCTAGAAGAAACAGATGAAAAAATCAACAACTTAAGTAAGGCCCAAGAAGAAATGAAGAGTGATATAGCTGCCATAAAAAACTCCATTGAAAGTATCAACAGTAGACTAGGAGAAGCGGAGGACCGAATTAGTGAATTAGAAGACAAGGAAGCAAAACACACCCAAACTATACTGCAAATGGAGAAAAAAATTAAAAGACAGGAGGAGAGCCTAAGGGAGCTTTGGGACAACATGAAACGAAACAACATACGAATAATAGGGGTGCCAGAACAACAGAAAGATGAACATGGATTAGAAAACCTATTCGAAGAAATAATATCAGAAAACTTCCCTGAGGTGGGGAAGAAAAAAGTCACACAAGCCCAGAGAGTCCCAAACAAGGTGAATCCGAAAAGACCCACACCAAGACACATCATAATTACCATGGCAAATGTTCAGGACAAAGAGAGAATCTTACAGGCTGCAAGAGAGAGACGGAAAGTTACATACAAGGGATCTCCCATTAGATTATCAAATGATTTCTCAACAGAAACACATCAGGCCAGAAAAGAATGGACGGAAATTTACAAAGTGATGCAAAGCAAAGGACTGAATCCAAGAATACTCTATCCAGCAAGGCTATCATTCAAAATTGAAGGGGAAATAAGAAGCTTCACAGACAAAAAAAGGCTAAGGGAGTTTATCACCACCAAGCCAGCCATGCAAGAAATGCTAAAGGGACTGGTGTAAAAAGAAGAAATAACAAGCTCAGAAAGAAAACAGCCACACACACAAAAAAAGAAATGGCTACAAACAAGTACCTTTCAATAATAACTTTAAATGTAAACGGACTAAATGCTCCAACCAAAAGACATCGAGTGGCTGAATGGATAAAAAAACATGACCCATACATCTGCTGTCTACAAGAGACCCACCTCATTAGAAGGGACTCACACAGACTGAAAGTGAAGGGATGGAAAAATATCTTTCACGCAAATGGAAAGGAAAAGAAAGCTGGGGTAGCAATACTTATATCGGACAAAATACATCTCAAAGTGAAGGCCATAACCAGAGATAAGGAAGGCCACTTCATAATACTAAAGGGATCAATACAACAAGAAGATATAACCCTGGTAAACATATATGCACCCAATGCAGGAGCACCCAAATTCATAAAAAAACTCCTGGAAGATATCAAAGGAGAGATCGACAACAATACAATCATAGTAGGGGACTTTAATACACCACTGACATCACTGGATAAGTCCTCTAGACAAACAATCAGCAAAGAAACAGCAATCCTAAATGACTCACTAGATCAGATGGACTTAATTGACATCTTCAGAACACTTCACCCCAAAGCCATGGAATATACATTCCTCTCAGGTGCTCATGGGACATATTCAAAAATAGACCACATATTGGGTCACAAGCAAAGTCTCCACAAATTCAAGAAGATTGAAATCATAAAAAGCTTCTTCTCAGACCACGATGGCATAATGTTAGAAATAAACTACAATAAAAACAACCCCAAATACTCAAACACTTGGAAGCTGAATAGCATGTTATTAAATATTGATTGGGTTACCAATGACATCAAAGAAGAAATTAGAAAATACAAAAGAAAAAAAATAGCCAAGACAAGACAATCTTGAAAAAATGAAGTTGGAAAACTTATACTACTGGTAACAATTTTATTTAGCTACAGCAGTTAATGTAGCATATAATTGGCACAGGAGTGATAAATAGGTCAAATTGATGAACAGATTCCTGTACCTAGTATAGATACTAGATTTACGACAAAGGGACACAGCAGAACAATGGGAAAATTACAGTCTTTTCAATAAATGATGCTGGGTCAATTGGATATCCATACAGAAAAGTTGAAGTTTGATTCCTAACTCGTACATATGAAACTCTATTGCAAGTGGGCTGTATCTTTAAATGTGAATGGGAATTCAACACATTTTCTATAACATGGCAGAATATTTCCATGACTTTGGAGTAAGCAAAAATTTTTTAAACAGGACAAAAAACAAATATTAACTGTCAATTGTATTCACCACAGATATGTCTTTGGGAGGGAAGGGCCATTAACATTGTGAGAGAAGGTAAGTGCAAGACATATAGCTCACAAATAACTCATATCCAGAACACACAAATTATTGCTTACGTATCAGTTAGAAAAGACAAATAACACAGTAAACAAATGAACAAAAGACTTAAAAAGTCACTTTATAAAAAAGAATATCTAAATAATATATAAATGTTATTAAAATTTATAATCATAATATAGATCTTATATAACCAAAATACAGGGAGTCCCAAAAAATGTATACACACTTTAATAGCTAACAGCTCAATTTTGAAAATGAAATGTATTTTAGTAAACACTGCCTTTATAACTATTCAAAGTGTGTGCATACATTTTTTGGGACACCCTACATATATGAAAAGTGTTCAGCCTCATTAGTTATCAATAGTCATCAGATAATGATGGCAATGCTTTTTTAATATATTGACTTGGGTGGTACTTACAGGGTATGCTCCATTTGTGACAACTTGCATGTTTATTGCTCTCTCTCTCTCTCTCTCTCTCTCTCTTTGGTATGATTCTGACTTTGTATGTTTCTTTTTCTTGGTATATTTCTGATTGCTTTCATGGAAATATACTGCATCTATGGATCAGAAGTCCTCCCAGATTCTCAAGAGAGTGATATCCCACTAGGAAACCACAGGAAGCTCATCTGACCACCAGATTTTAACAGCCTTGGCCCCTTTTGTTGCATACTGGGAAACTGACTTTTAGTTCAGGGAGCACCAGGCCCTTTTCATTTTTTCCAGGCTTCGTAGATTGCAGCTCCATTTCTCCGCCTCACAGTGGGGGTTTTAAAACTTTTTGGGGCATAGACATCTTTGAAAATTTGATGTGCTTTCTACACACTTTCCCTAGGAATAAAAATGCACATAGGTACTTTCAAAACAAAAATTTTACTTAAGGAGTAGGGGTAGGTTAAAATAGCAGGGTTAGTATGATTGGTTTCTCTGCTGGTCAGCTCCATTTGGATTACCTATTTAAATTCCCTCCACCACTTTTTTTTTTTTTTTTAACCTTTTGGGTTATAAATGAAGCAATTTTCAATCAAGTTAGACAACACAGTGTAGGTTTGCGGAGTGAATTGAGGGACCTGCAAGCTATCATCAAAATACAAATAGAAGCCCTGGATGTGTCTTTCCTAATGCTAAAGAAAATGAAAACTTTTCCTACTGGCTCTGGGAAGTGCTTCTCCATTAATCAGGAAATTGAAACAGAGACAGAACCCTGAGGCCTTTTTGGGGGTGGTGGGGGGTGGCTATTGGTCTTTAAAATTGGTGGATTTCTTAATGCTTTTCTTTACCAAGAAGTTTCAGGAGCATCTCTGAATTCAGTTCTCCCCACTCTGAACCCATCACAAATTCTCTTTTGGGGGATCTGTGCTGGCCTTACAGATTCTGAGCTACCTAACTAAAGGGGTCCAGTCTGCATGAAGTAGGCAACATACAGGGTTGTAGAGAGCACCTGGGAAGGTACATGGGCATTTCTTTAATTATTGTCAGCTGAATCCACTGGCGTTGGCAGAGCCACATCCTGGAAACACACCTTGCCAGAGGCAGCAGTGTTGTCAGCCTGACCTTCAGCCCAGGCACCAGGGGGTAGGTTTTGTTATCTAAATCCAGCCAAGCACCAGGAATGAATACGACTCAGGCCCACCCAAGAAAGCACATAATCTTCTTTGTCTTGACCTTAAGTAAAACTTCCTGGGTTTTGCTGTATAAAATAAACATGCCGTATTGGCTCTGGGTCACTGTCTCTCTATCAGAGGACAGCTGTCCCACCCGGCCGCAGCTTTTTCCTTCTATCTCTGTGTCTGTCTCTTTCTTTCATTTTCTCAATCCCCAGCAACCTCTATTCAGGAACCAGACCACTCTTTAGCCACAGTGGATGTGGAAAAGAGAGAAATATTTACACAGGGTGGGACAAAAGTAGGTTTATAGTTGTGAGTATGTGAAACAGTTTACTCTTATATTATTATTTATTAACTAGAGGCCCAGTGCACGAATTTTTGCACTGGTGGGCCCCTCGCCCTGGTCTGCAGGGATCAGGCCGAAACCGGCTCTCCGATATTCCCTGAGGGGTCCCAGATTGCAAGAGGGTGGTTCTCAGGCGATGCACCCCAGAATTATGCTCTGGTTCCGGGTGGGTCACCTGAGAACTACAGCTGCCAAGTCACCGAAGCTCGGCATCTCCTGCATTGAGTGTCTGTCCCCTGGTGGTCATTGCATGTCATAGCTACTGGTCAGTTGGTGGAAGGGTCGGATGGTCTCTTAGGCTTTTATATATATAGACTAGAGGCCCAGTGCACAAAAACGTGTGCACTCGGCGGGGGGGGGGGGGGCCCCC
>NW_005356870.1:4813873-4817894 GCF_000412655.1 Myotis brandtii | reverse complement strand
AGCTCCCCCTGTGGGAGCGCACTGACCACCAGGTGACAGCTCCTGTATTGAGCATCTGCCCCCTGGTGGTCAGTGTGTGTCATAGTGACCAGTCATTCCCAGTCATTCTGCTGTTAGGGTCAATTTGCATATTACCCTTTTATTATATAGGATTATTGTATATTTTCCCTATGAACAACTGTAACCCACTTTTGCCCCACCCGGTATATTGAGTTACAGAACCAATTCCTTCTTCTCTCTCCCAAACTCTTACTAGCAAAAAATTAATGAGGAGGGAATAATTTGTGTACAGATTTAAGACCATGTTTTTGTTTTGTTTTGTTTTGTTTTTTTGTCTTTAAATTCCACATAGCTAAAGAGAAATGTTAAGACAGGAGGAGAAATACTTAAAATAACAGTACAATAATTCCATTTATCTTTCCTTAAGTTAAAAGATAAACTGAGGCATAAGATAAATGTGTTAAGTGTTTATCTGAGCAAACATGAAATCTAATGGAGCAGTGCCTAACTGGAAGGGGTCGGGAGTGCTCCCTTCAGCACTTTTATAGAGAAGATGCAGAAGTAAAGCAAGGAAATTATTTGATTGGCTAATAAGTGGTGAACTTATTTGGTAAAGTCTAGTTAGCTGTCTGTGATTGGATGTCCTTAGGTTTCAGGTCCTTAACCTTGAGGCATTTACAGGCTTAGGCTCTAGTTTGCTAATGCAGGCAGCCAAAGCATTAGAGCAGCCCCATCCTCTGGAAATTCTGTTTCTTTGTTATGGGGTGGGGCCACAACATTAGTAACAAAGAAACAGAATTTCCGGAGGATGAGGCCCAGAAATCAGGATTTTAAAAAGATTCCCAGTTGATTCTAATGTGCAGCCAAGGTTGAGAACCACTGCATTAGAGCCACCTCAGTCAATGGCCTCCTTGTTTAATTAATTTAACATTCAGTTAACCTGGATTCAATGGCTAAGAACTTTAGAAAATGCTTTTCCTCACTTCCCGTTGGAGAGTAAATTAGGAGCCTACTTCTAATATCTTGAGGTGCTACCTTAATAAAATACCGGGGGAGAGTCAGTTATGAGCAAAGTGACAGTTCTTGACACTGGTGAGCCAAGTTGGCTGCTTTCAACTAGACCCTAATTAGAAGCAGATTGTCCACCTGCAACAGAGTAAAGTGGCATTTGGGCAACTTAGACACTAATCAGGCAGCTCATATAGGATGATTCAGTTTGTTTAGCCTTTCTCCACTACTTCTATAACCTGAGCACTTGTCTATGTTTGTACACTAAAAATCTAGAGAATCTTGAAATCTAAAGACATCCTTCTAAATTTAGTTTGGGCTTCAAAATACTAGAATAAAATGCTTTAAAAAAATTCTTAGCATTGGTCACAAATTCTTAGAATTTGAGATGGGCACACAGTCCTTATTCATATTTGCATTTTATGACCTGAATAATACACTTTGCATGAAGTCTCAGATACATAGGAAGTAGCTGACAAAGATTATAAAAATCAGTGGTAAAGACAGTCAGACAAAAACCCTTAAATATAAAAATTTTTTTTTTAGCTCTATTAGAATTACTTAGAACCTTTGAATAATACTAGACAGGTAGTTTCCATCTTTTGAGAAATCAAAAAAAAAATTTTTAGTGTTAGAAACATGAGCTAGATAGATGCAAATTTAGACATTCAAGGAAATCAAATGACTTCATTCTTAGTAATTCATTTGACTTAAAAAAAAGTTACTTTCTCTATGTCTGTATAAGAAAGTCCAAAAAGAATCCATGACATAGTGAAAGAGCCTTTTTAAGCATGTTGAGCTGGACATTAACTATGTTACTATTTGTGTTTTATAGAACCAAACCCAAGCAAGGCTGCAGCTCACAAGCTCAGAAGAATGTGTTTGCATTGGAAAGGCCCTCTCCTTGATCATATGTTGGGCCTGTGCAGACAGAACATTTCTTACCTGTGGTGGCAAGTCCATAACTCCTCCAGGTTAGTGCCCAATGTAGCATGGAGGTTATAATAGAGAGGGTAAGACAATTCTTGGTCCAAGGCTATGTCTATTGTATGACACTGTAGGGGAGAAAAGTATATATATATATATATTTTCTTATACCTGTCTTAGGTTCTCAGGCTGAGGCCCTGTAATTAGACTAACAGAATACAGATTAACAAGAGGAAAACAAACAGAAGTTTATTAACACCTGCATGGATGGGTAACTCAAAAGGGTGGTTAGAACTTGGGCTTACATAGCACCTTAACAAAAGAACAATAACGTTTAGAGAAATGACAAGACAAAGGACAGGGACTTTGAGTTTCTAGGGTGGCAAATTGTGAGAAGGCAGACACAGGGAAACCAATGGTAGATAAGGGCTGGTTGGTAAAGTGTATTATGTTGATGCCTCTGGTGCTGACGCTGGTGATTCACTTTTGCTTTTCCTGGTAGAGAGGGAAGGAGGGACACCTTTGCAAATGTATGTCCTGATTTTAGGCGAATAGGGAGAGGACAGAGCTTTTCTAGTATCCACGTCTTCTCAATTGCCTTCAGCTCAAAATAATTTTTATGCCAAGATGGCATATTTTGGAATGGCATTTTCTGCTACTCTTCAATGCTACTGATGGAGTCTGTTAAAGTATTTTTCCAGGGCAGCCACAAAGGGGAAATGGAAAGATGGAGCAAGGGTTTGTGTGTGATGAAGGGAACATGGGAGGCTCCAGTTAAAAACAAATTACATTTTAATCCTGATTCATATGCTGACCTACAGTGTGACCTTGGGAGGCCAGTGAATCTCTCAGAGGCTCAGTTTCCTCACGTAGATTGTAACTAATGTTACATTATTAACAAATGATAAGCAACAGGGTAATGTCTGTGAAAACTGTAGTAATAGTACTATTGACTTTTATTTTTTTATACTTTCATAGGGAGGTAGAACAGTTGGAGAGATGGCTATGGATAGATTGCCACTTGTGTCTCTGGGTGTGTATGTGTGTGTGTGTTGGGGTGGGGGGAGACACGTGTGCCTGGATTCATGAATTTGTAAAATACACATCAAGGTAATTAAAAGAGATAACTTGTTTTGTATAATTTTTATTTATACATAATTAAAAGTAGTCACTTTAGTTTTAAAATAATTGATTTCTATTCTTCCTGGCAGTAATCAGATTGAAGAGCCAGATGTCTTTTAAAATTATAGTTGGGAATGTGCATTTACATACCAATAAGCCTATAATGATACCAAGGTTATTTTTAACTTTACAGGAAAATCCTTTCTCCCTTTTCCAGGCTTTCCCCCTCAGTTATTGCCCAATTCCTCCAAACCTCAAGCCTCAGGTAATTGCACTTATTCTGATACAGGTGGATGGCATTTGATTTCTAGGTAAAATCCTCGATCTGAACCACCATGACATAAGTCATAACGCACATTGTAGCTTCCATTTTTAATTACTTTTAGCTTGTACTTCTGGATGAATCACATCACCTAAGTTTAACCTTATGAAAGTCAGTCGAAGGATGTTTTCCTCATGTTTATAGAAGACATAACTGAGTGTTCTTAGAAAATCTATTTTGGACTGTGGCCCAGCTACAATTAAAATTGCTGCTTGAAAGAATTCCTCTTCTAGATGGTCTGGAATATTCCCCTCCAATTTTCACATACAATAGTATGTGTTTCTTACTTGTGTCTAGTAAATTTAGAAAGCTTGGGGAATTCATAGTTTTTACTATTTGGCACTGGTATGCTGATGAGGCAGTAACTCCCCCACCACCCTACCTTGATTTGTAGTGTGTGCCAATTTTCCTGGTACAAATACTTCCACCATGGCCAATTTCAAGTTAGGCTAACAATGGACTCTCCAAAGCAGGTCTAACTGGCTCTAGCATAGCACGGAGACCATAAAGTTTAGTAAGTCGTCACTTTTCTAAAGAGAAAGACCAGGTGAAGAGGAGTGGTCACAGTGGCTGTTGTTGATCTGAGCTCTTTGGTATATGCTCCATGTATTAGAAAAATGTTTGAGTCAGTTTTCTTTCTTT
>NW_005356870.1:4785740-4813819 GCF_000412655.1 Myotis brandtii | reverse complement strand
GAAACATCGATGAGAGAGAGAGAAACATCGATCAGCTGCCTCCTGCACACTCCCTACTGGGGATGTGCCCACAACCAAGGTACATGCCCTTGACTGGAATCGAACCTGGGACCCTTCAGTCTACAGGCTGATGATCTATCCACTGAGCCAAACCTGTTAGGGCATTGAGTCAGTTTTCACCATAATTAGTTCAGGGAGGGTTGGTGTAGATACTCTCCTATTTGCCCATTACTTTTCCTTCCAACTATATCTTTTCTAGCCTTAAAGAGTCTCTAAAAAAAAAAAAAGAACTGTCTACTGGATATTATAATACAGATACAGTTTACTTAAAAAAACCCACAGACTCTTTAACACATAGCAGTATATGAAAATACAATTCATCAAAATGTGTGGGATGCAGCAAAAGCAGTGATTAAAGGGAATTACAGAGCATGGAATGCATATATTCCAAGAGAAGAAAGATCTAAAATCAATAATATAAGCTTCCACATAAGGAAATTAGAAAAATAAAAATAAATTAAACCCAAAGTAAGCAGAAGAAAATAAATTATAAGAATTACAGTAGAGATCAATGAAATTGAAAATGGGAAATCAATAGAGATTATAAACAAACCCAAAAGATGGTTCTTTGAAAAGATCAGTAAAATGGATAAAGCTCTAGCTAGACTATACAAGATAAAAAACACAAATTACTAATATCAGAACAGAAGCCATCACTACTGAGGCTTTGATCTCATGAATATTGAAAGAAAAATAAAGGACTATTATGATTAACTCTATGTCCCCAAATTTGATAACCCAGTTTAAATGGACCAATTCCTTGAAAGACACTCTCAACCAAAACTCACACAAGGAGAAATAGACTGAATACAAGAATATCCATTAAAGAAATTGAATTAGTAATTAATAACTTTCAAAAAATTAGGCCTAAATAGCTTTACTGATGAATTTTACCAAACATTTAAGAAAAGAAGGAGGAAGACGAGCACGAGAAGGAAGAGGAAGAGGAGGAGGAGGAGGAGGAAGAGGAGGAGGACCCAAGTCTCTACAATCTCTTTGCATGATATATGAAAGATTAACATATAAAACTCAATGGCTTTCCTATATATCAACAATAAACATTTAGAATTTGAAATAAATAATACAATGCCACTTACAATAACACAAAGAAATGAGATACTTACATATAAACTATTGAAATATGTACAAAACCTATATGAGGAAAACCAAAAGATTCCATGGAAAGAAATAAAATAAAATAGAAATATATTCATGGATAGGAAGACTCAGTTTTGTTTAAGATGTCAGTTCTTTTTCAATTAATCTGTAGATTCAACACAATCCCAATCAAAATCCCAGCAAATTATTTTATGGATATTGACAAATCAATCCTAAAATTTAAATGGAGATGCAAAAAGCTCAGAATAGCCAACACAATATTGAAAACAAAGTTAGAGGATGGGCACTGCCTGACTTCAAAACTTACTACGACTACAAGATCAAAGTAGCATGGTCTTGGTGAAAGAATAGACAAATAGGTCCTTGGAATGGAGCAGAGCCCCCACAAATATAGCCAATTGATCTTTGACAAAAGGGCAAAGGTCATCCAATGGAAGAAAGACTGACTTTTTCAACAAATGGTGCTGGAAAAACTGGACATCTTTATGCACAAAAAAGGAAGTTAGACACAGATCTTTCAAAAAAAATTAACTCAAAGGGCTCACAGACATAAACATAAAATGCAAAACTAAATATCTTTAGAAGATATCATAGGGGGAAAATCTAGAGTTTGATAATAAGTTTTTAGATACAATACAAAAAGCATAATCTATGAAAAAATTGATAAGTTGGACTTTATTAAAAACTTCTGCTCTGCAAAAGATATTGTTAAAAAGTGAAAAGGCCCTGGCCAGTGTGGCTCAGCTGGTTGGACGTGGTACTATGCATTGAAAGATGTGGGGCATGCAGGAGGCAGCCAGTTCATGTTGGGCTCTCACATTGATGTTTTTCTCTCTCCTTCTCATTTCCTCTCTCTCTGAAAATCAATTTAAAAAAAAAAAAGGAAGAAGTCCAGACTGGGAGAAATATTTGCAAATACATATCTGATAAAGGACTTGTATCTAAAATACATAAGAACTCTTAAAACTTGACAATAAGAAAACAACCAACCCAATTTAAAAAAAAATGGGCAAAAGATCCAAACAGATACTTCACTAAAGAAGATGTACAGATGGCAAATAAGCAGATGAAAAGCTACTCAACATCATATGTCATTAGGGAATTGCAAAATAAAACAACAATGAGAAACAATAGACATCTATCAGAATGGCCAATAGCCAAAACACTGACAACATCAAACGCAGTGAGGATGTGGAGCAACAGAAACTCGAATTCATAGCTGGTGGGAATGCAAATGGTACAGTCACTTTGGAATATAGTGTGGCAGTTTCCTGCAAAGCTAAATATAGTCTTGCCACAGAGCTAGCAATCCTTGGTATTTGGCCAAAGGAGTTGAAAATTAATGTCCACATAGGAAACCTGCAAATTATATCAGGTTTATTTATAATTGCTGAAACTTGGAAGCAATCAAGATGTCCTTTAATAGGCGAATGGCTAAATATACTATGATACTGTGATACTGTGATACATCCATATAATGAAATGCTATTCAGTGACAAAAAATTGAGCTATCAAACCAGAAAAAGACATGGAGGAATCCTGAAGGCATATTGCAAAACCAAATACCTTTATAAGATATCAAGGGGGTAAAAATGAAAGCACCCAGTCTGAAAAGACTACATCTATATGATTCTAATGATATGAGATTCTGGGAAAGGCAAAACCACAGAGACAATAAGAAAATTAGTGGAAAAAAGAAAGAAAAGAAAATTAGTGGTTGCCTGGGGTTTTGGGAGGAGAAAAGGTGAGATGATGGAACCTGGGGATTTTTAGGGCAGTGAAACTATTCTGGAAAATACTGCATTGATAGATATATAACATTATACACTTGTCAAAACCCATAGAACTGTACCATACCAAGAGTAAACCCTAATGTAAACTATGGACTTCAGTTTATAATAATAATGTATCAATATTGGTTTATCAATGGTAGCAAATGGACCACACTAATGCAAGATATTAATGATAGGGGAAATTGTTGAGGTGTGTTGAGGTAGAAGGGGTATATGGAAGCTCCTGCTCAATTTTTCTGTAAACTTAAAACTATTCTAAAAAATAAAATCTACTAATTAAAAACATATAAAGTAGACTGTTCAACAGAGAAATTTATTTATTTTTCTCCTAAAGCAAGATTGGCAACCTTTTTTCTATAAAGGATTAGATAGTAAAAAGGACAGGATGAGGCAACAGTAGGTTAACAGATGTTTGTATGGAAAATAAACAATAATTAATAAATAAAAATACAATAATAAACTCTGTGTTTTGTGTACTCACAACTGTAAACCTACTTTTGCCCCACTCTGTATTTTACACTTTTTGGGCCATGTAGGTCTCTAGTATGTCTTTCCTCTTCCTCTTCCTCCTCTTTCTTCTTCTGAACCTTTTAAAATTATAAAAAGCATTCTTAGTTTGCAATCTGGATTGGGCCCAAAGAGCACAGTTTACTGATCTCTGCCCTAGAACACTTCCTCTTTCCTTAACCTCTGTCATAACCACTCATATTTCCCCTTATTTATATTTCAAGTAGAAACTTGAGATATTTAAACCCTCTTTATGTGACTTCTCCTAGTATTTGCCATGCTTATAAATAGGATACTTCTGAAAATTTTGTGAGAAAAATAAAGAGTCAAGAATTCCCAGCCCTGGTGAGCAGCTCAGTTGGTTAGAGCGTCATCTCCATAGGCCAATGTTGCTGGTTGGTCCTGCTCAGGGCACATACAAGAATCAACCAATGAATGCATAAATAGGTGGGACAACAGCAAATCAATGTCTCTCTCTTTCCTCCCATCCTCTCTCTCTAAAAAAAGAAAAAAAGAAAAGAGAATTCCCTTCACTGGAAGTAAAAGAAAAGGTATATTTTTGTTCTCAGATTTTCAACTCCTCTCTCTTCATCTTAGGATATTCATGAAGACAAAAAATATACTGCACTTATTGGACTTACTTTGTGCATACTAAGGAAAATAAATTTTCATTAAAATAATTTTAATAGAAGCGTTATAAAAACAAGATTAGAACATAATTTATTGAAAATTGTGAAAACATAATTCCATTATTCTAAAAATGTTTGTTTTGCTTGTTAATTTCTAATTGTGTATATTGGCTTATTTTTCAAAATACACATATTTATCTGTATTTTATTAATTTTAATTTATTATTTTATAATGTTTTAAACTTTTGCATGTCTTTAAATTATTTTCTTTAATACATAAGATTCCATCCTATTGATATACCATAATATATAAACAGTTCTCTAGTTTGCTGCCATAACATTTTCATACCTATACCTTATTGCTTAGCTGAATTACTTTCTTAAGATAAATTCCTAAAAGTAGAATATTTATATTAAACATAGAGATTATATTTGTAGTTTCCACTACGTTTGTATTTTTCTTACAGAACAAGCAATGCATTTTTAAAAATTTATTGATTTGAGGGAGAGTGAAATGTCGATTTGTTGTTCCACGCATGAATGCATTCATTGGTTGATTCTTGTATGTGTCCTGACTAGGGCTCAAACCTGCAACCTTGGCATATTGGAACAATGCTAACCATCTGAGCTACCTCGCCAGGGTTGCAATATATTTTTTTTTACTAAAAAATTTGAGAATTAAATTTGGGGAAATGATTTGAATATGACTTTAAGTATTTGTTTTGACAATCACTTGTGAGCATTTAATGAGTGTTTCTTGTGTACCAAAGATGAATAACACTTGATCTTTGCCCTCATAGTGTTATTGGAGGATTGCATGGGTGAAAATCCTCCATTGCTAGTGGGAGTGGGTTCTGATAAGATCTTAAGAATTTTCTAAGACTTGCATGAGAGAATGAGATGTGGTAGACAGGTTTATTTGTGTGCAATGATAACCCTCATTTCCAAAGTCCCATTTCCACCAGCCAGCCCTGGAAAATGTGCCGCTGGGCTTCAGCAGAGCTAGAAGCAAAGCCAGTGTCCAGAGTCTCGGTTCCATGGCGGAGTTGAGTCCGGCACAGAATCAGGCTAGTCACAGTCCGTTAGTCCATGGTGTGTGGGGTCCACATGACCATGAGCCATGAGTCAGACTCGAGCAGCAAGAGAGAGAGGGGGCTCTTTTGTCCAGGAGCTTAAATATTAAATATCCCCGTGCTTGCAGTGGCCATGCCTACATGCCTACTTCGGCCCATGCCCTGTTCCCAGATATGACTGACACTCAAGCATCTTCCCATGTCGTGTCACCCAGACCTTACTTGGCATGCGTCTAAATTACAGCTTCCCTCTGCTCCTTTCCAGTTATTAATTAATAACCAGGTTATTACAATGGTATCAATAGTATTTACTGCTTATTAGGAGACCTGTTCTCCCACTAAATATGAAGTTTAAAGGCTACTAAAACAGTCAGTAATCAACATAAATAATACTTTCATGCAATATATTTAAAAACATCAAGTTGGAAAACGATGGCCCGTGGGGCTGGCTTCATGTTTTCATAAATAAGGTTTTATTGGAGCCAGAGTCAGGATTAGGGTAGGGTGAGTGAGGCAAGGCTGTGCAAGTTGGTTCTTGTTATTATTTAAAATTTTTCTATTTGGGCCTAGCCAATGTTGTTCAGTGCTTGAACGTCAACCTATGAACCAGGAAGTCATGTTTCGATTCCGTCACGGCACACGCCTGGGTTGCAGACTCAGTCCCCAGTGTGGGGCATGGAGGAGGCAGCCGATCAATGATTCTCTCTCATCATCGGTGTTTCTATATCTCTCTCCCTCTCCCTTCCGCTCTGAAATCAATCAAAATATATTTAAAATTTTTCCTATTTTGCTCATCATGGATTGTTTTGCAATTGATTGATTTTTAAAATAATGCATTAAAACATTATTTATCTTGGTGACTGAGTTTTCTGGTGTCCTGTTAAAGTTTGTTCCCAAGGTCAGTGCCTACCTCACGTCATCCTAGTGACAGAGATCCACCAAACATTAACTGGAAGTTCAGGGAAAGACACTGGAGATTATGAAGTGTGTGTGTGTGTGTGTGTGTGTGTGTGTGTGTGTGTGTGTGTTTCAGTGGTGCTGGTTGTATTTCACCACCCACAGGGACCATAGTGCTAAGCGCCATGTAACGTGAGACACCCAAGGGCAAGGGTGTTCTGTTGTCTGGAATCACTGAAGAGGGCTCGGGTCCACCCTCAGCATAGCTGGCTGCAACCAGGCTTACATCTGTGTAGGATTAATTATGTAAACTGAAAATCTAGGCCAATCATTGCCCCTTAGCAAAAGCCCATTTGTACTTTTTGATTGACTGGTTTGTATAATTTTTATTGTTCCTTAATTGTTCCTTAAACATATTATGTTCTTTTAAAGGAACTATAATAGTGGGAGTGAATCATTCTGAGTATGCTTTAAAGGTTAGGTCAATAAAGTACTTGTAAGGCTTACCCTGTCAGAGTGTAATCAGAAAATACTTCCTCTTGTCTAAAAATTTGCTTAAAAAATGGTTTCCAAGTTTCCTAGAAAAATCACCTATTTTTCCCAAATCCAAATATAGCAGACTGGAGATTGAGTAACAGATATCTATTTCTTCCTTAAACATATTTCTCTTTCTAAATCTCACCCAATTTAAGGCAAAATCAATCAGGAAATGCTGAAGAATAAATCATAAGTAAAGCTATTATTCCATTTTTTCTGAACATTCTTTGGGATATAAAACTCCAAATACCTATGATTGGTTTACAGAAAGGCTGGGTATTAACACATATACCTTTAGGTCAGTGTTCTATAACTAGAAAGATACTTAGTAACATTGTTATTTCTTTAGTACCCTTGACAGGGTTCTAGAATTCTACAATTCAATAAATGTACGAAACTTGGCCCAGAGGTAAACTTTGAGAAACAGAAACTGACCAAGAGAGGCAAAATAGTCTGATAGACATTATAATGGACTGTGATGAAAGAAGAAATATTCTATGTTTGAACAGATGCAAAACAGCCTATGTCATTTCAGAACTGCCGTCGGGGTTGGGAGTGAGTCTCCCCAGAATGGCCCCCCCTGGCACGCAGGTTATTGGGGTGTGGGCGTTTGGGGCTGGGGAACGGAACTGCTCAGGAAGGGAACCTTACCGTTCACCTTGGCACCTATGAATGAAGCGTGGCAGACTGAGAGGATCCAAGCAAAAATCTCTTCCTGTGCCCCACTGTTCCTGGATGGCCCTGCAAGAATTTGTTTACCAAATATTTGCTCTTTCTCGCCTACCTGTGAATTGCCTATCTCCCCTGCTTGGTCCAAAAAGACATATAAACCTCATTTTGCCTGTCTTTAGAATTTTCATGCTATGTGAATTCTCTGTGCCCCGTATTAAAATTGGATGTTCTCTGTTAATGTGCTGTTTGTTGTTTGCATTATTTGACCAGCCAGAAGTAAAGCGGTCAGGAGAACGTTTCCCCAGCCCGGACCTTGTACTTAATCTCATGCCTCTCCTCCCTGGGAAGAGAGTCCAGTGCTTTTCTGCTGGCTCTCAGTAGCTCCCCAGGAAGGGATATGGTTGAATTAGAAAGTCTGTGGAGGGCGAGTCAGCCTGCCCCTCCCCCAGACAGGAAATGGAAAGGCGATGAAAGATGCGTTGGTGTCTGTGGAGGCTTCCCCTAGGCTGTGAAAACAAATAGAACACATAATTGATATTCTCCCTGCAGCCGGTGGAAGGCCTTTAGGCGGAACATCAGTGTTCGTTTTACTCTCCAGATTCAGGCTGGTACCGATGGAGGATATTTTGGGCCGATGAAGAGCCCTGCGTAATCTGGGATCATCTGTAAACAAATGTCAGTGGGGGTTTGTTCGGTAGTCAGGGCCGACCTCCTAATGTCCGGAAATGTGGAAAAAGAAAAGGAGTGGTGGATAGGAGGAAGGTGTTGTTTTGAAAGAGATGGCTACTGTCCAGGCAGGCATCTTCCTACTGTCTACTCTATTCACTCTCAAATCAGTCCAATAAATACCCTTTGAGCACTTACTGCATGCTAAATTCTTTGCTAGTAGTCGGGTACAGAGATTAATAACATTGATGGTTGATCAGTTTATAGTCCACTGAATGCAGAGGAAGGAGATTTTTTAGAGATTAATCAAAGTAGAATGCTGAAGCAACTGCCCAACCACTAAACTCAGAGTTGCAAAGTCCTTCCATTCGCATGTGGTACTTACAATTGTCAGCCCAAAGGACTCAAGAAGTTGGTGGCTGACCAGTCAAGTCCTATTCCTTCTTCTTGTGTGTGTTGTGTAATGCGTCAGAGAAGGCATAGGGTCTGATTTACTCCAAAGTCACAGTTAATAAGCCATGGGAACCAATTTTCTGGTTCCATTTGTGTTTATTAGTGGATCAGGAAACTAAGATTTGGGCCCTGGTTCTGGTGTCTATGTTCAGCCACCTCCCCCAGCTAGTGTTCTTTTCTTATACATGGTGAAATAATATCCTGGGCTGAACCTTACCCTACATTTTATGAATAAGGTGGATTAACGTGAAAGGTATAAAACCATGCATAGAGTTTCCCCATGAATGTGACTAATAGGATTAAACACATTCCCACAGTGCTTTGCAGTTAGAAGTAGGAAACTCTTTTCCATGGTTTACTGGTAGAAACTTTAAGACCAGCCAAAGCCAAACCTTGTTGCTTCCCTTTGCATTTGTAAGGCAAAGACAATAAAAAAGAATTGCACCCAGAAAGCTCTTGAGACCTGTCTTTGGCAGGTGGAAGACGTTTTAGGTCTCCCTTTGGTTGATCAGAAGTTGCTTCAGAATTCTGCTGTGTCTAAATCTGTCATAGGAGAAGTGTCCATTTGATTTCAGAGTGGACCTGTGCAGGTAGGGGGTATGTGTGCATGTGCGTGTGCACACACGTGTGTGTGTGTGTGTGTATGTATGTATGTGTGTGAGTGTGTATGTGTGTGTTTATTGGCAATGTCCATAGCTTAGATGTAGTAATCATTTTAGCAGGCAATGCTAGATGAGGTTCCTCATCTTATGAAAGGAGTTCCTTCATAGATTCAAGTTCCTGTGAGCTTTAAAATTCTTTGAGACTATGATTTTGTGCTGGGGTCCAGCCCCGGGGGCCCAGGGGTTCCCAAAGGTGTGGACGGAGTCGGCGAAGAATGTTTTACACAGAGACAGCGTTCAGAACTCTCTAGCTTTCCTTAGTCTCCGTGGATCTTCCTGTGCCTGGCTGAGGCCACAGAAAAAAGATCCCGAGGCAAGCTGAGCCTTTATTTTATAGTGAGAGGTAAACAAGGTAGTGGTTTCCATAGTTACATAGTTATTGTGAGTTTCACTTGTTTACACTGTTCTTGTGAGTTTCACTTGTTTTTGTTCTTGTTGCACTTCCCTCAGCCCATTAACTTTCCAAGTAAGATCTAGGGAGCGTCATAAGGTCAAGCCTAATTATGCTTAAGAGGACTGTGCCCTCTAAGCTGGGACTTGTTTGTGACTTTGCCCACAGGTCAGTCTGAGGCTTAACCCTATATCAGCTCCCCACAATTTTGTATTTTTTCATGGTATGCTCAGATTTTGAGGGGGAGGGAGTAGATTTAAAGGAAGTTTAATTTTTCACAACATTTATCATCAGAAAGTTTATCAAGACAAGAGAGATAAACCCATATGAAATGCCTATAACAATGCAAGTTACTCTATGATTAAATTGCAAATTATTTAGAAGGTCTAAGAATTCCAAAGAACAGGGTATCTATGGGATCTGGGAGTGATTATGGGACATTTGGTAGAAGAAAAAATGATCAGGTACTTTACCTGGGCAGAACTTGATAGATGAGGATGTGAACATTTTAAATAAATATATATATGGTACTTGAAATATATATATATACTAGTACATGTACAATGGTACATATACTCATTTATTTGTCTGGCTATTGTCACTCATCTGTATTTATACAAGGAGATGCAAATGGCACGTCAGCTGTAGAATTTGCTCTTTGGCCCAGGTCGGTTCATGTCATGAATGAAGCAACATGCGATGATCGCTGCAAGAAACACACAGACCATGTGCTGACCTAGGAGTGGTTCAGACCTGGCTAGTTCTCTTTAGGAGTTGAAATAGTACCACATTTCCTAAACCTGCCAGGGAAAATTCCAAGACTGTAGTGTGAGATATTTCCTGTTGAGAATGTCATGTCTCTTCACCACCTGTCCCAGGGCCATAACTTCTCCAAGGACCCCTGAGCTCTCAAACCCAGCCCTGTACGGGAGTGCCCGTGAGGGACAGGCTGTCTGCAGCTCACAAACTCAGACTCTGCTGCTCACTTGCAGGACCATTTGTGCTGACCCTGGGGCCCTTCCTCAGAAGAGAGCCATGCACTTTCCAGCAAATCGTAGTAATTATTAAAACAATGATAAGAAATTGAGTGTTGATGCCATCATTTCTCCTAAATGCTAAAGGAATCATCACATTAATAACAATAGCAAACACAGAATGTTATGTTCAAAGCACTACTCTAAGATTTTTACATCTCTTAATTCACTGACGCTTCAGAATAATCCAATGAGCCATAGGTTATGATTATTAGCATTTTGCAATGAAAAGGCCTAAGCATGGACAGGTTAAGATCTAGATCATGGAACTGGAATCTGAGTCCAAGAAGTCAGACTCCAAAGTCTGTATTCTGAATCAGTCTAGTAAAAGGAAGCTATTTAACAAGAACTATTTTTTAATTTCTGTTCATTCCTATGGAATCCTTTCTGTCCTTGATAATAATTTAAAAAAACAGGGTGCTGACTCTGTCATTGGGACAGGAACTGCTGCCGTTTTGCCTGAGCTGGCAGCATTGTGCTTCTTGTGCTGTCCCTCAGGTGTCCTAGCCAAGGCACGATGTCCCTGGACCTCCGGGGCTACCACAGAGATGCCATGGTCCCACAACCTGCTGTGCGTCCACAACCGGCAAACCTTTCCCAACTTTGAAGCATGAGAGGTAAAGTCATGCCCATAGCGCCTGTTTTTAACTTTAACAAATGCCACCGATAATTTAGCCATCACTGTTGACATTATGGGTTTTTCCCATCTAGCCTTCTGTCTGCGCATTTCCCCCACTAGTGAAATTTTAAGATATTAGCAGTTTGAGTTACTGCTCTCTGGTTTAATACATCACAAGCATTTTCTCCTTGTATTACGCATTATTCATAAATATAATTAAACCTTTTGATGAATGAAAGAATTACAATACCCATGGCAAATGTTTCAAAAGTACTGAAAAAATATTTCAATGCATATACTAGCACATATGTGAATGAATATTTTTTGCTGATGTAAATAGATCATATGAAACACATTATTTTATTATCCCCCCCTCTTTCTCCAAACAGAGAAATATACTAATTTTGGATGAACATTTTCTTTTCATTTCATCTAATTTCCTTAATTGATGTTTTTCAATACAGAAGTAATACATGCTTATTGTAGCTATGGAAATGGTACAAACACATATAAAATAGAAGCAAATCATCTCCTTGGGTCCCATCTCCAATCCCATCCCCTGAGCTACCACTGCTAACACCTGCTATCTGCTTCCCACGCATTTCCCTTGCTCATTCAAACAGATGCAAATGCATATTTACATTTAGATAGATATTTTTGGTTTGTTTGTGCTCAAGTATAATTAAAGTAAATGCATTAGCCTGCAACTTGTTTTTCGATTCCTCCATTCCTCCCCTTGACAATATATTAGGAACATTCCTAACAATTAAAGAGATATGGCTCAATTATATATTTTTTCTAATTCCTCTTTCTCCCTCTCTTTCTCCCCCTTCTTCCCTCCCTCCCTACACACACACACACACACACACACACACACACACACGCACCTGTATGTATACATATTGGTTTCACAATTCTTATTCCCAGTTTGGCTCTGCCAGCACCTCTGTCCCCTTGTTAACAGGTCTGCTGATGCTCCAGCAGGCTCCTAGCTCCCAATCCTATCAGCTGAGATAAAAGGGCATCTCCTAACTAAATATCCCTGAGAGAACCACTTCATCCCATTCCCTGCTTCTTGAGAGGAAAGAGAGTGAGGGTCTGTGGTCCAGCAACTTCTGCACACAGGAGGCCACTGAGCCCTTGTCAGGTGAATAATTGGACCCACCTCTCCTTTCCTGAGCGTTTCACCCAAAGGCTTGGAGGGAGAATGCTGTGGTTTCAGAAGGGCCAATTAATAAAGCCCCTTTCTTCCTGTGAGTCCCGTACCAATTAAGATATTAAAACAGGAGCCGGCCCTCTCCCACAGATGGCACGCTGAAGTGAATCATGCCACAGGAGGCAGATTTATATAGTTCAGCCTGTTGTTCAACAAATATATTCTCATCCTTTTGTTCTCCCCAGAGCAGGTGCTACGTTTTCACACTGGGATGACGAACGTTTTGAGAACACCTCTCATGGCCTAGGCGGCCACTCTACCTTCACAAGCCTGTCCCCACCCCTCCCCCGAGGTTGCATTGGAAAGACCCAGAAGTTCTGGATGACTGATGACCACCCACACCTCACAGAAAGACGGGGACAGGGTGATGCACACCCAGAGACAGCACCCGCCCACAGTTCCATTTGCTCATTCATCAAGTGAGGAGGTCGATTAAATCATCTCCCTAAGGACTATATCATGCCAACCTCTGTGATCCTAAAACACCCTCCCCCACCACTGCTGAGGCCCATGTTGCCGGTAAATAAACTGGCAGAGCTGTGCAAACTTGCTAGATTTCTTTTTAAAAAATATATATTTTATTGATTTTTTACAGAGAGGAAGGGAGAGGGATAGAGAGTTAGAAACATCGATGAGAGACATCGATCAGCTGCCTCCTGCACGCCCCCTACTGGGGATGTGTCCGCAACCAAAGTACATGCCCTTGACTGGAATCGAAGCTGGAACCCTTCAGTCCACAGGCTGACGCTCTATCCACTGAGCCAAACCGGTTAGGGCAAACTTGCTGAGTTTCTAATGACCAAGTGCTTTTAGTCACAAACACACCCAGTCTCTTCACAGTGCCTATCTTGGGAAGTCTTTATCCATTCTTCTATTTTTTTAAAATCCTCATCTGAGGATATTTTCCATTGATTTTTAAAGAACGTAGAAGAGAGGGAAAGACAGAGAGAAATATCGATGTGAGCGAAACACATCGATTGGTTGCCTCATGCACCTGCCTGGACCAGGGCCTGGGCTGGGGAAGAGCCTGCAATGGAGGTATGTGCTCTTGACCAGAATCAAATCTGGGTCTCTATAGTTCACAAGCCGACACTCTATCCACTGAGCCAAGCCGGCTAGGGCTCCATTCTTCTACTGATGGGCATTTATGCTGCTTCCATAAACCAAATAAGCAAGGTTGGGCCCCACCAAGACCCGCAGCCATGACACAGTACATCTGTAAAACAAAACAAAACAAAAAAATCACCTCTCTGGGAGAGTGACCTGGTGCAACATTTGGAAAATATTCACCAAAATAAAAAATGTACACAGCCCTGACCGGTTTGGCTCAGTGGATAGAGCGTCGGCCTGCGGACTGAAAGGTCCCGGGTTCGATTCCGGCCAGGGGCATGTACCTTGGTTGCGGGCACATCCCCGGTGGGGGGTATGCAGGAGGCAGCTGATCGATGTTTCTAGCTCTCTATCCCTCTCCCTTCCTCTCTGTAAAAAAATCAATAAAAATATTTTAAAAAAAAATGTACACATACCATTTGATCCAGTAATTTTACTTAAGAAACTTTATCTTATAGAATTAATCATACAAGCATGCAAGGATATGTGTATAAAGATACTGTTTGCAGCATTCTTTGTAATAGCAAAAACAAAACAAAACAAAAAAAACCCTCAAAATAACTTAAATGCCTATTAATAACAGATGCAGAAATAAACATGGTTCATATATAGAATGGAATCACAATGCAGCTATTAAAAGATATAATAAGGAAAAGCTGTAAATGTTGACGTGGAAAATTGTTCAAAACACAATGATTGAAAGAAAATAGCAAGATGCCTACCCTATGTTGGGTATGATTACATTTTTTGGAGTGTGTGTTTATGAGTGTGTGTGTGTGTTCTTGTATATGCTTAGAGAATAAAAACACACCCAGTCTCTTCACAGTGCCTATCTTGGGAAGTCTTTATCCATTCTTCTATTTTTTTAAAATCCTCATCTGAGGATATTTTCCATTGATTTTTAAAGAACGTAGAAGAGAGGGAAAGACAGAGAGAAATATCGATGTGAGCGAAACACATCGATTGGTTGCCTCATGCACCTGCCTGGACCAGGGCCTGGGCTGGGGAAGAGCCTGCAATGGAGGTATGTGCTCTTGACCAGAATCAAATCTGGGTCTCTATAGTTCACAAGCCGACACTCTATCCACTGAGCCAAGCCGGCTAGGGCTCCATTCTTCTACTGATGGGCATTTATGCTGCTTCCATATCTTCCAATATCCAGCTATTACTAATAATGCTGCAATGAACATAAGGCGCATATCTTTTCAAATAGGGTCTTTTGTTTTCTTTGGATAAATACCCAGAAGAGGAATTGCTAGATTGTATGGCAGCTCTATTTTTTATTTTTTTGAGGAATCTCCATACTGTTTTCCATAGTGACTGCAACCAATTTACAATCCACCAACAGTGGACGAGGGTTCCCTTTAATCTACATCCTTGCCGACACTTGTTGTTTGTTGATTTATAGATAATACCTTTCACTATTTCTTAGTCCACTGATGCTTAAGATCATCTCCACAGGACCCCAAGGGCCCCCACTTATTCTGGCCCTGGTTCCTTCAGAGCGGCTGGCCGGAGCTGTGTTTTGAGTTTATGCACAGCTGGGAACACCTGTTGCCGCTGGAAGAGATGGAAGTCGGGCTGTGTTTATGGAAAGCTGGATGCCTTAGGTGGTAGGAGGGAAATGTTGTCTAATGTTTCATGAGTTCTTTCTTTCTCAGTGACATTGTTGTGTAGAAGGCATCTGTATGTAGTTTGTAGGGCTGCCATGCCAAGTATCACAGACCAGGTAGCTTAAGTAACAGGAATGTATTGCCTCACAACTATGGAGGCGAGACATCAAGATCAAGGTGTTAGCAGGGTTGGTTTTTTCTAGGGCTGAGCAAGGAAATATGTTCCATGCCTCTCCCCTAGTGTTTGGTGGTTTGCTGCCAATGTTTGGAAGCATCACCCCGATTCTGCCTTCATCTTCACATGGATGTCCTCCCTGTGCCCATGTCTGTCTCTGTGTCCGAATTTCCCTCTTCTATAAGGACACTAGTCATACTGGATTAAGGCCCACTCTAATGACTTTAATTTGGTTACTTCTGTAATGACTCTATCTCCCAATAAGGTCACATTCTGAGGTACAGGGGGTTAAGACTTGCACAGACGAATTTGGAGGAGGGGCACAAGTCGACCCACAGTAGCACTGAATAATTTAGACGCGTGGGAATTGTGTCTGTTTTCTTTACCATTGAATGCCCCAGTGTCCAGCACAAAGCATGGCCCATACAGGGCCCTCACAAATTTGTGGAAGTAACGAACACACTGAGTAATCCTCATCTAATTGTACCCCGGGTTTTCAGACTGGCTTTTCATGAGGTGTCAATTTTCCCTCAAAGATGTTGATTATCCTGGTGATGTGGGAATTGGAGGACTGTATGGTCCGTAAGCCCCAGTCCTCAGTGCGGCCAATTTCATGTCAGGTTCTTCTCACATGGGTACTTCCAGTTACGCAGTACAGAAGGGGAAAATGCCTGAATGACAGCGTTGGCAGCCCTCTGTTCCTGTCTTGGAAGTCCTGTTCTGCCTTTGACGTCTGATGCTATCAGGACAGGTTGACACGTGAGCATCTGTGCAGCACTGGTCATGGGAACGCTGCCCAGGCAGGCAGGAGCGCTCTCACAGATGTCTGTGCGACTGGGGGAAAGCCAGCTCTTAGATGTCTGTGTCCCATCTGCAGGAATAGTAACTCCTTGCAAATTAGACCTGGACTCAGAGGCCCAAGGAGTAAATCCTCTGTCAGTCCTTTATATTTCCCATTAGAATTGTTCATGCGCATAAACAACAGATGGAAGAGATTAATGAGACACATTATATTCAAGTAGAATAAATTGGTCTGAAATGTGGATGCGGAGTGTAGCAGCAGCTTAAATGGAAGATTGCAGTGTCTTCGAGGCTTTCTGGGCATTTGCGGAAAACCTTCTAGCATCAGAGTAAGGCGACCGGCGTCAGGAAGCAATCCTGTTTCAAAGACCTGGACCCGCCCCACAAAATCTTAGCGCTCCGAGTCGTGCCCCTTGAGTTGTTCCGAAAATGGAGCACATGACCCGGGAGCTAGTCACTTGTTTATTTTTATGTGTTTTGCTGTTATATTTTGAACGGGGTGAGCTGGCCTGTGCGCGTGCGCCTACACAGCCATCTGGGCAAAACTGGAGAACAGATTTGGGGCGCCTTGGTTCTTCTGTTGGGATGGAAATGAGCTTCCCCCGTGGACTCCAATTTTCAATGTTTAACGGAATAGAAATGACTGGGAGCTGCTTGTTGACTGTTCGTGGTCGAGAGAAAGCTGTGCTTCGTGTCCCAAGTGAGCCCTCTGACCACTGACTGGTGAGCCCCGGTGACTGTAAACATATCGCTGTATCTCAGCACTGAGACCACTGGGCTCAGACCCAGACCAACCTTCCAGCCCCGAAGTCAGCCCGGGCCAGTCCCCTCGGGGACTCCGGTTCAGGACCCCAGGGGCAGCCAGGCATGTGTGCTTTCCCGGCAAGGCCTGGCAGGCTCGGCTCGTGCATCTTCCGGTGTCTATTCCAAGAAAGGGCATTACTCTTTTCACGATGAAGCTGTGTGTTGCCAGAGCTGCCCTGCCACGAGGGCGAGGCTGAGAACTGGGCCGCATCTCACTCTTGTCTGAACCCTTCGTGGAGTACCAAGGGGTCTCTGGCAGGCTGCCACTTTCCAGGATGACATTCCATGAGCTGTGGCAGGCCCCAGTGCTTGTGACATCTCAGGAAGGATCAACCTCCTGGGTGCGTCTTCCTGTGTCTTTGCTGACCTATTTTGTGCCTGCTGACAGGTCCGGGTCCCTGTATGCAGTCAGCACCTGTTTATCTCAGGCCTGAATACACCTGCTGTATTCAGTCGGCATCTGCCTAATGCAGCTGAGAATGGGTTCGACTCCGGTCAAGGGCACGTACCTGGGTTGCCTGCTGGAACACTGGCCACAGTGTGGGAGGCAACCAATCCATGTGTCTCTCTCACATCAATGTTTCTCTCTGTGTGTCTCTCCCCCTCCCTTCCACTCTCTCTGAAAAATCAATGGAAAAAAATATTCTCTGGTGAGGATTAACAATGTATTAACAGTGTTGTTTGCTCATTTTAAATTTTACATACATGCTATCATTCAGTACTATCCTTATTTTGTAAATGTAACATTTTGTTTTTTGGAGATTCCTCCATGTTGTTTCATTTTTTACTAAATTACTATGTAGTATTCCATTTTTAAATATAATAATTTATTTATCCACTTTCCATTTGGTTAATATTTATGCTGTTTCCTTTTATTTTTCCGTACCTTTTACAAAACGCTGCGATACATATTTTAGTACCTGTTTTCTAGTGTGCAAATGAAAGATCTTTTTCCTAGCACGTATACCCAGAAGTAGAATTCACTAATACTGCCAAATATACACACCTATCGGTATGTGTGTGTGAGTTCCATTTCTCCACATTCTTATCAACCCTTGGTGTTATCACATGATCATTTTTTAACACTCATTTTTTAGAGCAGTTTTAGTGAGAGGAAGATACAGAGATTTCTTGTGTACCTTCTGCCCCACACATGCACAGCCTCTCCCATGATCAACATCCCTCATATATTTTTTACCAAACCTGAACCTGCATTGACTCATAATCACCCAAAGTCTGTAGTTTACCTTAGGGTTCACTTTTGGTGTACATTCTCTGAGTTTGGGCAAATTATGATGCTGCATATCCATCATTATAATGTCATACAGAGTATTTTCACTGCCCTAAAATCCTCTTTGCTCTGCCTAGTCATCTCTCCTCCCCACCCTCCCCCAACCCCTGTTGCGTGACCACCAACCTACTTACTATCTCCATAGTTTGATCTTTTCCAGAATGTCATAGAGTTGGAATCACAGAGTATGTAGCCTTTCAGATTGGCCTCTTTTGCTTAGTGATATACATGTAAGATTCTTCTATGTCTTTTCATGGTTTGATAGCTCATTTCTTCTGATTAACATTTTTCACTAATCTGAGGGTATTCACTGTTGTTGTTTTTTTCATTTGCATTTCCCTAATTATCAGTGCTTTTGAGTATGCTGTCCATATGCTTATTTTCAGGTTTCTTCTGTGGTTTTCCTCTTTCTATACTTTACCTCATTTTCCATGGATATGTTTGTCTTTTTATTATTAAGTTACAGGAATTCTTTATAAGTTTTGGACATAATTCTTTGCTCGTTGTATTTATTTTTTATTTTTTGGTTAATTCTCACCTCCATTGAGTTTTTAGAGAGAGTGGAAAGGAGGGAGGGAGGGAGGGAGAGAGAGAGAGAGAAACATTGATGTGAGGGAGACACATTGATTGGTTGCCTCCTGCACATACCCTGATCAGGGCCAGAACCTGCAACCGAGGTATGTGCCCTTGACCAGAATCGAAGCTGGCACCTTCAGTCCATGGGCCAATAATGCTCTATCCACTGAGCCAAACCAGCTAGGGCTCTTTGTTCGTTTTAAGTGTTGCAAATAACTTTTCCAAGATAGTGCCTTGTCTTCTAACTTTGTTCATATGTTTTTTAGAGAGCAAACCGATTTATGTTTTATTGCAACAAAATGTACTTGTTCTTCAAAATGTATATTTTCTTCATTAATTCAGACTTCTAATTGACCTGGAATTCATTTTTTGTGTATGTGTGGTGTGATACAGGGATTTAATGTTATTGTATTTTTCATCAAGATCACCAGTTTACCCTAGAACATCTTTTGCATAATAGCAATTTCCCCAACTGATCCAATTCCACCCCTAAGGATGAGGGTGGGGGTGGTAGTGGAGCCTGGTGAGACCTGGAACTGAGGGAGAGGGGCTGCCCCAGAGGAACCATAGTCATAGACAGAGGCAGCCACTGACAGAGGGTGCCAAAGTGGGAGGGGGGAATACATATTTCAATCTTTCTCTTCTCTGGCCTTTCATTCTTTTTTTAATTCCCATTGACAAGGTTGCCCTGGTAACACCATCTGTAGGAGTAGCCACCCCGGGGCCAGTGCAGAGCGGTGAAGGGCAGAGAAGGGGTCTATGTGGGTGGGGTGCATATGGTGACGAGGCCCCACAGTTCTCCATGGTGGGCATCTACCTCACTTTATCAGTCCTCCCAGAGACACATCATTTCATTAATGTTTTATAACATACACTAGAGGCCCGGTGCACAAAAATTTGTGCACTTGTTTGCAGCTGGTCACACCCCCTTCAGGGTGGGGGTCCCCACTGGGGTGCCTGGCCAGCCTGGATGAGGGGATGATGGCTGTTTGCAGCTGGTCACACCCCCTTCAGGGTGGGGGTCCCCACTGGGGTGCCTGGCCAGCCTGGATGAGGGGATGATGGCTGTTTGCAGCTGGTCACACCCCCTTCAGGGTGGGGGTCCCCACTGGGGTGCCTGGCCAGCCTGGATGAGGGGATGATGGCTGTTTGCAGCTGGTCACACCCCCTTCAGGGTGGGGGTCCCCACTGGGGTGCCTGGCCAGCCTGGATGAGGGGATGATGGCTGTTTGCAGCTGGTCACACCCCCTTCAGGGTGGGGGTCCCCACTGGGGTGCCTGGCCAGCCTGGATGAGGGGATGATGGCTGTTTGCAGCTGGTCACACCCCCTTCAGGGTGGGGGTCCCCACTGGGGTGCCTGGCCAGCCTGGATGAGGGGATGATGGCTGTTTGCAGCTGGTCACACCCCCTTCAGGGTGGGGGTCCCCACTGGGGTGCCTGGCCAGCCTGGATGAGGGGATGATGGCTGTTTGCAGCTGGTCACACCCCCTTCAGGGTGGGGGTCCCCACTGGGGTGCCTGGCCAGCCTGGATGAGGGGATGATGGCTGTTTGCAGCTGGTCACACCCCCTTCAGGGTGGGGGTCCCCACTGGGGTGCCTGGCCAGCCTGGATGAGGGGATGATGGCTGTTTGCAGCTGGTCACACACCCTTCAGGGTGGGGGTCCCCACTGGGGTGCCTGGCCAGCCTGGATGAGGGGATGATGGCTGTTTGCAGCTGGTCACACACCCTTCAGGGTGGGGGTCCCCACTGGGGTGCCTGGCCAGTCTGGGTGAGGGGCTGAGGGCTGCTTTCAGGCTGGCGGTTGTTGACTGAAGCTCCCAACCGCTCCTTTTTTTCTTTCTTTCTTTTTTTTATTCTGGGCCAGCTTTAGCTCTGAGGCCTTGCTGCTGAAAACATCGATACAATGTTGCGGTCCGGCTGGCTGAAGCCCGGTTGAATGAAAGCCGGTTTCTGGGGTTTTGTTTAGCTTCTTATTTGCAACATAGTACATAGTTGCTTAGAGTTGCAGCTGAGAGGCCGTCAAGTCAGGCGGGGAACGTTGGAGTCCGCCGTCACTGGAGCAAGCAAGCCTCCCTGTTCGCTTCAGTGCATGGCTGCCAGCCGCCATCTTGGCTGACAGTTAATTTGCATAAGGATATGCTGATTAGCCAATGGGAAGGGTAGTGGTCGTACGCTAATTACCATGTTTCTCTTTTATTAGTGTAGATATGTATCCAAATAACTTGAATGTTTTGAAAGCAGGTTTTCCAAAGCTGGTTGACCAGTCCAAAGCGAGCTATGCTAAGAGCAATACTGTGTTTCCCCGGCCGGAGAAGAGCTGTTGAAGAGAGTCTTCAAGTCGTGCGGTGGCTTCTGATTTCTTGAGACTCTGTGAGAACCTCCTGGAGAAAGTGATCCCTGGCTACCTGCTCATATTTAACAGTAGGAGATTTAAAAGCCGGTTGAAAGTCTTGAGGAAATGCTGGAGCTGGTTAACATTTATCTGCACTGTAGAGTGATTTAGGTGGGCTGCTTGTTGGCAAAACCCCTACTGTCGGTCTTTTTAGCTCTCCTCTTGGGCTATCAGATTCCCTGGAGAAAAATTTTACAATTTCCTGCCTTAACCAAGTGGGGAGGAGGGTTGGGATGTCAGTGTTCAGCATTCAGTTGCATATGCCTCATAATTTCCTTCTTTGGTCAGGATACTGTCTTCGTCCATTTGGGCTGCCATAACAAAAAATATCATGAACTGGGTGGCTTACAAACAGCAAATATTTATTTCTCATAGTTTTAGAGGCTGGGAGTCCAAGATCATGGCCCTGGAAGATTTGGTGTCTGGTGAGGGCCAACTTCCTCATTGAAGCAGTCTTCTCTCTGTGTCCTCACATGGCTGAAGGGTCAGGAGAGTTCTCCGGGGTCTCTTTATAAGGGCTCTAATCCCATTCATGAGGGCTCCATCCTTATGACCTAGTCACCCCTAAAAGCTCCCCCTCCTAATATCACCTTGGGGGTTAGGTTTCAACAAATGAATTTGGGTGGAGCATAAACATTCAGATGAGAGCACATGCCCATAGCTTCCACTGTGTCTTTGTTGTTTTTTTCCCCTTTGGTAAAATAGTCAACATGGCTTTCATCTTTCTTTATACGTTATATAAAAACGGAAACAGGAATCGTTCTGGAACCTCTTAATGCAGTTTGGAGGTGCCCTGGTCCAAAGTATTTCTGCTTCCAAAGAACCTTGCTGTAAAAACTGGCACATTATTCTGATTTAAAGAAAGAAAGAGAGAGGGAAGCTTCTAGTGTGTTCTACAGCTAGTTTCCAACCAAACGCTTCACAGACCTACATGAAAGTAAAAGGCAGAAAAGACAAAAGAGCTGTCTTGCTGACCCCGAGTCCAGAAGACCTCCAGGCCCTCTGCAGTGTGGAGTACAGGAGAGACTCTAAGGATTAACTGTTTCCCAAACAACTTTTTACCAAATCTTCCTTAATTGAGTAGCCCCCCCTCCTTTCTTCCCAATGTCAGTGTTACCCAATAGCGCTAGTGTCTGAGCCTATGAGGTTGCTGCCCTGTAAACTGGGTTTGTCCATAGCACTATCCACTGTCGGCTGAGGCTTTGGCTGTGGCAGGCCTGCTGAGTGGGTTATCATCCCTCCATCTGCATTCCAGCTTCCAGGTTTTATTGCTGCTGTCTCCTCTCCTGTCCTCCCTGCACCGCGCCTTTCTGCCCTTTTAAGTAATCCCTTTCCTGTACTTTTATTGGCATCTCTGGAGAGAGAGAGAAATTAGATACATGTGTTTAAATATCCGAAATTGGAATCCTTTCTTCCACCTTCTACAAATTTATTAACTTTAAGAGGTGACTGGTTTATTAATTTATTTTCCATCTTTCTTGGTTTTAATAGACACAGATAAATTTTCCTCTAAATATTCTTCCCACCGATTTGATATTTAGTATTAGAATTTCCATTGCTGTTGGATTGCAACTTTTTTGGTCATTTCCCCTGTGATTTCTACTCAAGTTTGTGAATGGATTTTTAAATTTTCAAATATATTATAAAATTATCTTTTTATTGCTGACGTTTAAGCAACATGTGGTCAGAGAAGATGCCTGTTTGACATGGATTTTTTGAAGTGCATTGGATTTCTTCTGCCTCCTGTGGTCATGGTCAATTTTTGTGCATGTTCCATGTGTGATCGAAAAGAAGGTAGAGTCTCCATTATTGGTAAAACATTCTATGTATATCTACTAAATCAGATTTGCTGATTTTATTATTCTAAATTTCTATGTCTTTATTTATTTATTTCTGGGGGGCACAACCAGTTTCTTCTATGTGACTATTTTACTTTTTGCTTTATATTTAAGCCTATGTGGTTAGATACATAAATATTCATGATTGGTAGATTCTTTTCCATTAAAGTTTACATAATCTCATTCTTTGTCTCTATTAATACTTTTTAAATTTTTTACTTTGTCTGATTATGATTTATTCCCTATAATTCTTTTTTAATTTCATTTTTATAGCATATATTTTCCATCCATGTACTTTCAACTTTCCCCGCCCCCTCTCTCCATGTGTATGTTTTATTTTTTTATAACTTAATTTTTTAAAATTTATTTTTTAATTACAGTTGACATAAAATATTGCATAAGTTTCAGGTGTACAACACAGTGATTAGACATTTATATACCTTACAAGTGATCACTCTGACAAGTCTAGTACCCATCTGACTACATGTGTATATTTTAGGTGTATCTTTTATAAGTAGTGTAGAGCTGCATTTTCAAAAGTTTAGTGTATTCTTGAAGTCACTCATATATTACCAAATTCTAAATATACTAAAGAGTTAATAGCAAAAATTTCTCTCTCATCCCCTTTTCCTATTCTCCCAGTCTTTCTCTTTAGAGGTGGCCAATATGATCATTTCTTGCTAGAGATAATCATTGTGAATATAAATAAATATATTCTTTTATGGTGGCATTATATGCACTGTTCTGTACCTTGCTTTTTTATCTCTTAGGGATTAATCCTTAACTGTACATAAAGAACTTCCTCATTCTTTTGAGTGACTGCATATTTGTTCACTTCATGAATATATCCTAACCTATTTAACCTATCTTCCATCAGTGGACTTTTAGGTAGTTTCCAGTCTTTTACTTTTACAAACAATGTTGCAATGAATAATCTTATACAAATATTATTTAAGTATATCCAAATATATCTATGGGAGAAATTTCTAGAAGTGGAACTACTGGGGCAAAGGGTGTATGTCTTTGTGATTCTGATAGATATATAGATTTTGTCCAATTACCCTCAATAGAGATTTGCCAGTTTACACTCCTACGGGCCAAGAATGTTCTAATTCATTCTAAATCCCACCCACTGGTTTTCCCACTTCCTTACCTTGCCAAACAAGGGCTATCCAAGAAAGAGTCATTGCATCAGATTTTAAACAGAGGGAATCCTTAAATAGGGAACTTATTACCTAGGTGATGGAAGAGCTAAGGAAGTCAAAGGTGGGGTGGTGAGGAGCTCAGGGGCTGAAGAGTCAAAGCCGGGGTCAAAGACTCCAGGAGCCAGGGTCATGGGGAGGAAACGGAAGGTACAGCAGGCCTGCCTGGAAGAATCAGGGAGGATGCAAGGCGGGGCCATCAGAAGGGAACTGGAGCCATGGCCTGTCAGGCAAAGGATGAAGGGAAGAAATATCCCAGCTTCTCCCTTCCTTCTGCCCTTCCGTTTTTTTCTGCTAATGTCTCCCGTTTCTGAAAATGACCTGAATTTAGCAAGAGAGTTTGGGAAATATATTTTCCCATGAATATAGACAAAGGCAGAGAAAGATGGGGGAATGAATGAATCTGTGAGAAAAACAGGCAAATGAATGGTGCAGTCCAACCTTTTCACTGCTCAGCTCTATTCTCACGCTCTCTATTTACCTGCCGTGCAATGATAACTCTGTGCTCTGCTTGACAGACTGCAACCACCCTTTGTACCAACTCAGATACTTCAGGCTTTTCCCCCAAATGGAGACATATAAAGCCCCTCACTCACCATGTGCGTCTCCATACTCTAGGATCTTCCATTCAGGTCTGGATGTCTTCTCCTGATTACAAATTTAAGTACCATCAACATCCCTCCTAAAAAATCACCAGGGAATGGAAAAGAAAAATAAAAAATTGGCTAATACATACCTGCCCAAGCAGGTCAGTCTTTGTGTCTATAACTGGCCATGAGGCTGATGTGTACCACCTTCTTTCACCACTCATTCTGTATTTCCTTTGTCCTCTGCCAGTACTTGGCTGTTTGGGAATCTTTACCTGGTGGAGTGACTCGAATCTTTACTCCCAAAGGGTCAGAGTTTTTAATAGCCCTGTCTTGATTGGGTGCAGGAGCTTGCACTGACTTTGCCCATTGGTCAGGAAATATTAAGAGGCACCCAAGAGTATCCTTTCAGTCCCAAACATAGACTTCCCTGCTCCATGGTGTATCAGAGACACATTACCTCTGGGTAATTGAAGTTATTCTCCTTAGGTAATACAACAACCTTTTTCTCTGCCCATTGGTGCGGTGAAAAGCCTGATGGCGGTCTCAGCCTCCAATGCTGTGAAACCACTGTTGTGTCCCTGCTGGACTCACTCCTCGCTGGGAAGTCAATATCCTAATTGGGCAGAACCCACAACTGCAGGACTGGAAGCACTGTGTGAATGGGTCCTTAGGCGTAGTGAGAGGAGTAACTCTTCTGTCTCTTTGCTCCTGGCCCTGTGTATTCCAGCCATGGGGAAAACTATATATATATATCTTGGGTCCTGGTTCAGAGTATATACTGTGTCATGTTAGACAGCATCCCAACTGCATGTGGGTGGTCTCCCAGATGGAGCATGGTTGAGCTTCCAGCAGGCCATTCTGCTAGGTGCTTCTTGGTGATAGGGTACATGGTACATGGTAAAGCCAACAAGGCAGCCTGGCCAGCATGGCTCAATGGTTGAGCATTGACCTATTAACCAGAAGGGCAGATGCCTGGGTTGCAGGCTTGATCTCCAGTGAGGGGCATGCAGGAGGAAGCCGATCAATGACCCTCTCTCATCATTGATGTTTCTATTTCTCTCTCCCATAAAAGCTGACAAGGTAGAACAGGGTTGGCAATGAATTTGAGAGGAAAATAGACCAACAACTGTCAAGCTCACCAATGCGGCATGTTGTCTGATGATCTAATCTTTGCCAATCTGGTAGATGAAAAATGACATCTCCATGTGTTTTTATTTTTCATTTCTTTTGAATGGCTTTTCATGTATTTAAGGGCCACTGTGGATATTTTTGCTTGTTTTTCGTTGGAATGTTGGTATCCTTTTATGCTTTAGTGAAGTGAGCCTCTGTCTACCCTAGGAATTGTATTTTTCCACAAATTTGAATTGCCACTTTATGATACACTAAATTTAGGAAAATATATTTAGCTCTATTTCAGGACTCTTAGGCCTGTTATCTTTTATTTCTTGTTCCTTTATACTTTAAATCTTATACTGTATACTTTAAATCTTCCTCCATTGTTCTCTATTAAAAAAGATTCTTAGATAACCTGGCTTAAAGTTTTTTTCCATATTAACTTTAGTTTGTCTAGACTTCTGTTGTTTTTGTGTTGAAATCCCATTCCCAAGCACCACTGTCTACCGGGTACTGCATGATGAGGCCCCTGGCTGCTCCCAACCTCATCATCTGCCACTGTCCCCTATATTTTCTCTGCCTCCCCCACTCTGGCCCCTTGCAGTTGCTCAAGCATGCCAAGGTCCCTCATTTCTGTTCTCTCTTCATCGCTGCTTATCAAGTTTGAAAGGCCTCCACCCAGGACCATGCCCCCGGCTGTGGTTATTTGGGTGGGAGTTCCCTCCTGCCCTGGGACTTTTGAGTGTGGCAGGTCTAGAGTCCCAGTCAGTGGGCAGTTGACTCAGTGTCTGGTCTTACCATCTATCTCTGAGCACTACAGCCTGCATTTTCCATAAAGCCATTTTTTTTCATCTGCCTCTCTGAGTGGCATCAAGCGGTGAGCCTGGCCCTGCCTTTCCCCCATCAGAAACACATTTCATCCCTGTTTTCAAAGCAACTGACCTATTCTCCATCACTGCGGGCTCATGGTTCTCGTTCCGTCCATTGCTTTGGTTTCCATCTGCTTTTAGTCCTTGGAGATGTTTAGTTTGCTTCTGAGACCAGCTGTGTTTTACTGGGTTTCTCTTTTGATGTTTTATCTCTCATTTTTATGCATTCGGAACAGAGGGGGTGTGATGAACCATGAACTTTCTGCACTATCTTGACCAGGCCACACGCTTAGATTGGCAGACACTCAGTTAAAACACTCTGAAGTGAATTTACACAGGCTGCTGCTAAAAGAAAGCATCAACCAGCCTGGACTTGTGTGGGTGGTTTTTGGGTGCAAATGCTGGAGGAAACGCAGGTGGTTGTGACTGTAAATTCGTGGTCTCCAAACCCGCAGGGCCCTCTGCAGCGTGCGCTCCGCTGGCTTCCTCTCTTGTTTGCTTCAGCACTTGATCTGGCCGCTTCACCACAGTGAGGATTAAGACTGCACTGTCACTGTTATCGTCATTATGATTGAGGCCATCAGGTTAAACCATAGTAACGACTCACTCTTTTAAACTGGACTCATTCTTCCTTCTGACCTTTTGTCTAAGGCCTATTCTTCAAACTGCCTTAATTCTCACCTCTGATTTCCTGTGTCATCAATTTCCTATATCTCACGCCTGGCTCTTTTATCTCAGTATATTACCATGGTTAAGTATCTCCTCCTTGAAACAGTAAATAAGTAAAAAGTCTCCCCTGATGCAGCAACCCTCTAGCTACTCACCATCTTACCCATTTATTATGGAAGCAACTCCTCGCCACCATTTTCTCCTTCAACCGGCCCCCATCAGATCTCCACTCCCATTGCTCCACGGAAACCATGCGACGAAGGTCATTCATGAGTTTCCATTGCCTGATCCAATGGTGCCGCCTTGGGTTTCATTGCTTGGCCTTTCCCCAACATTTGCCACTTCCTTTCTTTTGAAACCCCATACACTGTCTCTTGCTAATGGATTGTTTAGTCCTTTTAGTGATGAAATCATCCTGGGGGAACCAAAAATACTAGACAGAGGTCCAGACTTACTTTTGCATCACTTGCTTCACTCTAGAATTTTAAATGCCCAATGTAAGAAGTGACTCCTTTCCCCCTTTCTCTCACTCTTCCTTCTCTTCTTCTTTTCTTTTGTTTCTTCCCTTCTTTCCTTCCTCTCTACCATTCTCTCTCTCCCTTTTTCCTTCCTTCTTCCCTCCATCCTGCCTCCCTTCCTCTCTTCTTTCTTTCTTCCTTCCTTTCTTTCTTTCTTTCTTTCTTTCTTTCTTTCTTTCTTTCTTTCT
>NW_005356870.1:4729024-4785664 GCF_000412655.1 Myotis brandtii | reverse complement strand
TTCCTTCCTTCCTTCCTTCCTTCCTTCCTTCCTTCCTTCCTTCCTTTTTTCTTTCTTTCTTTCTTTCTTTCTTTCTTTCTTTCTTTCTTCTGCTTATTGGTTATTGGTCACCTGTGTAGATTGACCTTTTTCTAATTTACCTTTATTCACCACTGAAATGTTTTCAGTTTTGCCTGTGGGAATTGATGATGACATGCTGTCGTATAATACTCACTTAGAAAAGAAAGTACAGAGGTAAATAGTGTTGCTAGCAGGTTTATGAACCATAAGCTACAAATAAAGTAGCAGTAGTCTGTTTTCCTCTGGTGATCTTTGATTTCCGCCCCCCCGCCCATAGCGTCAAGAAAATTTCCTGGGGTCAGGAAACAGGGAAGCATGCAAAATTCAATTTCTTCTTCATTTTTCATGGATGATTCCTTCCTAGAACTATTTCCTCCCTCAGCCTGGCTTTGTCATTCACAACTTGAAATGTAGTGCTCCAGCTGATCTTGGGTTGTAGCAATTGCTCTCTTGGGCTTCTAGGGGAAAACTTCCCTAATATTAGGAAACTGGTACAAACTCCAAGAAGTGAATTGGATTCAGAGTCATGCTTATCACAGCCCTTCTGCAGCCATGGAATGTGAGTATATCCAATGGAATGTTTTCAACAGAAAGCATTAGAATATCCAACCCAAAATGGCTTAAATAGTACAATTTTAAAATCATATATAACAAAAGTTTCCTGCATAGAGCATTCCAAGGTCACTTTTATCATTCAGTAGTATCACTAAATTTCTGGATTTTTTCCATCTTTTTCCTCTACACTTCTCCCTGTATTGGCTGTATCCTTAGAATTGTCCCTTCGTGGTTAAAAGATGGCATCATCTATAGACACAACAAATTTGAAGAGGACAACCTTTAGGCTAGGTAAGAGCTCAAGCTCTAACTGTAGAAGAGGCTGAGAAGGTATTAAATATTTTAACTCTAATATGGGGTTGGTGTCCAACAGAATAGAAAAAGGGGCTAAAAGGGAGAAGGTTAGGTTGATGACACCATCAGTTTTGTAGGCTCTTTTTTTATCCCAGCTGGTTCTGTTCCAGGAGTGTTGTCACCGGTGGGCACTTCCTTTACCTGTTGACCACACTCAGCATATTGCTGGCTGAGCATGAGGTGGAAGAGAGATAACTTATCCACTGTCCTTTCTGTGCTATGGCTCCCCAGCAGTCCCTGGTGAGGTGCCTTTCATTGTAGGGTTCATTTTTATCTCTATGAAGGGTTGGTGATATGTTCCCTTTTGTTTGTACCCAATGGTGACAACTTAAAGTAAGCCGTGTGGTCAGACTGTTAGTATTTGTCTATTCATTCAATCATGTACTCAGTGTTCATCATGTTCCAGGAACTGTGGCATCCACTGGGGTTACAAGATGAATTGGACAAAGCCTACATTCAGGGTCTCGCAAGCCCAGAGTATGCATGTGCTAGATTTTCTTACTGGCCCCACTGCTCTGTGGCTCTAAAACTTTTTATGCTCTGAATAGTCCTTAGATAATACTCCAGCACATTACCACTAGTCAATTAGAATTAACTCATAAGATGAAAAATGTTTGCCATCCTTGTCCGATCTCTTTATTTTTCAATTGGAAAATCTAAGGCTCTTGTTGAACAAGTTTAGTCTCTTCTGAATCTTCAGCAGTGTGTAAGGTGGGGACTGGAAATGACCATGGTACTCCACATTAGTTGGATTCCTACTAGAAGATTAGGTGAGAGAGGCATTACATGTCCCGGCTATGACTTGGTTCACAGAACAGAAAGGTACACACCAGCGATGTGAGAGGTCCTGAAACAGCATGAGGTCTGAGGTCACACCCAGAACATCTATGGTTAAACATTTCACAGTAGACATGTTGGCAGTGAAAGCGTCACCCGTTTAGACTGGTGGGGCCAGGATGGACCTTGGATCAGCAGCCTTGGTGCTTGAGTTCTGGCTAAGGATTCAAAGCCAAGACTCAAATTGTAAGAGAAAGTTTACTTAGAAAGTCTCAGAGGTAGAAGTGAGCTGTAGAAGAACTGGGCTCAGGAAAGAAGGTACAGAGGCAAAAGAAGGGGCCCTTGGAGCTTAGGAGAGAGAAGGGTAAAGGTAATACACCTGGGGGAGGGGGAGGGGAGGGGAAAGATGCAGGCATGCTACAGGGAGGGAGAGAGCACTGGGTCCTCCATCCTAAGGGCTTTTAAGGGGGGATTTTAAGGAGGTTTCAGGGGAGGACCTCAATAGAATATTCATCACCTTTCTAGGTATGTTCTTTCAGGGTTGTGGTCTCCACTGATTGGTGGGCACCAGGGCAAGGGGTCATTAATCAATGAAGCTGGTCCTGAGGTCAGCCATGGCATTGCTTGTCTGTTTTTGCTGCTTTCTGGGCCCGGAGCTGAAACACAACTGAGGCCTAGATGTTATCCCCAGGGGTCAATGCTTAAGGGGGTGGTCATGCAAAGGCCCACATGGGAGTCACATGAGGCCACTCTTCAGCCCCTTGTTCCTCCTGCAAGGTCGTCTACCACATGACTAGCAACATGCCAGGGGAGGAAAGTCAGGGGAGGGTCTGAACTGCATGACCAGTGATATGAAAGGTCAGGAGGTCTAAACAGCATGACCATCGATATGCTATGGGAGGATAGCTTACCATGGGCGTGAGGTCTTTGTTTTCCCAGTTTTGTCCATTTCTAGGCACCCGGACTTTCTGCCCTGGTAACCTTCTGTACCTGGCCCAATGTCCTTGCTCTGATCATGTCTAACTGCCTACCACTGACAGGGTACTCACACTCTCTGCCTTGTACAGCAGCCCAATCCTGGAATCTGATGTTCTATCTTCAGACCCAGAACTCAGTTAAGTCTGGACCTGGGAGAGAAGAGTTGATGTTGCTTCTTCCCTGGAAGGAGAGCACTTTCTCTGACCTCAGTGCTCAGAACAGAACATGAAATGACATCATAAAGAGCCTTTTTACATCTTAGAACAGAAACTTCTGATCTGCTTTGGTTTAGCTTTGCTTCAACTGAAAGGGAAAATTAAAGAGGCAGCTTGAACTCATGGGTTGCTGAATGTCAGTGGATGTATAATGAACAAGAGTAAAAAAATATTCAACCAAGTGTGGGTAATGCAGGGAACTAACGTACACAGATGGAATTAAAAATAAATTTGTTACTTAGGTTTAGACTTGGGTCATCTGTTTTATTTGTCTTGAATTTAAACTCACATTCCTACTGGAATACATAATTGAACTTGTTTGGGGAGAGGAAAGCATTTTATTTATTTATAATTTAGTGCTCTTTGGCTAAGAATGAGACTGATGAAATCAACTCTAACACGCCCTTTGGTTCAGATATTTTATCTCACCCACTTGGGATGACTTTTTCATGTAAGATGTAAGTGAGATAATATTTAAATAGATAATCTGAGGCCTGCAGTCAGGGACATCAGTTCTGACCAGGCTTGTGATTTGTGAGGGAAGCTGAGTCAAACGGCCTAGACAGGGCTGATAAGACTTTCCCAGGCAGTTGACTCGCTATCACTTTACTGCCCAAACTTCTCCCACCAGTGAAGGTAAAGGTTCAATTTCCCCACAGATGGATTCTCACTGAGACTCATGGCCAGAGATATTTATCATAGCACTATTTGTAACAATAATTTGGAAATTACCTAAATGTACATTGATTAAAGATGGGTCAATAAATTATGGTTTAATTATACAATAAAAAATCATACAGCTATTTAAAATTTATGTAGAAGAATATTTACTGACATGGGAAAATATTTATTCTTTGATATTAAGTGATAGTGAGTGAACTATAATGGTATGAATTCAATTTATTAAATTACATAATTATATGCACATATCATATACATAAATATGCATATTTATGTATCAATTTATTCAACATGCCTGGATGAGTGTCTTTTATGTGTCAGACAAGTGCTTGAGGCTGAGAATATAGGGCCAAGCAAGATGAATGCAATTCCTGCCTCCATGGAGTTTCTATTCTAATATGTATAGGAAAAGGCTTGGCAGCAAATACCTCAAATATTCATAGGAGGTTTTTCTGGTGGGTGACTTAAATTTTCATCTTTATGTGTTTCTATATCTTCTAGATTTCCCACTAAAAGGAAATACCTTTTATAGATAGAAAAAGACAACAAATGTTATTGTTTAAAACAAGCAAGGCTAAAACCTGTCCCATTGGCACATGGCTGTCACTGAGACTGGGGAGTCAGTTTGACAAACTGAGAGATCTTTGACTTGGGGACCAGGAGATTGTCACTAACCCACTTCTGACCATGGACAGATGACTTTCTTCTCTAGGCTCTTTTCCTGTATCATGATGATCTGGCCCAGGTGATGTCTAAAGTTCTTCTGGCTGTGATGCTTGAGGACTGGAACAAGTAATTTCCATAGAAGCAAATGTATAGTCAATACATAATATATAATTGCCCTAATTCACAATTTGGTTGTGGCTTCTTGCTCACATACAAATGTTAGCTTTAATTTAGGTGCAAATCAATTTAACACACAAATATTATTTTTAATTTAGGCACAAATCTTTTTTGAGCATTCTAGACTTTCCCTCCTCCATCCTTTGTCTTTTTCATACCTGGGAGAAACTAGGGAGAAAATGATATCCTAATCTCCCCCTTGTCAACCTCTCTGTGTGCCTTAAAGCAAACAACTGTCCATCAGTTATTGGCCATTCTGCCCTGTAATAGGTAGATGCAACAGAGGATGCAAAGTGAGAGTCAGGCGTGGGTTTGACCCAAGTGGCTTGAAGCATCGATGGAAAGAGGCAAGGAAAGCCTATGAAACAATTTGAGAATCCATAGCAGCATATTCCAGGCTGGTTCATGTTGTTCCATCGGAATATGTTATAGGTCTTTGCACAAGGGAGACAATGGCATGGGTGGGGTAGCACTTCTAGAAGGAGGACCACAATGAATAGGGAGGAAAAGGCTGTTGATGTTAGAGTTGTGAGAATTTGTGAATGAAAATACAGGATGCCCAGGTAAATTTGAACTTTAGCTAAACAATAAATAAATGTTTAGTATACTTATGTCCCATATTTGGCACATAAAGTATTTTTCACATACACTCAAAGTTATTCATTATTTATCTGAAATTGAAACATACCAGGGTGTCCTATACTTTATCTGGCAACTCTAACTGGTGTTTGTTCAGGTGAGTATGCATCAATGCATCAACATCCAACTCATCTATTCCAAGCAGATGATTCAAATTCCTCTCCCCCTCCCCTGTCTGGGACATTTAGAGGCCTGTATTGGCTCTTGCATTGAGTTTCGACTGGGTCGGTTGGTTACCTTGAGCAACTTATTCGTGGACTCTATACCTTATTGTACCATTTGTAAAATGAAGATTTTTGTATTGATGTACGTGTTCCAGGGTATTTTTTATAGCATAAGAAAGTCAGACATTAGATAAACAAAGGGAGCCAGACCACTCCTGTCATTGCTCAGATAGAAAAACAGACCCCTCTCTTTCATTTCCAGCACACAAGATTCACTGCTACTTACTATACTTTGTCTCCGTTCCCTTAGTCTGGGCACAGCTAGAGTCATTCATTTCATTTGTCTTCTTACAATTGTTTTTGCACCTTATATGTGTGATACGATTGTCTCTCTGTCACATTGTGTCCTGCCCTTCTCACATTCCTTCCTAAGGGCAAAGGACCTTATAATTCCTCTTGAATGGATGCTGGAAGGGAATAGAAATTATTAAATCCCTTCTCTCTTCCCCGTCTCCACAAAAAATACCACCATCACACAACTCAGAACCAGGGATGGCAGCAAAGGTAGACATCCATCTGCTCCTTCTTAACAGGATGGGATGAGCCAGGTTTTCACTTGTACAGACCACCCATTTTCCAAACGTCTGACCACCTAAAACTAAAGGTAATGACCACGCCTCTTTCCTGTTCTCTGCAGCACCTGTGTGGCACACGATCGGTTTTAGACAAGAATGGTGATAGATTTAGAAATACTTTCCCTCTTGTCAATAAGTGCTCATTTATATGAAGCGAATTTTTTTTTAGAAATGATAAATGGTTTTAATAAACCTGTAGTTTCAAAGGTCAATATTTAAAGATTACTTATATTTCTATATGCCATCATCAATTAGTTAGAATATTAAATTTTTAAATGATTACCTTTATAATTGCATCAAACAATGAAATACCTTCAGCATATCTTTTAAATGTGCAAAATCTCAAGGCATAAAATACAAAATATTACTGGAGAATTAAAGAATAGCTAAGTAAATGGAAGGACCATCCATGTTTATGGACTAGAACATTCAATAGTGTAAAATGTCAAATCTATCAAGTGAGTTCTTTTTGTTCAAGAAGATTGGGCCTTCAGAAGAGGTAATTTGCTTCTATGTAGTTTCTCACCCATTTAAAGTCTTGTGCTTTGTCCCGAGCACTCCTCCTGGGCCTGGGTGGCTTGTGTGGCTGAGTGGGACCACCAAAGCCACTGAGGTGGCTGAGGAACAGATTTGGCAGAACGGCTACTTGGATGTGATTTGTTCCAAATTGGCTCTGGATATAAGCAAATCATTTGTATGTTACCTGCTTCTGGGTCAGGGTTACTTTACAGTGGATCAGATGACCCCATCCTAATCGGAAGCTTTTTTGGACCACAAGCTCATAAAAGAGGACTTGTGAGGTTCTAACTTGCATAATTCTGTACCTAGTTTTTGGAGGGGCTTTAGGGCTGATGTTGGAGTTTAGTTTAACCCCCAGGAGTGACTGAATTCTTCTCACTTTGCTCTGACACAGGCTTGTGTCTGGTAAGAGAAACAGCTTCCAGCGCCATGTAGAGCATACTCCAAGGGGCCTCTGGCCATGTGAGTTGATTCTGGAGAAGGACACTATGAAATCCAAGTGACTCCTTAGAAGAGACATCACCTCCCTTTGAGACCCTTAGAAAAGCTTCACCTTCCAAGATAGAGTCACTCTTCACCTACCTGATGCCTGGATCCCACAAACCCAGGTATGTAAGAGGGTAGCTGCCTGGAGGAACATGAGCCTTCTAACTTTTGAGTCACACCTGGGACTTGGCAGGGTAGTAGGACCTAATTTGGCAAAGACCATGTACTTCCTTTTTCTGTATTGAGGCCAAGTAGGAGAATTAAGGAACATAAATTCTGGAAGATTAGATTGGGTCAGAACGAGGTGGCTGTTGCTTTGCCAGGGCTCAAAGAGCGTTGCAAAGGTTGTTGGACCCACTCCTGTTTTATTTAGAGATTTCCCTCAACTTTAGTCAGCTTGAGCTGCTATAACAAAATACCACTGGCTGGGTATAAAAATACCATAAACAGACATTTATTTCTCAGAGTTTTAGAAGATGAGAAGACTAAGATCAGGGTCTCAACATGGTTGGGTTCTTGATGAAGTCTCAAGGTGCAGAGCTGTCGTGGGCTCTGAGAGACAGGAGCCTGCTGTTGTGAGAATAAATGATTAGAACAGTGTCTATGCTTCTCAATAGCTTTATGAAGAATATGCCCCAGATTTTACTTTCATGGAAAAGCAACTGAGGATAGGCAGTCCACTTAAGGATGGTGAGCAGCCTTTCTCCTCCTGGAAGCTCCCCCAACATCTTGCTATGGCCCCGCTATGGCCTCTACCTGTCACCCTTTCCACTGACAGACAGCTGCTCTTCAGCATACAGAAGCCACAGTGTCTCTGAGCAGGTGACTCAGCAGCTGGGCAAGGTTTTTTCATCTCAGAAAAAGGAAGCAAGAAAGGAAGAAATAATGTTGCAGAGTCAGAGGCATGAGAGAATTCTTTGGTTCACTGGATTCTTAAAGGTGATAACACAGTATAGAGTCTATGTGAGATCGTGTTACTCTTCTCAGATGTCATAGAGGCATGAGGCTGCTGGGGGCCCTGTGAACACGTGTAAGTGTGTGTATGTACATGTGTGTGTGTGTGTGCTAGAAAGAGCAGATGGCAACAGCAAAGGCTTCTCATTTCAGGCCCGACTGGGCAGGTACCTGTTTGCTTTCTTTTTTGTAGGCTCAGCAGGATCACCGGAGGAAAAATGAATCTGGAGAGGAAAATCCCTATTATTCCTTCCAGAATATCCATAGAGTCTGCCTTAAAGAAGCTGATATTGTTTAAGAGAAAAAATTTGCAACGAGCAGTAAATAAGCCATAGTGATTTAATGCACAGTATAACAAATATAGACAACAATATTGTACTATAAGTATGTTATGTGACAAGTATTGCTACATAGCACTACAACAGCAATCATATTACAATATATAAATGTATCAAAGTAACACATTGCACACCTTAATTTTACACAATATTAGGTCAGATATATTCAATGCATTAAAAAAATCCATGTTAGAATTTTGTTGATTTAACCTGAACTTAATAGTAGAATTTTGCTGATTTAGCCTGAACTACACTACTCTATAGTTACAGTATTAGGTAATATGGTGAGTATTCATTGGAGAAGTAAGACTGCCAGATTTGTAAAATACTCTATGCCCAGATTTTGGGAGCCATTGCAAAAGCTCAAAACTTTATTCTGGTTTTTCAAATGCTATAAACTTAGCCAGTACACGGTACACCATGTAAATGAGATCAAAGGTATCCAATTTCTCTCTGCAAGGTTTTAGAATATTCTCTGAAGCCAAGAACAAGTTAGGTGAAGGGAGGTTGGGCACTGGGGGCATCTGTGAGAAGCGAGCATCAAGGTTTAACCTTCCTCTGGGGGGGTCATTCCTACTGCAGGAGGAGGAGGTGGCAGGCTCAGCAGAGAGTCTTTCCTGAGTTTTACGCATACAAATCACCCATGGCCAAATGTTTACTGTTCTGTACGAAAGTCCAACCCTGCACTGGTCTCAGGAAAGTTTTTTGTTTTTCTGTAATTTCCTAAATGCTTTTGTTGCATAGAAAGCCCTCCTAAATCCTGCACATTTTTAAAAGCTTAAACTGTGTTTGGAAATCATCTCAGGAAAGCCTCTGCAGGTCCGGTTAAAGGGTTATTATAAGACTTGTTATTTAGATGGAATCATTAAAAGCTGAGACAGGAAGGTTAATTTAACTACTGCATCTGAGTATGAACATATCAGTAGCAACAACAATGGTGATAGTAAAATCCACCACCTAATATTTATTTAGCCTGGACTGTGTGCCAGATAGTGTGCTAAATGCTTTGCCAACCTTATTTCGTTTAATTCCTGAGACCCATCAGATACTTAGCTAGGCAGAAAGGCAGCCAAGGAATTTCCAGCCTCAGATATCTTTCAACTTTTAGTCCAAATGGCAGAATTTTAAACCATATGTTAGAGCGAGGTGAAGATGTGAGCCTGCTCATCACTCTTTTCAAAGGAAGAAGTTGTTTGATTTTTCTGGAAAGGCCATTGAAACCCCTTTGGCGTGAGCATACAATCACCTTGGTCTCAGATCATTCGTGCTGCCCACCCTGGAATAGAACCAGTGGGCATTCAAGGCCTGGCCATGTGCTCAGTCATTTCCTGAACAGTATTTTACGTGTCTACCTTGCCAGGCATGATGTTTGGGTACTGACACCTTGCTGCTGATCCACCGAGTTTCGAGAGGCTCTTGTATTTGGAGCATGAATTGAGTTCTAAGACCTTCAGGGGCCAAGGGAAATAATTAATGCTTAATGGGGTTTAATGGAAAAGGATATGGCACGTGGGCTCAGAGGCCCCTCCCACTCTCAAGAATCCATTGCTGGAAATCTACTCTCATCCCCCAACCTCTGGCTTAGGTACTGTCCCTTAAGCAGCATGGATCCGTGTAGAAGGCCACGCTGTCAGGGCAAGAGGTTCTGATAGGACAAAACAGTGGATGGTTGGTTAAGCTACAGAGATACGAGCTCAGTCACATTCCCTCCAGCCCACTTGATGCCCCTAACACACTCATTGCATTTCTACCATTGATTTCTCTTTCCCTCTGGGTTTTCATTGTCTTCTCACCTGTCCCAGATAGAGCTTCTTTCTCGATTTCCTGGACAAATCACTGTGTTGTACATGTGAAACTAATATAACATAGTGTGCCAACTGTACTCTAACAAAGTAAAAATGTAAAGACCTTTGGAACTAACCTAGCGGGTCCCAGAGCACAGTGCTGTGCGGCAGGCAGACGCAGCTCTAGTTTTAGGGGCTCGCTGGCGCAGAAGCACAGTCCTCAGACGACTGCAGCAAAGACAACAGGAACGGTGTGCTGTTCGTTCGGCATGCTATGGCCCGTGGGAAATGGTTCCATGGTTCTCCCAGCAGTCTGTGCCTTTGGGCTTAAAACTCAGGGCTTTTGTGGTGATTGGGGATGTTGATGAGTTTGTGGACATGGGACACATCCGTAACACATTTCAGGGTATTCCTGCTAAAAGCATAGTTCACACAATGGGAGCCGTTGAGCCCTGGTCTATTTCAAAGGATCAAGTTTGGATTAAAATGAGAATGGTTCAGGGACAGGCAGAGAGCAGTCATGTCAACGACAGACTACAGCATCCCCATCACTGAGACCAGGGAGGTGGGGCAGGATTAAGGGAGAGCTTGCCGGACCAGGCTGCCCTGCAACTCCGTGCTGCTCACCATCTGTCAGCTCACAGCACTCTCCAGTATTTAAACAATTTCCCATTGCGATTTCTTAAAATACAGCTTAATATATTCACATCTGTGGTTTCCTGCTCCAGTTATGCCTAGTTGTGGCCTTCATTTAAAAAACACACCACTCTATTCAGTGATTGCTTTCAGAGAGTTTCTGGATTAGGGATTTGCGACTCTCTTTGATTGCATTGTGATTGCATTTGCAAGTGACAGAACGGAGAGGAAATCTGAAGTCTGTTTTTCCACGCTTCTGTGGGTAGCAGCCCTGGCTGCAGATCAAAACCATCTGAGCATGTTTTTTTGTGTGTGTTTTTAAAGTATAGATTGCCCAGCCCTGCTGCAAACCTACCGAACTGAATTCCTAGGCATGAGCTGGGCATTTAATTTTAAAGGCTCCCCAGGTGAGTCTGATGTGCAGCCAGGATTGTTAACCACGGGTACAAGTGAATTTCAAAAGTCTTATCAGAAATTGTCAGTTTAGCATCTCTCTCGAGGAATCTTTTCTTCTGTGTTTCTAGTGGAAGCTTTCATTCTGGATAATAATAATAATGTTGACATATCTGCACTTACTGTCTAAATATCAAGAAAAATGGCTAGGTAATTCCAGTCTTTGAAGGGAATATGGAGCGAAACATTAGAATTGGGACTGTCATTCACATTAATTCCTAAAAGTGGGAGCAACGGAGCTTCCTATCTGAAGTCCGTTAAGTCACAGTACACGGAGGGATATATGCTCCTCTCCTGCCCTCAAAACGTGAAAGCATGTCAGTTTTGGAATCAGGTTGAGTTGGTCTTGAGTCCTGGCTCTACCAATTTCTTAGCAGGCTCTACAACTGTGAAATGAGTATAAAATATTTTTTCTTGCCGGATTACAGTAATTTTTAGAGCTATGACTCATGCTTGGCACATAATAGTTGCTAAATAAATGATAGTTATTCTCCTCTGGGCTATCAGGAAAATCTTAGAATTTCTGTGAGGCTCCAAACACTTTGGGGCTGCCCATTCTTCTCAGGATGCTGGTCACCAAATGTTGAATAAAGTTCTTGCCTCGACTGTTTCAATCTTTTTTTGATCCAGTTTTCCCCTTTGGATTTGATGATGGAAATAAAATAGTTTTGCCCTCCTGGACAGTAAACCCCTTTGGTGTCTTCTCAGATTTAGAGCTGACAGCCAGTCAATAGGATAAAACACCTCCATTTAAAGCAGCGGTTCTCAACCTGTGGGTCGCGACCCCTTTGGGCAGGGGTCCTCAAACTACGGCCCGCAGGCCACATGCAAATACAAATATTGTATTTGTTCCCGTTTTGTTTTTTTACTTCAAAATAAGATATGTGCAGTGTGCATAGGAATTTGTTCATAGTTTTTTTTTAAACTATAGTCCGGCCCTCCAACGGTCTGAGGGACAGTGAACTGGCCCCCTGTTTAAAAAGTTTGAGGACCCCTCCTCTAAAAGGACAGTGATGTCAGTGACGCACAAGCCTACAACTGTGAGGTAAATTCAAGAAGAGAAGTCAGTACCGGCCGGTGTGGCTCAGTGGTTGAGGACCCTTTCACAGGGGTCGCCTAAGACCATCGGAAAATACATATATAATTACATATTGTTTTTGTGATTAATCACTATGCTTTAATTATGTTCAATTTGTAACAATGAAAATACATCCTGCATATCAGATATTTACATTATGATTCATAACAGTAGCAACATTACAGTTATGAAGTAGCAACGAAAATAATTTTATGGTTGGGGGTCACCACAACATGAGGAACTGTATTAAAGGGTCGCAGCATTAGGAAGGTTGAGAACCACTGATTTAAAGCAACCTTGGAGTGAGACTGTAGTGCTGTCCCTCCCTCTATACATAAAGACAATTGGGGATTTCCACGCTAGCCAGGCACTGCCTTCTATCAACTCAGATCTTTGCAAAACCCTTTCCTCCCTCACCCGCCTGCCTCACCAGGGGAACAGTCCAGTTCCCTCCTCTTCTCGTCTTGTCTCTGTTCCACATCTTTTCATTGCTTTTCTGAACCTTGGTGCTTGTGTCTAACACAGAAGCCTTTGGAACAAAGCTCCTTTTTGGTAAAAACCCTCATAGGAGAGGTGTGACAAGTGTCTGCAGCGAGGCGAATTGAGTGGCCTGAGGCTCTGGATCAGACTTCTCTCCCCCTGGACAGAGGAGAACCCTCTCTGAGGAAGAGGGGAGGAGTCTCCACTGATGAACACATTTCTAGTCTTGCATGAATTTACATTCATGAATTATAATGTCAGCCCATTTCTCTGGATCTAAATTTAAAAAGCTGCTACCTGGTATTATTCACATACCTCATCACCCTAGTGGCAAGTGCGGATTTGTTAAAACAGTGCAGTTGTGACAAAGTTGCTGGACAGATGGAGATTTTGGAAGAGGAGAGGAGTTTACCAGATGGGGAAGGGGAGGAGTGGAGTGTTAAAAAGCCTTTCTCCCCAGAACCCTTTGGTTAGGGCCCTTCAAAGTGCAGATGAAATGAACAAAGGAAGAATAAGGACAAGGCAGAGCTCAGCAGGGCAGGTGTAATTGGGGACCTTGAATTGATGGGTAGGTGACCAAAGGTTCACACTGAGACTAAGAACAGAGCTGTAAGTCATACCAGGAAAGGGAAGTATATTCAACCTGAGACTGTTTGGCTAGAGAGAGATAGAGCAAAATGAATGAGGTGATTTAAGAAGAGGAAATCCCCAAAAATTTGAGTTGGGAGAGAACCCGTGTCTTCCTGACTACAAAAAGTGAATGTGACGCACTGGAGGGAATCTCTAAAGGGAAGGAGTAGCAAGAGAGAACTGAGAGGGAGAGAGAGAGAGAGGGAGAGAGAGAGAGAGAGAGAGAGAGAGAGAGAGAGAGAGAGAAAGTTTTGTTGAAAACTAATTTCATTGAAAAATTAAAAATAATGAAATTTGGTGTCTAGGAAAATTTAGAGAAGGGACACAAATATATATTTACTGATGCTAATATGCATACCTGCATAACCATTATATATATATATATGTGTGTATATATATATATATGTGTATATATATATATATATATACACATATATATATGAAAAATCCATCTTCCCTGTAAAATTATAGGAACAGTAGAGCCATCAGGGATGACTAGATGAGTAAGAGTCAGACACAGCAGAAAAACTCGAACTTAGGGTAGGATGGACCAGGTTCCATCTAAGCTCTTCTGGAACTTCCATTTCCTTTTTCTGCCAAACAGGGACGTAGTATACCCTACACCAAGGGTTGCTGGGAGGATTGAATGAGAAATTTGACTTAGCACTTAAAGGTCCTTGGGCCTCCATCGTTGTGCAAAGATACAATGGAATCCCTCAAGCCCTTCTCAGACATGTCCCCTGTGCACTGTAACTCTACTGGGTATCAGATATTTGTCAGATTTCTAACATCCAGTTTGACACATAGGTTAGTGGAAGTTCAATTAGCTTTGTGCACGCTCCTGCCCTCCCCCAGTTTATATGTAATGTTTTTACTGGGACCTGTGAGAACTTTGTCTCCTTAGCTGTCAGGACTACAAAGAGTTCTTTTCAACAGTGACTCAGAGTTGAATGGGTGGGGATGGGAATCAAGTAAATAGTGTGGAATCCATGGACATTTGTAAAGATGATGTGAAATGCTGCAGTGGTTGACAGTTTGCTTGGTGTTGGTTTGCATCTTTTCATATCTTCAACTCTTGCATCCAAGCATTTGACCAGGAAAATGTTTGAGCACGAACTACTGTATGAGAGCTCAGTGGTGGTAGTCATATAACTTCCTGAGGTTCCTACCAGTTCTCATTGACCAAGCCTGTCGGGTGCTTCATATTGCTTTGATTTCGTCAATGACCTCTTCTGACACTCAGTGAACTTTCTGGTCCTGAATTGATGTTGTACTTTGTTTCTTCCCGTTTGACCTATTACTTTGTATTTATTTCCTTTCATTTTCAAGATATTTCATGTGTGTTCATTGAGAGGGCATGTTTCCCCATTTTATATCCTTTTCATTTTGATTTGCTTGTGTGGTGGGCAGAGTAAGAGAAAGAGAACTGCTTCTTAATCCCCAGAATCTGCGAGTGTGATGTTATCTGGCAAAGGGGAGCTAAAGTCTCAGATGGAATTATGGTTGTTAACCAACTGAATTTGAACTAGAGAGATGAACATGGATTACCTGGATGGGTCTGACATTAATTCTCCTAAAAATGGGAGAGAGTGAGTCAATGTGAGAAGGACTCAATCTGACTTTGCTGGCTTTGAGGATGGAGGAAGGGGCCATGAGCCAAGGAGTATGGGCAGTTTCTAGAAATTGGAAAAGGCAAGGGTTCTCCCCTAGGGATTTCACCTTGATTTTAGCCTGGTGAAACCCATGTCAGACTTTTGACCTCCAGAACTGTAAGATAATAAATTGTATTGGTTAAGCCATGAAGTTTGCCATAATTTGTCATAGTAACATCTCCTACAATGTTAACTTTGTCAATACTGTAGAATCAGATAGAGGCCAGGATCCTGAAAATGAACGCCTGTGGTCGCAGAGATACTGGCTGGTGGCTTCATGTACAAATCTCACAGCTGGTGGGGGTGGCGCTGGGGAAAATGACCAGGCCCCCGAGGAGCACTGTCTGGAGGAGCAGAGATGCATCACCATGAAACCTTCTTCATCATCCACCATCCTGCTGGACCGTCAGCAGCTCACTTCCTGCTCTGGTCCTTTAGTTACCAGAAGTGGCTCTCCCTTTCTGAGAACAAGTCCACTTTTAGAGAGAAGCTGTTCAGGAAACACGTGCCAAGGTTTCATTCTGAAAACCTTAATGTGAGAGCTGAGGTTGGAAACCTCAGAGATCCACCCGCCCCCAGTTTAGAAATGGTTTAGAGGACCAGTAAGTGTGAAATGTCCTGACGGTACATTTGATTGTACAGAAACTCCTTTTAAAAATACCTATTCTAGCTTTTCACTCTAAAACGGGGGTGGGGAACCTTTTTATCTGCCAAGGGTCATTTGGGTATGTATAACATCATTTGTGGGACATACAAAGTTATCAACTTAAAAATTAGCTTGCTCGCCCTAGCTGGTTTGTCTCACTGGATAGAGCGTCGGTCTGGGGACTGAAGGGTCCCAGGTTCAATTCCAGTCAAGGGCATGTACCTTGGTTGTAGGCACATCCTCAGTAGGGGATCTGCAGGAGGCAGCTGATCGATGCTTCTCTCTAATCAATGTTTCTAACTCTCTATCCCTCTCCCTTCCTCTCTGTAAAAAATCAATAAAATTATTTAAAAAAATTAGCTTGCTAATATTTGGTCAAACATTTAATTAACTCACCCCTAATGCCTTGGCAGGGCCAGATCAAATGATTTTGAGGGCCTTATATGGCCCATGGGCCAGATATTCCCCACCCCTGCTCTAAAAGATGGAAGAATAAATAATTTTGAATAGTTTTAGCCTTTGGGCTCCAAGGCTGCTGTTCAGATATGTTTTTCCTCCTGGGACTCACTTGCATAGCTCTGTCCCTCTTTAACACCTTGTATCTGGAGCTCCCCTGAGGATTCCTGAAGTGTAGTGAATTGGATGCTTGAGTTGTTTGTTGTAAGTTATGAATTACACCGGCTAGAGAGATCCGTGGTTAATGGCATTCCTAGGATCATATGAAAGTGTGAAAAGAGAGGCCCTGCTGTGGTGGCTCAGTGGTTGAGCGTTGACCAGAAGGTCACAGTTCGATTCCTGGTTGGGGCACATGCCCAGGTTGCAGGCTCGATCCCCAGTAGGAAGCATGCAGGAGGCAGCCAATCAATGATTCTCTCTCATCATTGATGTTTCTCTCTCTCTCTTTCTCTCTCTCTCTCTCTCTCTCTCTCTCTCTCTCTCTCTCTCTCTTTCTCTCCTTTCCTCTCTGAAATAAATAAAAAATATATTTTACAAAATAAAGAAAGTGTGAAAAGAAGCACCTCTGCTTATCCTATAGGTATGGCACTGCCCAGTCATAGGACTTCAGCCAGCGCTGTGTTATCTTTGGATGGTCCATGAGGAAGCCTCAGAGATACATGTCCACAGGGACCAGCCCTGTGGGTCACTTTAGGATGTCAGAGCTTTCCATGAGTTATTGATAAATGCTAGATTCCAGTGATTTTGAAGTAAACTTTATAAAACAGAGGCCTAAAATGCAGATCCTGGGATGTATATAGGAAGGGGGGGCTAGACACAAGCAGTTACATTACAGTATGAAAAGTGCTACAAGAGACACAGGTTGCTTCTCTCTCTTCCAATCTCCCTCCCTCTTTCCTCCCTTTTCTCTCTTCTCTCCAACTTTCTTCTCTCTGCAGAGTCAAAAACTGCTTGAGAACCGATGATGTGTTTTGCTTCCTTTCCTCTCAGGGCTGGGCTTTATAGGGGCCCAGTATGTGTCTATTACCTTCGTCTCAGCTGCTCATCTTTTTAGAAAGTATTTTATGTTTGCTACCTTAGATTCGGGGTTGAGTGACAACTTTGTATTTTAACTTATTATTGTTTTTTATTTCCAGCTTTATTGAGGTCTAATTAACATAAAATGATAGATATGTAAAGTGTACAATGTGATGGCTTCATATATGTATACACTGTGAAATATTTACCACAATCAAGTTCATTAACGCACCCATCACCTCACACAGTTACCCTTTCACCACTCGGGGTTTTAGAAGGACCCTGAGGACAATGAAGTCAGTCTTCCGCTGAGAACTGTCACCCGCTTCCTCAGGGAGGGGAAGGTTTCAGGGCCAGTGTTTTAGGATCTGGTCTGACCATGCCTCCCAGCTCTGTGAAGCCGTGGGAGTGCCTCTCCAGGCGCGGAGGAGAATGTTTAAAAGGATAAATCAATAAAAGCCCTTTTCCGCTGCACATTATACAGGGTGGGGCAAAAGTAGCTTTACAGTTGTGAGTATGCAAAATAGTTTGTACTATTTTCCACTGAGCCACCGTAAACCCCCCCCCCCCCCCCCCCCCCCTTATGTCATCACAGAGAAGGACCCAAGAAGAAAGGAGAAAGGAAGGCCTGAACGGACAGGCGGACGGACGGACGGAAGAGGGGTCTGTACCCAGTGGAAGGGGGCTTTTTCTCATTGCTGGGAGCAGCAGCAGGCTGCCGGCAGCACACTCCCTGGGGCCTTTGGTAGGAGGCCGGATGTTAGTTTGCCAGCTTCATGGAGGAAAGGAACAATGGCTGTTGAATTCGCTTTTTATAGCAAAGCCCATTTGGGAAGAATGAAGACAGGAGGATCCCAGAAGAGCTTCCTTTCCCTGAGGCTTGGCCCATCTGCTGGGACAGGAGAGTGCATTGCTTGCAGGGAGCCATGCCAGGCAGGGCCCGCGCTGCCCTGAGCATTGCCCTGTGCCAGGGTGCTGGCCCACCCGACCACTGAGCAAATGGCACGCTCGGGGTGCAGGGAGGTTTGTGAGGGGCCCTGTCTGAGCCCGAGACAACTGGCTTCTGTCCAGGATTACTGGGACATATGTTCCTGAACATCCGAAGTATCCCTTCTCTAACAAAGCCTCTTTTGTCGGGCGCTGTTGGGGGAATGAGCAATAGCTGAGGCTCATCCCTGCACATGATTAAACATTTAAGAAAAATTAATCAAACGATTTCTATGGATCACGGATCTTCATGCCGTTGAAAGCAGAAAATGGGACATCTACTGGTGGATGATAAACATCCACTAATGCCTCTGGGTCATGGGTACGAATATCAATTTCTAAATAGAATGAATTGAATTGTCACGCTATTCGTTTCTTCTGGTGTTATAAATGCCAGATTGAAACGTGGAGAAGTACACCGACCAGCTCTAAGCCACTATGCGTTTTGAGTGTTTTATCTTTCCCTTTCTTGAGTTTCGACATCTTTTTGGAGTCTGTCTGCAAGTACTTCATTCTTCTTTTTTATTTCCCCTCTTTTCTACCGAAACTAATAAATTGCTTTGTTATAGTCACAGGTAAAGTAAGAATCAATAAACTCTGGGAAGAACCTAATGAGTTTCTTATGAACTTAACCGATGGCTCTTCAGGCTGCTCGCAGACCTGTTTTTGCTTTATTCTTACATCAAGGTTCCTGCCTGCCCCACAGTGACCTCCAGATGAGAAGGCATTTTAGACCCTGGGGGAGGGAAAATCAGGGGTCTTTCCTGAATGGCTCTGACCAGGTTGAGGGTTTAAGGGCATGGGCAAGATCTGGGTGAGACAAGAACCTTTCTGCTGGGAGCTAGGTTCCCAAACTCGGTGAAGTTTGCCACCCAGATGTTGGTGGTCTTTATGCGTGGCCTTTCCCTCTTCAAAGCTGAGAGAAAATCAGCTGAGACACCCTATCTTTGCCTCCTATTGTCACTTAGGTGCAATGCACATACCCAGGTGCGTCCGCCTGCAAGAGGACGATCCTTTCAGTCCCTTAGGTGACATCATTTGGGGATTTGTTGAGTGATCACAACTGCTGTTGATAGAGTGAAACTATTGGTCATTTGAGTCTCTCACTATTTTTTTTTTTAGTCGTGTATGCTCTGATGTGGCAGTGGGAGTTAAAAATAGTCTTATGACTGCTCTAGACGTGAGGGATGGGAAACTCTTAGGTCATGCACCTCACCCTTCAAGACTCGTGTAGGATTATGGCTTTCTGTTCATCCTCTGGCTGACTTTCATCCTGACATGCTTCCTTCTCAAGAGAAACAAAGTGACGAATGAAGATCTCAGTGTTGGAGAGATGTTTTCAAAGATTCATGCCAAAGGGTGTCATTCTATTTTATGGGATTACGTTCCTCCAGTGGCTGAGTCCTATTCGAGCTGCCAGACATTGATTTCAGTTCTGACTCCATGGAACCTAGAGCAAGTCACTCTAAAATATTCTTGTGCCTCGGTTTTTCTTCTCTGTCAGCACTGTCCAATAGAAATAGAATGTGAGCTCTATATGCAATTAAAATGTTCTAGGGATCACATTAAAAGAGCAAAAAGAAATGAGTGAAATTAGTTGAACATATTTGATTTAACTAACACATTTAAAGTATCATTTCAAGGTATAATCAATATAAAAATTAAGGACATATAGTACATTCTTATTGTGCATACCAAGTCTTTAACATCTATTGTGTATTTTATACTTCACATACATTTAAATTCAGACTAGCCACATTTTGAGTGCTCTATAGCCACATCTGGCCAGCGGACAGAGCAGTTCTATTTAATGAAAAACATGACTATTTCATTTTAATTTTTTAAAAAAGTTTTTTAATTGTTCAAAATTGCACAAAATGACATCACACTATGGTAATATTGACTCACAGGCTTTACTCTATTAATAGATGAACGAGTGTATTGTTCTCAGAAACAAACAACAAAAATCAATGTCTATTGCTTTTAGAAGAGTACTGAATAGTATTTTGGAGTTGAAAGAATACCTGTTTTAAACAATTTGACTGATACAGGTAAGGATACACAGTGATGCCATGAAAAAATAAAAGTCTTTATTTCCCTTCACGGGCTGGAGGTTCAGATAAACTTCAAAAGATCAGACAAGGAGCCTATGAATTACAAGAAACAATTGAGGCAAAGCCAAGAATAGACCAAGACAGTCAGACACGGAAAGGCAGGTCCTCTAGAACAGTGGTTCTCAACCTTCCTAATGCCGCGACCCTTTAATACAGTTCCTCATGTTGTGGTGACCCCCAACCATAAAATTATTTTCGTTGCTACTTCATAACTGTAATTTTGCTACTGTTATGAATCATAATGTAAATATCTGATATGTAGGATGTATTTTCATTGTTACAGATTGAACATAATTAAAGCATAGTGATTAATCACAAAAACAATATGTAATTATATATGTGTTTTCCGATGGTCTTAGGTGACCCCTGTGAAAGGGTCGTTCAACCCCCAAAGGGGTCGCGACCCACAGGTTGAGAACCTCTGCTCTAGAATTAGAAAAATCAGCATAGCAGGGGTGAGAAAAACTATAAAGATGTCCTATGAGTAATCATTCTACTTTGAGAGATACTTCACTCCTGAGTCCAACTAACCTCCTAGCTGTTAAGAATAATCTTAAAGGATGTCCCGGTGATTGAGCTGATAGTATTTCAAGACTGAGGCATGTTAAGAAAGATTTGAATGAAGAAAGGGTTTGTTGTAATGACAAGTACAAACAGGAAGGTGGTGGCTTGAAGGAGAGTTGACAAAGCTATTGCTATCTTTCCAGTCCTGTCCAAGGCAGAGGATGTTCTGGCCAGGCAATGAGTGCATTCCAGGTGCTTGGCAGGCAGACTCCAAAGGCAGAGAAGGCGAGCTCAAGGAGCAGCCTCAGAATGCAAAGGAGTCTCCATCAGAGAGATCCCATGCCCTGATTGTGTAAGGCAATATTTAACCCTTGTCAAATGCCTACAGTGTACCAGGTTCTTCAATGATTCTCTGTAAAACACATTGTATTAATTTGCTAGGGCTGCCATAACAAGACACCACAGAATGGCTAGCTTAGACAACAGAAACTGATTTTCTTACAGTTCTGGAGGCTGGAAGTCCAAGATCAAAGTGCTGACAGGGCTGGGAGGACTCTCTGTTTAGCTTGCAGATGGCTGTTTTCTATGTACACATGCCCCTCGTGTCTTTTCCTTCTCTTATAAGACACTGGTCATTGGATTAGGGTCCTGCCCTGAGAATCTCATTTTAACTCAATCACCTCTTTAAAGACCTTATCTCCAAATACACTTGCTTATATTCTGAAATACTGGGGATCAAGACTTCAATATTTGAATTTTAGTGGGACACAATTTAACTTATAATAGATAATTCCCATCTTACAGGTAAAGAAACTGAGACTCAATCAGGATAAATGACTTGCTAGGAGTCAATAAGCTAGTTGAGACTACAATCTAGACCTCAATTTAATGTTCTGTATACAATGACCATCTTGCCTCTTGGGGTAAATGGTTGCATCTAGCTCAGGGGTGGGCAAACTTTTTGACTCGAGGGCCACAATGGGTTCTTAAACTGGACCGGAGGGCCGGAACAAAAGCATGGATGGAGTGTTTGTGTGAACTAATATAAATTCAAAGTAAACATCATTACATAAAAGGGTACGGTCTTTTTTTTTTTTTTAGTTTTATTCATTTCAAACGGGCCGTAGTTTGCCCACGGCTGATCTAGCTAGTACTATGTAAGACATGTTGAAAACTCAGGTTTTCTCATTGCCTGCATGATGACTTGGGTATTTCATGGGGAATGATGGAATGGAGGATGGGGATGGATAGTAGAATGATGCAATGGAAGCAGCTTGGGAATTGTTATTGGCATCTGGGTGTGAGTCTTGGCTCTGTCATGTACTAGGTGTGTTGCCATGGTCAAGGCCTGCCCTCTCCACCCTTACATTGATTAACATTTATTAAGCACAAGCACTGAGCATATATCTCATTCCATGCTAATACCACCCAGTGAGGTATATACTATTATTATATTTATTTTTCAGCTGAGGGAAAAAGGCTCAGAGAGGTTAAGTGACTTATCCAAGGTAACACAGCCTTGAGCCAAGACTCATATCCAGATCTATGAATTCCAAAACCTGTACAGTTAACCATTACTAGATCCAGGAATGGGGCTCAGGTTTATAAAATCTTCTTTTTCTAGAGGAAAAGCCTGGATTTTAATGTAAAATTACCAAAATTTTAAATGCTGCCTAATATCTTAACACTAAGCAGGCCAGACAAAACACACCAGGACACACCAGGGAACCTCAGATTTACACTGTACGTGAGAAGGTTGGGCTAGTCAAGCCCTGAGGTCCTTACCTGACCTGATAGTTTAAGATTCTCTGATGCCACATGGAATTTATGAAATCTATTTTAGTGGGTATGGCAGGACTTTGTAGGCTTTGGGTTCAAATGACTGGGTTTGAACCTGTGCCTTGACACTTAGGAACTACAATGAGGAGGCAAATTCCTTGACCTCTCTGAGCCTCAGTTTCCCAGTCTGGAAATTGGGAACTGTACCATGCACCTTGATGTGAAATTTGAGATAATGTTTGTAAAGCCCCTGGCGGACACATGGCAGGAGATGAGAAAATGGTTAGCACTCAGTACTACCAGTCTCTCTATGGGATCCCGGGCCTGTGGGGAGAGGACCTACGAGGTGCTGTGAGGGGAGAGTGACAGGGCCTCCACCTGAGAGTTCACACCCAATATCCTGCCATTTTAATTTTAGAATCTGGGGAGTTCCTGTAAAAAAAAAAGCCATCCTTTGTTGGGAGGGTTCGGTTAATACCTTACCAGAAATTAATTGGCCTTTATTCATTTCACAAAGTAGTTCTCAAACTCAAATTAGCATAAGAAGTACCTGGGCGCTGGGTTATAATAAAAGTTCTGGCTGCTGTTTCCAGATTTTGCAATGTAGTCAGAGCGGGGCCCAGGAATCTGCATTTTCACAGCTCTCTGGGGATGGTGATGAGGCCCAGATGGTCACATTCTTGCCTGGAAGGACCTCCCAGGCTGCTCTGGCCCCCTACTGGCACAGCCTTTGCCATGGGATGGGCGCACCTGGGCAAGCTACCCCTGAGGGTGGGCCTGTGAGTCAGCCAGCCAGGGGTGGGAGGCAGAGGCTGGAGTCCATCTTAACTAAATGAGTGAAGGCAGATCTTTTTGCAGTAGAACCAACCAGTTCATTCTTCATAAACTTAAGTACTAAATGAGGGCCCTTTTAGTGTCCTGAAGTCAGCAATAATTGGCAAGATCGGAATATGGTGTGTTCTGAGCTCCAGGCCCCTAGTTACCATGCACATTAACAGCCCAGGGCACAAAAACTGCCATAAATGGTTATCTTTGTCACCAGAGACCCTGGGCAACCGGGCGATTTGTGCCTGCAATAGTCACTAGGATGCTTGTGCTGCGGGCCCAGCTGCCACCAGTCATTTCTCAGCCTTCCACCCACGCACCTCGGTGTGGGGATCTGTAGGTATCCCCTGTCCCTTGCTGAGTGAAATCGCTTGAAGAGTCCAGGGGGAGAGGACGTGTCAAGAAGCAAAGCCTCCGCCCCCGGCTCGCACCTGCTTGGTTGGGTGAGGGTCGTCCCTGTGCCTGCCGGACTGCGGGGGGGATCTGGCTGTGACATTTGCTACCCAGGTTTTCTTCCACCAGCATCTGGAGGAGACTGGGAGGGTCCAAACAAACCGCATGGTGTTCTCAGGAGGCTGAGCTCAGGCGCGTGGGCGGAAACGGCCTCGGGTCTCTTTGCTTTCCTTCTGCCTGAAACTGCTCACTGCACATACCACACGTTTTTTCAGAGGTTAGACAAATTTGCATCCTTCTCCCCGAAGCCAGAGGAAGTGCTGGAGGAAGTCATGTATTAAAAGAATGGGGCGGGGGCTTAGGTTAGGAAGGGGGACTCTTCCTGGCAGCTTTCCTATGGCCAGAAATCCTAGTCACCTTTAAACTATTAACCCTTGAGGATACAGGTTAATGATGTACCCAGCTTGGAGTTCATTACTTATTTCAAAAGCCCTGTTTCTCTCTCTCTCTCTCTCTCTCTCTCTCTCTCTCTCTCTCTCTCGGAGCTTTAAACAAATCAGCTGCGCTTTGTCCAACAATTCAGCTCCAACTCCCTGGGGACAAGCAAGGAATCACAGGACAGCTGCTCTCAATACTGACAACACCACAGGAATCCAGCCAGCAGAAAACAGGGTGTTGACGGAACGTTCTGGCGTTGACGCTGTCAGTGAGGGCCAGAGGAGAGACGAGGTCCTGAGCCAGCCCTTTCATTTTTGCCTGGGGTGTATGGATGAGCTTGTCTTTGACGCCTGAATTGGTTCTGCACTCTAGTCTTCCCTTCATAAATCCAGTGAAATGATAGATCTTTAAGAGTTAGCCGGACCTCAAGTTAGACTGCCTGTAGAACTGAGCCACTGCAAAGAAAGCAATTAAATTATTGGCATGAACAACTGGAGGGTATGGTATGGAGAAACTACTAGTAAAAGTGGAAGGAAGTTATTTAAAGATATTGTTACCTGTGCTAAGAAACCTCAAGTATACTAGTATATGTAAACTATTTCTGATCAACCTTGAAGATGAGTCTGTATGTCATCAGATGTCAGGAGGGTGTAAGGGCCCCCTGGTCTATCTAAACATCTGCCTCTTTGTAGCTGAGCCGCAGGGACCAAGACCCACCTTTAGCCTGGTTTCTATTAGGAACTCCCTTGTGCCAAGCATGTCCCAAGTTTTGGTAGAACTTAAAGTTTGCGATGTTTGTGGGTTGGGGTCCCATCATGAATTTTCTGCCATCCTCTGTGGTTCCCTTCCCTAATCTCTGGGCCTCATTTCCTTCATCCGGGATTGGGCCCTACTTTCTCCAAATTCTTTCCCCACTGCAATGCAGATTAGGTACCCTCTTCCTCCAAGATCTTGCCACAAAGGGCAACAGCTCAGGGATGTCAGTTTCTGCCCCCAGTTTGCTTTCCAGGAAGCAAGAGCTGGTCGTTGCTACTGGAATTAATTTTCTGTGGAAACAGCAAGTCTTTAGAGAAGAGAAGTTCGGGAGAGAGGTGTTATAGGCAGCGTACCAGTTAGATGGCATTGATGCTAATAAAGAGGCAGCCGAGAGCCCAATGTTAATCACACCTCGCAAGTATAAAGCTTCTGAGGGTTTCCTGGGGCTTTCCCCGTTGAGCACTGCCTCTCAGAGGGAAGTAAGCCAGGTGGTTTTAAATAGTTCTCTCTTTAAAAAAAATAATAAATGTCTAGTATACTTTGGTTGCATATTACTGGGACCTCTCAGCGGGAATTATTTTGCCATCCCCTAGTTGTGGCGTTTTCCAGGCAGTTAGGCATTATTATTAATAAATAATTATGAAACTTGTAACTACCCTTTACTGCATACCAAGTATGGGTCAGATGTGGTGTGCCCCATTTACAGTAGGGCCTTCCTTTTTGAACACCCAGGCATGGACTATTGTGCCAGGGTGTTTGTAGACTCACAAGATAACATAGTACCTCACTCAGGGGTGTAATATTACTTGAACATTTTGGAGAAAAACAGAATATTTTTATATTAAAGTAAGCACACATCCTAGTATATTATGGCATAAAAGGTAATCTTTCCATAAAATTTACATTTCTTACAGTTCTCTGGCTCCTCCCTTTGTGGTCTAATGCAAAGTTTGTCATAATTCCATGTGCTGTGCCCTTAAAACTGGTGTTAAGAGTAGGGCTTCTATCTCTAAGTCATTGAAAGTCTGCTAGGTTGCCTTCTTTTGCCCAAACTATTGATCTTGCTGGCACTCATTCCACCATCTTCGTTCCATTCTTTATATCATAGAGGATTTTCAGTTTTGTTCAAGAGTGTTCTTTAAAATGTGAACACTCCTTGGAGGAGCCATGCCAGATGTGAGCTAATGCCTAGAGTCACTTAAAGCAAGAATGGGCTAGCCTGGGGAGGGAGTCACAGGCTTACTTACACACTGTTCAGGTAGGAGACCTCTGAGACAATTAATGTAACACTTCCACTTTTGGGTAAGAATGCTAAGCTCCAGGAAAGAGAGAGAATATAGATGTGTTATCATAAAATTCTTCCTTGATCATTGTAACTCCATGCTTGCATGCCTGCTTATGGTCTAACCGATGTCGTAAATGGAAGCCATTAGGCCTAGATGTTCCCTGCCACCTGATGCCAGCCACCGTAGCCTTCAGCATCTCAGTTCCCCTTGCTAGGTACTGGAGGAATGATTGTGTTACATCCTTGGAGGAACCCACGTGGCAGGTCATTTTGAGTGAAAACCTTTTATAAATATAACCCAAATGGAAATAGGTCATAAGGAGTAATAGCATTCTCTAGATTTAAACTAACCAAAGTAGCTAATGGAGCCATGGTGGTCATAAACTATATATAAGTGTTTGTCATTTTTGATCTGACCATGAAATCAGCAGCTTCTGGACTCCTGTTTTTTGGCTGTACTCTCTAAAGGTCGAGGGTGAGCATGGAGTCAAGATATCGTCCACGAGAGAAGCATGGCCCTGGGAAAAGACAGAGACAAATCCCAGCCCCGCTCCCTCTCATCTTCTCAGTATGCACCACTACCCTGTTTTATCTGCCCCTGCTGCTCTGACAGCCTAGACACTCCCACTCCCTGTCCAATCTGAGTTCACATGCTGCCTCTTCTGTAAAGTCTGCCTTAACTTCCCCAGGGGCCTGGGCTTCTTCCCCTGAGTCCCTTGAATATACCTATTCTCACTATGGCAATTATCTTAGGATATAGATTTGTTTGTTGTTTGGTGTATGTCTCCTCACAAGAGTGTAAGTTCCTTGAGGTCAGAGACCCTGCCTTTCATTGTTAAATCCCATTGCCCAGCGTAGGCCTGGCACACAGTAAAAACTCAACAAACGTGTGCTGGATACTGACACATGAGTTAGTCCTCAGAGAATTTGAATAAATGGGAGGGAAGTAAGGAAGGAGATTCAGGCAAGTAAAATGGCACAGGCAGAAGTCTAGAAGGAGGTGGGAGACATGTGCTGAGAGGACAAGGAAGCCAAACAGGTGAGAAGAGAAAGTGCTTTGAAGTTACTGGCTTTGTGTGGTGAGATGGTTGCAGATCGAGGAGCAAAATAGATAGACGGCAAGCATGTGCGTGTGGTGAGATGGTTGCAGATCGAGGAGCAAAATAGACGGCAAGCATGTATCTCATGTGATGAAATAGCAAAGCAAGATCAGAAATAGGAATTTATATCCAATATGGGCCTTCGATCCTCAGGTGAAACCAGATGTCTGAGTCTCTTGAGGCTCTTTTTAGATATTATCTTTCTAAACCTTCATGGGTAGCATAGATTGTGTTTTCCAAAGATTATGCATATGTGTATGTATTATGTATGTGTGTATGATGTATCTATCCATTCACCCATCCATCCCTTCATCCATTCATCCAACTATCGCGCATGTTCTTCTTACAATGTGATGTTGATGCTATTCCTGTAGAGTAGAGGGTTTATATTTCCTCCCCCATGAGCCTGGGTGAATTTGGTGGGGCTTTGTGATGCATCCTTGACTGAAAGATCATGGTGGAAGTGATGCTATGTTGCATCTAAGGCTAGATCATAAAAATGCCATGTTATTCTAACTTGGTCTCTTGGCATGCTCACTCTTGGAACTCAACTACTCTGCCATGAGGAAGCCAAGTAGTCCATGGAAAAGCTCACATGGAGAGGAACTGAAGCTTCTGAACTTATCTGTCTGAGTGTTCAGGAAATAGCACCAATGTGTCAGATATATGAATGAACCTTTTTGGAAGTTGTTCTCAAACCACTCATCAGGCTATTCTAGCTGATATCACATGGAACAGAAATAAAGCTTTTCCACTAAGCCCTGTCCCAAACGCACATCTGTAAACTAAATAAATGATGGTTGTTTTAAGCCACGAGGTGTAGGATGGTTTGTTCTGAAGCAATAGATAACTGGATGAGATTTTCATTCTAAGAATAGGTTACTGCTAAATCTAAATCCTAAAACAGGTGGCATTGGCTTGGGGATTGGGAAGCAGATGAATGTTAAAGGCCTTGAAGAGAGTGCTAATGAAAACGTAAAAGAAAGCAAGAGCAAATATTATTGGAGGCTGGAGAAAAGGAAACCCTAGTTATAAAGTGGTGGAAAGTTTGGCAACACTGTCACCTGTAGTAATTTGGAAACTAGTAAATGTACCTAATAAACTTGATGCTCAGGCTCAAGAGCTTTCTGGATAGAGTGTTGGAAATGCTACTTGACTTCTAGCTGGCCTTAGCGAATTTCAAACAGAAATGAGTTTTTTAAAATGCTGCTCAGTTGTCAAGCAAAATCTAGAGGAAATATAAGTGGGTCAGGGCTTTCTGGGTTAAAAAAAGAAAACTTTCATATCCTCAACTTCTCCAGGTAGTAAACTATTTTCAAATTTAGAAATGATTTCTCCACAAAGATCAGATCCATGCTGGGCCTCTAAAATCCTTTGTTAAGACATGCAAAAGATATAAGGCAGAGTCTCATAAAAAACTTTCAGACAGGTAAGAAGCTTTGTAGGGATCTTAAGGGCATGTTTCATAGATTTAATCCATTAAAGAAACAGAACTTAAAATGTTAAGGCATTGTTGCACACCAGCTTCACTAGAAGTCCAAAAGTAGAAAAGAATTCATCTCAAAAAGATTTGTGGTTGTGGCCTTTATCTACTGGTATGGATTTATAAATTGACCTATAAAACAAGAATTACACCAGGTTGAGAAAACTACTCAGCTGAAAACATAGGCTTTTTTTTTTTGACAAAGAATAATTGAGAGGAAAGAATTCAGCACCCATAGGTAGAGCTAAAAGCCACAGTGAACAACTAGGCAGTAGTGTTTAGCCCTAATCAAAGAATTGGCAATGTGTGCCTGGCTGGATTTCAGAATGGCTCTGAACTAGAGAACACTGTATGCCTTCATTTCTCCCCTTCTTGAGTGACATTCTATAGTGGTTATCCTATGCCTATTCCACGATTGTATCTTGGCTGTGTGGGTGACAGGGGCAGGGTGGGGGAAGCCTAATAACTTTTCTTTTTAGTTCATAAGTTTTCATAGGTCTTCCAGCAGAGAGAAACGGTTTCCAAGGAGCTAATTAAAGAACTGAACCCAAAGAGCCTGATTTGCACCTAGACAGCATTTAGATAACAAGATCCTGGACTATCAAGAGTATACCATAGCAGGATGGACTTGGGGCATTATTGGAAGGGATGAGTGTATTTTGTGGGATAGATGTGAATTGTTATGGCCACTACAATAGAGCTTATCCCACACGCTCTTATCATGTGACATTTACATTCCTCTCATTCAGTGTGGGGTCTCTTTTCCTTGGAACTATGTAGGCCTATTCCAGAGAATGGTTCAAGTGACACTAATGTTCTGAGGTTAGGCCATAAAATTTCCATGTTCTCTTGGGATACTTGTGCTTAGAACGCACCCATGACAGTAAGCTGAGTAGCTTAGGTATAAGTCCACATGGAAAGAAACTGAGGCCTCCAGCCCTCAGCCCTGACCTCCCATCCTATCACCAACCACCAACTTTCCAGGCATAAGAATAAGGCATCTTGGAAGTGATTCTTCAACCTCCAGTAGATACCGTGTGAGGCAGACATGAGCTTTTCTTTGAAGTCTGCCCAAATTAGATTCTTGGGAGATTCATAAATGGTTGTTGTTTTAAGCCACTAGATTTTGGAGTGATTTGCTCTTAGAAATGCAAAATGAGAATAATAGGGGCTGATTGATAGTTCTATGAAGTACCATATAAATAGTGAATGAGAGATGAGCCAGGTAGGACCCTGTCACTCCTCTACTCATGGTTTATGGGTACAGGTGAAATAGACCAAGTACCAGAGCACACACAAGGAGTGAACTTGGGTTGGAGGCCACTAAGGCAAAAATACAGAGAAAGTGCCTTCTCTACACTTAAGAGGGTCAATAGCTCTTTAATGCACTTGAAGACCAGTTTCCCCTCAGACTGAATTAAGTTAAAAGAGGAAGTCTGCTTTGATTCACTTGAAATAAAGCTGCTGGAATAAAATCAATGTAAAAACAAGACTTGAGAAATGGTAATAGTGGAGGGAAGAAATCAATCTTGAATAGAAGCTTGTGTCGCAATGCAAAAAAGAATGAAACAAGAGTGATTGTAAGCACTGGATGTCAACATTGACTTTGGAAAAGGCACATGATTGGGAAGGTCCTGATCCATGGGGGTTGTTGGAAGGGGGAGGGACGGGGAAACCAAGATGGTTTGCCAGAGAAAAACATTTGCTGGAGTAGGAAAGGTAGTGATTCAGATGGACACACATTCACCCAGTGGCTGGGTATTCAAGTACATGGGCATCACCAACTCTAATAAGACATGACTTAAGGGATATGATTCTTCATCAGCTGTAGGGACTCTCAGTACAAATGGCTTCATTCCCTAAGCCAAAAGCCTTAAAGTTTTTAAGTGGCCTGAGTTCAAATTCTAATCTGGAAAGCACAATATCAGATGTGTCCCCTTGCCCTCTGCTCCCTGTCCTCCTGGTGCCTCTCTTATGAAGGCTTGAGAAGAGAGACTCATTACTCTTATTGTGCTGGGAGCCCCCCCTGGGGATGGGGAGGGTATCTTATTCATAGTGTAGATGATGAATACGGCCTGCAGACGGAATAAATGAATGCATGTCTATGGAAATGAATCCAGCCCCCAATGGTACAGAAGAGCACAGAGGGCACCTGGAGAAAAGGAGGGCAAGGGGCGAGCAGGGCTGGGATACCAGGGCTGTGGCAATGCTGGGAGGTCAAGTTTCAGGAAATCTAAGGCCTTGCCGAAGTCCTCCTAAATCACATGCTAACAGGCAGGAAGTTGAACTGGTCTTTCCTACTTCCCTTAACCAGCTTGGTTCTGAGGAAAGGCCAGTGAGCAGGGACAGTGGCCAGCGGAAGAGGAGGAGTTGAAGGTTGCCAAATGACTCCCTAACTCAAGCATGAAAGGGGCTGAGCCTCCATCCTGCAGAGCCGCATTCCGCACACTTCTGGGGCCACCCCTTCCTTGTGCCAATCCAGTAGAGCTGCCCTATCAGTCAGGTGGCCCTGCAACACCCGAGTCAGTTACCTCTGGTTAACCCAGGCTGTGATGGCAGGAAACCCCCAAATGTCACCATGAAATCGGGACATTCACAAGCTACAAAGGACATGGACAATATAGTTCAACCCCTTTGTTACACAGTCAGGGAAACCAGGGAAAGGTTAAACAGCTTCTCAGAGGTGGTGGTATAGCAGGGCTGTCTGCCCACCCTGCAGCCCACAGCCCTCAAATCTGCATCACCCCCGAGATTAAAGCAGACCTTTGATCATGACAGGGCTGGGCTCTCTGTTGCTCATCCTCCCCAAGATGGAAGGAAGTGGGTTTTTACCCTCCTCACTGTTTGTTCCTTCCATCCTCCCCTGCAGTAAGAGAAAGAGAGGCTTTTAATGTAATTACCGTGAACATCTTGCTGCGGGATACCATCCAAATGACACAAAAGACATGTTGCTATAGTGGAGATCCCTCTCAATAGAATGTGGGGAGCCAGGGTGCTGTACCCTCTGCCCCCATTATATTGAAATCTTAACACCAGGTACCTGCGAATGTGACCTTATTTGGAAATAGGGTCTTTGCAAATGTCATTAAGATATAAGTAAAGATGAGGTCATACTGGAGTGGGGTGGGCCTTTAATCAAGATGACTGGCATCCTCATAAGAAGCAGACTCAACAGCAAACATGCAGAGAGAATACCTTGGGAAGTCAGGCAGAGACTGGAGTGATGCTGCCCCAGGCTGAGCACTGCCTGGGGCCACCAGAACCTGATAAAGGCCTGGAAGGATCCTACTCTGGAGGCTTCAGAGGAAGCGCAGGCAGCCTTGCTAACCCCTTAGTTTTAGACTTACAGACTCCAGAACTGTGACACGAGAAATCTGTCGTTTTAAGCCACCTGGTTTGTGGCATGTTTTTATGGCAGCCCTAGGAAGCAAATTCACAGGGTAAATATGTCTTGTTAGTGGGAACCCAGGAGGGTCAGGCGGGATGAAGCCAGGATCTGGCAACAGGATAGAAAAGGAAGGAGAAAGGGCACCCAGGGAGAAGGCCCGCAGGAGCCCATGTGAGGTGTACCTGGCACTGCCTCAAGGTGAGCAAGGGGAACAGCAACCTGTGGGTCCCTTTCTAGCTGATCATAAGTCCAGCTCTTTTCCTTTCCAGCCATTGTGGGGCCTAGCAGTGGGAGCTTGGGAGGTGGGGCAGAGAATTTGTGCCTAGAAATTGAGTCACTGAAGTCAGCTCTGGCTGGGCTCATATCCTTTTAACTCTCACTTCTTCATTCAGTTGACAGCAACAGTCAAGAACTGGTTTCTGCTGTTTCACCTGCGATTGGACCTGTAGTCCCCAGGGGAATGGACCTCAGCTTACAGGGCCCTTGGTTGGCACGTATAGTCTCTCAGTATATACTTACTGGTTGGGTGATTTGGTATCATAACAAGAGCACATCCTTGGGTAGTTTTGGTTTGTTTAATTTTAAATATTCTGGACAAATCTGTTCAGAGTATGGCAGGAGATAGATCACAGGGCAAGCAGCTCCCATCTACTCAATGACCTCAAACCATGGATGGTTTTGGTCACTGAACTTGGAAAATATTCTAGTTTTGGCTTTTCTTATTTGTACTTCCAAGGTGTTTCTAATTTTAGAAACTGCCCATGTTGCCTCTTTTCCCTGCTTCAACACCCCATCTCCAATCACCAGGTTACTCCTCTCCCTTCAAAGGCTCTTTATTTTTAGTCTTTACAGCGTTCAAAGAGCAAGATGATATTAAAAAGTATGCATTTGGGAAGACTCATTTCCTCCTTTGTCCTCATCTTCCTCCCCCTGGCCATAAGTGATAATTGTTGGATTCTTGTTTATTTTTTGAGGACTCTTATACAGTAACACAAAGATATACATTCTTATACCCTTTTATCTCTCATATAAAAGATCGCATATTATGTTCACTATTTGCCATTTATTTTGCTTTTATTTTTCACACAAACAGTACTTTATTGAGGTGTAACTTATGTACAGTAAAATGCACCAAACCTAAGTGCATAGGCCCGTGGTCGGCAAACCACGGCTCGCGAGCCACATGCGGCTCTTTGGCCCCTTGAGTGTGGGTCTTCCACAAAATACCACGTGTCGAGCCGCGGTTTGCCGAGCTGCAGTTTGCCGACCACTGGCATAGGCCAATGAATTTTTTCCCGTTTGTAAAATTCATTTTTCCTTGTGTGAATTCTAAAAGCAGCATTATTGAGGTACAATTGGCATATAATAATCAACTGCATATATATTTATGCACATACATATAGATATATACACAGTTTATTATATAAATAATTGTATATGCATCATCCTCTTGCCTCTGTATCTAGTATATGCATCATTCTCTTGCCTCTGTATTTCCCTACTAGCTATTAAGACAGAACAGATTGGTGGATTGGGCTGAAGACATCTAACATTAAGCTTATTTACACCCTCAAGGTGACTTCTTTGAAGCACCTCTAGTTTCTTAAAAGCCAGGAGGCAGGTAACAAAACTTAAGGCTTTACTACGACTAAGTCCTATTAATCACCTGAATTTCTGACAATTACACATTTGACCTCAAGGGACTTGGTGAGATTAATTTGAAGATATTTCCAATTGAAAGCTTATTTTGTCACTCTGTAAAGATTCTGTGTCAGAGCTTCTGGTCCTGGGCAGTTTTATGCAAAGAATCAAGGATTCTTGGACAAAAGAAACAGAACTTGTATGGAATTTCAGGATTTCTTTTGCATATAAGTCATAGTTCTAGGAGGAAGGAACTGAACACTTGTTAAGCACCTTCTATTAAATATGTGCTTTATTTACATAATGTAAATAATTTCAACCTTACAAGTAACCTTCGACAAAGATGGGATTATCACCATTTTTATAGAACAGGAAACAGGATCTGAGAATCTAAGCAACTTGCCCAAGGTGACACAGTACGTGGCATGAGCTGGAATTGGAAGCCAGAGCTATATGATTTTAGAGCCCATCCTTTTGATATCATGGCTCTCCCCTCTGTTCCCCACCCCTAGACAAATATATATATATATCAGGATGGGTTGTATGTTACATTTTTTTCAGTACATCCAAAGGCCTGAGGAAAAAAATGCAACAGTTTATCACAGAACCTGGAGGCAAACTGACCATAAAAGACATGGGTAAGTGAATTTTGCTATTGATGTAAATTTACATATATTGAACTGTTCCTGAGAATTTAATTAACAAGAACTGAGAAGTTATTGTGGCCTAAGAATTGTGCTCTGCCCCTTGGCAGAGACGAAATAAGGTGCGGTGTGGCATCTACTGGCAGACTGTATCATGCTGCTGGAGAGGTGAGGCATGAAGTGGGGGGTTGTGTGCAATGACTATGAGGTCAGTGTGGTCTGGAAAGGGCCTGGCTGGAGGGAGCAGAGCTGAAGTTGGATGTGTAGCTGGGGATCTGACTACCCAGAGCTTTAAAAATCAGGCATTGTAGCTTTGATGAGTTTGTAGAGAGCTCATCTGAGCCAGGACTAGGTATCAGATGTCCTGTCTAGTTATTCATCCTACCAATCTCTGTATTCTCCAAAAACTGATATCTTCATATTCCAAGAGCCAACCTCTCTTACTGCAAGAGAAGAGAATGAGGACCAGGGCGTCAGTCAGAGTCCCGCAGGAAACTGATGGCACACTCAAAAGGGGCGATGGGAAAGAGTTCCACGGAGGGCCCATTCACAAAGGTGGAACAGATTTAGAGAAAAGCAACAAAGGACGGTGAAGCATCAGGACCAGCAACAGCGGGAAGCCATTGCCACCCTAAATGTGAGGACAAGGGAGTAGAAAAGGGCACTGGAACCAGTGAGAGCACAGTTGAAGGAGGTGTGCTGAGCTTTAGGGGGAATGCACCAACAACAAATCTGGGGACTAAATACCTCTTCCTCACTTTCCCCAAATTCTCTGATCAGTTCCTGGTTCCTCCAATTGGCCCAAACCAATAGGAAGCTAGAGGTCATGGGAGCTCTGTGGGTACAGTCCTTAAGGTTAGCCTCCTGAGGGACAGAGCAGAGCGGAAAAGGACAGAGGGTGGATTTGGAGACAGATGGAGAATATCCAGTGCAGAACATGTGCTGGGGGATCTGGGAAGGCTTTTCTGGGCAGAGCATCAAAGGAGCTATTCCAGGTGCCCTAGAATCACAGAGGTTTTCACTCGCTTCCTTTCGTAACCCAACAGCTTGCCCTGGTTCTTAACAGCAACTCTGTAAACACAGGGCCTTGTTCTTATTGTAGTCATCATTTCCTGCAGAACCCAGAGACAAGTGCCAGCTGTTCGGCTCAAGCCCTTGCTGAAGAGGCGGTAATGGGTCTATTCTTAGTGATCACACTGCGATGGCTTAGCGACTTGAAGTTCAAGGTACTGGGTGCCCAGATAACTCTGGATGATAGTGTTGTTCATTGGCTTGAAAGAGGTCCTCCTCATTTACTCATTATCTCTCTGGAGAGCCAGTTGCGTTTTGGCTCCAGCTTGATAGTGGCTCTATTTCTGACTTGCTCGGGAACTATTATTAACTATTATTCCAAACAATACACTTGTATATTTGACAATCCGGAAACCAAATTTAACCGTGCAAATTATAGACAACTACTCTCATATAATGCCACTGTGGTGACCCAATTTTTAAGAAATGGAAGATTAACAAAGCCAGCTTTAAACACTTAAAACAATATTTTATGTAAGAAACCATTTCCCCCAAAGATACATAGATTCCTAAAATGTTCCCAGAGCTGCCTGGAAGATAACTAATGTTTCTTTCAAAGGAAGGGGAAGTTGTAGATGTCAAATGTATGCAAAAACCCATCAAGGCTGAACATGCCATCAACTTACTAAGGAATTATGTTGTAACTAAGGGAAACTGAAGAGGTAATTTAAATGATTTAAACACCACCCTTTCCCCTCCTTCTCCAAACCCCCCAAGACAATACTTATAATATTAAACTGACCTTTACTGTATGTGATTTTAATGAAAGATAAGACATTGTCTGCTTCAGAATACATCTCAAACCATTCTTTTAAGTAATGATTCATGCCAAGGCCTGTGCACCTGCTTGTGAAGAAGGGACATGTGACCTTTGAAAAATAGTCCATGAGTCTGAATCATCTAAGTATATTATTGCTTTATTCTTGCAGACAAGAAAAACCAAGAAAAGTTTGGATAATGGAAAAATCTAGCTGGATTTGAATGCCACTTATTTGGATCCTACTGTGTGATTTTTAGGCAAGTTCCTTAACCTCTCTGACTCTCAGTCTCATCATCCTATCTAATAAAGAGGGAATATGCTAATTGATCCTCACGCCGTCACAAAGATGGCAGCACCCACAGCCAACAGGGAGGGAATATGCTAATTGACTGCCCAACCCTCAAAGATGGCAGTGCCCACAGCCATAAGGAGGGAATATGCTAATTGACTGCCCCACCCTCAAAGATGGCAGCGCCCACAGCCAATAAGGAGGGGATATGCTAATTGACCGCCCCACCCTCAAAGAAGGCGGCACCCACAGCCACAAGATGGCGGTACCCAGTCCCCTCAGCCCTGCTGGGGCAGCAGGCACACGGCAAGGCCAGGCCTGCCTCCAGGAAGGCCTGGCTGCTCTGCATGCCTGCCTCCAGAGTTTCCCAGTCTCCTCAGCTCCTCAGGTGCCCAGGGCTGGCCCGAGGCACAGGCAAGCCTCGATGGTGGCTTCCCAGCTGCCCAGGGCCACCTGAGGCTCAGGTAACCAGGGCCGGCTGAGGCTTGCGCTGCCAGCAGTGGCAGCAGAAGAGGTGTGATGGGGCGTCGCCTTCCCCTGATCGCCGGGTTGCCTCCCGTCCCTGAGGGCTTCCAGACTGTGAGAGGGGGCAGGCCAGGCTGAGGGACCCCCCCCCCTACAGTGCATGAATTTTCATGCACTGGGCCTCTAGTCTTTAAAATAATATAAAAATACTATCCTGCTTGCTTATTATAAATGGTAAATGGATTTGCGTGTGAGCACAGTATTCAATACATGAGCATTAAGGTATTTTTTTCCTAATTCCAGTAATTCACGAGTCTGCTCAGAGTTCAGGGCTCTTACTGAGAATGCTATGCTGGCAAAGTATCTGGGAGAGAAGGAGAACATTGTCACATATGTGGAATCTGAGAAAAGGTGATGGTTATTGACAAACCAATCTAGCCTATGCCAACTTGAGGGTGCGGATGAGTTTTCAAACTCACCTGTTGGGGTACCACAACCAGCTTGCTTTGCCTTGGGATTACCTGACTGGGTAGCTCGGGGACCGTGATAATTGGGATAGTGGTAGTGGTCATACCTACTCTTCCTGCAAAATTATTAGTGTGATTGGTCTGTTGACCATATGTGGAGAAATAATACATCTAGACACAGAAAGAATGTTGATATGAAATTGTGACTTTGCTCTCGTGGTGAAGTTTCTAGATTTAAATAGTGTCAAACAGTTCCAATATGACAGAAGCTCTATAAGCCCCTGGTCTTTGTTCCCGTAGCCTTCAACTTTCTGTGCCCTATTCCAGAGACCTGCTAACCTTGAACCTTTAGGAAGAAAAGGGACCTGTTCTTTATATTTTTCTGACTTTTCACCCATTTTATATAATGGGTAATCATCATTTTGTCATTTATACAATTTATAGTCATAAAATGTTTGCTTTTTAAAATGCTTGCAAATAAAATATTGTTTAATTAAAATTTATTTTAACATTTGTATGTGCCTTGTAATCATTGACTCTAAAGCATAAAACAGAAGGGAGGGGGAGGGGAGGTAGAGGAAATTTGGGCAGTCTGTTGCACGATCTCCCCTCAAGGGGCAATTAGCAGAAGGCTGCGCAGGCAGACAAGTGAGCAGGACTTACTGATATTTATTATTACTCCTCCCAAAATCATTCTCTAGAATATTCTGGATGGGTGGCAATTTGGCCTCTATTTTAATGTATTTATTTATTTTGAACTATTATTTATCAAAGTTACATGTAACTTGCTTAAAAATCAAATTGTACTTAAAAGGTAATAATGAACAATGGCATATCCACCTCCACAACCAACCTGTGACCTTGCTGTCCAGAGGCAGTCACTTCTAACCTATTCTTTTAGCTGATGATTTGGGTATTGACCTCCTGGGTTCTAAATAATATCTATATACCACTACTTCTTGATTTATAAATTTTACACATTATTAATTTATATTGTAGCAGTCAAATTTAGCTTTTGTTACACTCCCTTTTCTCACCTCTCTAATTCTACAAAAAAATTATGCTAAAATCGTATTTGGTATTTACTTTATTATGGTTGTGTATATATTGTCCAACAAAGTGATGTGCTATAATTATTTTGCTTGTTTTAGAATTTTTTGCTTTTATGGAAGATAATAAATTGCCTTGTTTTTCATTTCCTTCCATTTCTTTAATTCTACTTCCCTGCCCCCGTGATCATTCAGATCTGTCACCTCCTGTTCTGCTTTTAAATGGTCCAATATCTCTGATCATCAGTCAATTCCATTATGCACCAAAAGACATCCCTCCCCAGCCCTCTGTCTTCCTCCTCCAATCTGGACTTGGTTGTACTCTGGGCCTGCTGCCCAGCTGCACCTTGGATTTCTTATACCTTTCCTGTGCTCCACATCGTCATCTGATTTTGCTGCCTTATTTCTCTGTAGCATGTCCTCTGCAAGGTTATTAAGAAAGGGTGCAGTGGAGTTAAAATTCGTGACTTCCTGCACATTTGAAAATGTCCTTCCTCTACCCTCACACTTGCTCAATCATTTGTCTGGTAACAGAATTCTAGGTTGAGAATCATTCCCCTCAGAATTCGGAAGTTAGTACTGGTTGGCTGTCCTCTAGCTTCTAGTGTTGCTATTGAGAATTCTGATGCCTTTCTGATTTCATTTCTTTTCTATGTGACTGTTTTTGTTCTCACTAAATGCTCTTAGCATCTTCTGTTTTGTGCCAGGCACACTTTATTCATTGTTTATTCATTTGCTGTGCAGAGCACTTTGTGGTTACTTTCAATCCGGAGACTCATATCAAGTTCTGAATTTTCTATTATTTCTTTGACAATTTCCTCTCTTCCATTTTCTTTTCTTAGAACTGCTATTAGTTGATGTCAGACTTCTTAAATTGATTCTCTAAATTTCTTACCTCTATTCTTCTATTTTTCTTTTGTTGCACTTTTGAGGGATATTTTCTCACATTTATTTGTCAATCTCTTTACTGAGCACTTAAACAATTTGTTTTAATGAATAACATACATTTATGTCAAAAATCCAAAATTACAAAAGAGAATGTAGGTAGAAGTAAGCCTCCCTCTGGCCCTTATTCCTCAGACATCCAGTTTACCACCTTGGTAGGGAGCTTTGGCACAGCAGAGGGTGGGGCTGAAAAACACGAACTTTATGAAAGTTTGCATGCGGAGTGATGGGAGCCCCAGCTCTCTCCTCACCCTGTTTCTAGAAGGCAGCCCTCCAGACATATATCATCCGACACAGGCACTGGCTGGGTATCTTTGCTGGAGGATAGAACCTTGGCTGGCAGCATCCTTGGGTCTCTTCTCCTGAGTTGGTAAGATTCCCTAACGTAGAACATTCTAGTGTCCTGTTGGAGAGTATAATAAGCCTGGAGCCTGGCTGCTGACATTTTCATAAAGAGAGCTGGGGGGTTTGGGGATGGGAGTGTTGGGGAGAGCCATCTCCATACTCAATGTGTAAATTTCCTCTTTATCTTTCTGTTTACAGTATTGTGCCTCTCCCCAACTATTCTTGGTCTCCTAATCCAGAGACCCTTTGTTTTACCTTTTAGAGAATAAAACTTTAGGCTTCTGATGGGGTGGGGTTGGGGAGTCATCTGGCTGAGCTGAGTTCGGGAAGGCATCTATAACTGTTTTTTTCTGCTTTTTAGACTGGATGATTTCTATGGATTGATTTTCTTGTTTACGGACACTTTTCTTTGTTATTTCCATCCTACACTTACCTAGTCTACCCAGTGGATATTTTATTTCAGATATACTGCTTAGTTTTAGAATTTCCACTTTTTTATAATTTCCATATCTCTGTTGGGATTTTCTATCTTTTCTTTCATTAAGAGTATATTTTCTTTTCTTTTATTGAACATAGTTCTAGACTTTTAAACATCTTTGTCTGCTACTTAAATATCTGGGTCCTATCAAGGTCAGTTTCTGTTGGTCACTTTTTTTTGAGTCTGAGTTCCATTTTCCTGTTTCTTCATATGTTGAAGAATTTTGGGTTCTATACAACGTAGTAAATGTTATGTTGTGGGTTATCTGGATGCATGCTGTCTTTTTCCACTTATTTGTTTTAGTAAGCAATGACCTTGCTTGCAGTCTGATTTTGGTTCGGCAGCTCAAATCGTTTCCTTTCTTGTACCTCTAGCTGTGAATGTGTAGCTTGAGAGTCACCCAGGTTTTGGTCAGAGTTTACACACATAATTTGTGACCCTTTGTCACTGGCCCTCACTTTCCAATATTACGACTTCACTTTGCAGTGGCTGTTTGTCCTGACCTCTGCTCTCTGGTTCTTCAGGCCAGAAAGACTGCAGATTTTCTAATGGGCTTCTAACCATTCCACTTGGTCACCTTCCCTCCATTTCCTTCTTCCGAATGCCAGCGCCCCCTCCAGAAGCTGCCTGCTTTTGTTCACTCTGCAATGCCTTTAGAGAGTTTTTATTTTAAATGTTCTTCAGCGTTTCTAGTTGTTATCTGTGGGAGGGCAGGTCCAGTGGGAGCTTACTCTCTGTACCAAAGGGAACTCCTTCTAACTGATTCTTAAACAACCTTGAATGGTTGTTTTAAAAACTGTTCTTTTTTCAGTCATTAACTCCATGTCCCAAGTAACTCGATCCCACCAATTCCTGAGCTTTTAGAGGGTTCTGTGGTACAAACGACAATACCACTGCTACTATATTCACCCCTAAAAGATCTTTCAGTGAACATTAAATAACATGAGTACAGCGGGAGGTAATGGAAGATTGTGTCATGGAACATTCTAAATCAGACAGAATCTCTGCGGCTCTTCCATTTAGTCTCAAAGTGGCAGAGGTTTGGTTTCTTCAGCCTCGTGTGGGCCAAAATAAGAGTATGCCTTTAAATGGGTATTTTAAAAAATGTGGCTAAGACTTCTAACATCAGAACCACCTGGGATGCTGGTTAAAAATGCGGATTTCTGGGCCTTACTTTAATCTTCCAGGATCAGAATATGGAGTGGAGCCCAAGAATTTTCAGACAGTGAGCGCTCCCTAAGCAGTGCCTACGGTGGTGATTACAGTCAACAAACAGCCTCCTGGTGCGTGTTTCACTCTCAGGGGCCAGGTTGCTGTTTGCTCATATGGGACTGGAATTACCAGTCAGACGTAGCACCTGATTTCAAGTCAGTCAACATGCTTCAGGACAACAAATACAAATAGTTCGGAGGCATAGCACATGATAGGAAACCGGTTTTGTTTTGTTTTCTTTTCACAGGATCAGTTTGAAATGGGTTTTGGAATAAGACTTTAGTACTGAAATTTGAAGGTATTCTTATCATTGAAACTGTGAATTCCTGTCAAGAGTCACTACAATGGACAGGAAAAAAAAAATGACCCCTCTGCTATAAAAAGCTGACCTTGTCGCTATTCTCTTCTTTCCTCTCACCTACATTCAGTGAAACAAATCAACAGGACTGCTTTGTGTTATAATCTCATGGAACCAGTTCCTTCAGGGCCCTACATATATATGGAAAGCTTTATGAAGGTCATCTCATTAATTGTTGGAGGTGAACTTCTACTTTTAGCTTGCTATACACTCAAGGGCACAGAGAAAGTGTAATTGGCCCGTTAGATCCATTGAATTAAAAATTAGCTTCATTCTCCATTCATGCTAGTCTAGTCAATCAACTTAGGTCTCAGTAAATTTGTTCTAGAGAAATTAGTGTACTTTTTAAAGCATCTCTTTAGCTATGAAGGCACAGGCTATTTCTTAAGAAAAATTACCCCCAACAGCTATGATATGAATTGCATAACTCAATAAGTTTTTATTTCCAACTGAAATAAAACTTGAATCTTTGGCTTCATTCACTGGTCCAGAGTTCAAAATATTTTCTCCCTCTGGTCTTGTACCCTCTTTCTGAATATTGTTTACTTCAAATCACTTGAAATAGAACTGAGCTGGTCTAGTTAAATTTTGAAAAATTTTAAACCCTCTAACAGGTTGCTTTTATCTGGGACTCAGAAGTGTGAACCTCAGTGTGACAAGGTTTTCTCTGAACTCAGTCTTCAAATTGTTCTTCTCTGTAGAACTATTGATTAGCCCTGAGGTGCAAATTTTTCTCAAATTCTTCCTTCCTCTTTCCCTCCCTCCCTTCCTTTCTCTCTCCTTCCCTTTCTTTCTTTTTTTTTCTTTCTTTTTTTTAAAAAATATATTTTATTGATTTTTTACAGAGAGGAAGGGAGAGGGATAGAGAGTTAGAAACATCGATGAGAGAGAAACATCGATCAGCTGCCTCCTGCACACTCCCCACTGGGTATGTGCCCGCAACCAAGGTACATGCCCTTGACTGGAATCAAACCTGGGACCCTTGAGTCCGCAGGCCGACACTCTATCCACTGAGCCAAACCAGTTAGGGCCCCTTTCTTTCTTTTAATTGTTAATTATTCCCAATTTTCAGATAGGGAAATTGAAGCACTGGATAAGATAGTGCTTGAAGCAAAAGATAAGCATTGTGCTCCTGTCTCGGTTATGTGAGTATTTGGCAGGGACAGAGATAGAAATAAAAGGCAGGTCTCTCTCTCCTATTCAAGGCTATATAACCTCCACTACTGGGCCCTTTATGAGGCCCTAAGTCAGTGGTTCACCTTCTGTATACCTGAGTCCGTGGGGGGTGGGGGGTGGGGTCTTTGAAGGAAGCAAGAGGGATTAAAAAAGTTATTTTAATTCTTTCAAGAAGTTAAACAGAAATTGAACATTTCTCAAAATAAATTGCATGAATTAACTAGAATGCCATGGTATTTTCACTTTTGATTAGAGTTAAATTAATTCAGTTTGATAACATTGATTATCATGCAGATCTGAAGCTGTATTTATAGTTATATATGTCTTGGATGATTAAAATGTAAAAATGGGTTAATTACATCTTAATAAATGCAGTTTGACTGATAGGCAGAACTTTATAAAACCTGAAACTGATCAGAAAAAAGAAAGATAAATGTTGGGAACTCTCTACGTATATCTACAACAGGCAGCATGATGAGGCACCTCAGATTCTAAAACGTATCTATTTCAAAATACCTCTGGAAGCACAAGGTTCCATATATTTGTTCTTTCTGGTTGCCTCACATGAACAGTATAAAGTCAAATTCTCCTTTTCTTAAATGTTTGGTACTAGTTATGACAACAGCCTGTCACTGACAGCTATTTAGTGTTACTTATGTCTGCATGGACTTTTCTAATTTCCACCTAGGGTTGATATCTGTGGATGCTGACAGCACATTTAAAAGAAGGTATTTGAAAACAACAGCACAACTATTATATTGAGAAACAAAGAGAAAAGATAAGTATAACCGTGATAACTTTTCCATGTGCTAAAAACACGTGGCCATTGTAAGGGCAGTTAAGCTAGGTTGGAAAGGAAGAACAGAAGCACAGCACACTATCTGATCCCTTATGAATCATTATGCTAGTTGAAAGGCATTTCTTTGAGGAAGTACTCAATTTGCTTCCCTGAGCTGGCTCTACAGATTAGGGTTTTCACAATCATGTTACAATTACTTTGGGCGTCACTTTTCTGATTCACCTGACTCAGGCTGCTGGACACACAGTCCGGAGTTCATATTGCTGAAGGGCAATGACTGAGATCATTGTTTCCACAGGGCATGGCCTTTAAAGGTTAAATGGGTGGAGAGGTGGGACAGACTCTGGGGCTCAGGACCATGTGACCTGCTAAATGTAGGCTGCATTCTTCTTTAGTATATTCTGATTCCAGAGATCATTCTGGAGTGTTTCTTGCCCTAAGGCATCACCCCCACTGTTGTCTCTGTGCAGGTGCCTATAAGCTTCGATGTAACATGGGAACTTGCTAACTATCAATCACAGGGGTTATTTGTATGATCATTGTATGTCTATTGAAGCACGATACATAAAAACATGTGCCATAACAGAAGTTTAGCCTTCTCAGGTTCTTCGCGTGTCAGGGATGGGCATGGCGATGGTCTCCATTGGTCTCGCGGGCTCTGACCAACTTTCTGAATCTCTAAGCTTCCTTGAATAGTAAGTCTCAGAGGAAAGATTACCCTGGTCCAACACTCTTGACCAAGTTGACAGCAGACAGATGACAATTTACATATGTGGGAGACTCTCATTTGGGGGTGGGGAAGGTAGGCTGAGACAAAGCACATATTTTAACCTTTAAAAAAAAAAGTTCCACCCAGGGCAGGTGACGTTTTTCCTTTTATTTCATCATGCTAGTTGAGAAAACAACCATCTACAACACTCATAAGCATCTGCATTGGAACCTTTTATCACAGAGATTTGAAGGGTTAAGGATTACAAGTTTCTAATTGTGCCGTTTTCTAAGTTCTTGATGTGTCTTTAAAGTTCTTACCTTTGTGTCTGTCTTTCATGCTCAGCTCTTTCCCCTGCACGAGACGTGTGGGGCTTGGCATCTGTGAGCACTCTAATAAGTATTTATTAATAATTCAGCTGTCATCTATTTAGAATCCATGCCAGCTCCTGTTGTTCTAAGCCTATATTAGTTAATCCTCATAATAACTTCATGACTTACTCTTGTTTTACAGATGAAGACATGGAGATTTTTGAAAGGCTGAGTAATTTGCCTAAAGTCAGATAAATGTGGAAAAACAGGATTCAGGCTAAAGTGTGTTTGACTCGAGAAGTTGTGTTCTTAATCACTGTGCTATATTGCTGCCCTTCCTTTTGTTGAAAGGATGAATAATATGTGCTCTTTCACATTGGGGAAAGTGTAGTGTTAGCAGGTCTCTGCTTGACGACCTCCTCTGTGGTGGAGAGGAAGGGGTTTAGGGTGGGGACTCTCTTGCCAGCTTCAACAGCAAAACAGATATATGCGACTCACTACCATTCACAGATTTTTAAAAATGCATACCCACACAGCAAAACTTCACACTTTACAAGAGCATATTCAAGTAAAATGACATATATTGAACCCATTATAATGGTTTTGGAAAATAGGACTAAAAGACAGGCAATGAACACACAACACAGGAGAAGGAACTTTATTGAGTGCCCAATGATGATAATGTGGTGTGAGTTGAGAAATATAATGAGTGCAACCCTTTGCATTTGAGCATTTCTCCTCCTCCCTGGAAAAGAGTAAGAGCCAGGGCCAGGGGAAAGTAGGTTAGTTTAAGACAAGATTTGGAATGTCAAGGATGATATGAGTGAGTGCCTCCTTCCTCAGATTCAGAAATTATTTTTTAGTCCTAGAATGGAGAAACCTTAATGTAAACATCAGCTACCCATAGGCCTGAGGTTGGCTCCATCAGGCACTTAGTTTTTGCAGGAGGATGAAAGGTCTGAGTCCTATCGTTCATGCACTAAAGGAGAAATGGTCCAGAATGTGCAAGCCAGAAAGGGCAGAGTTATTCTACAGATAAGAAAGCCAAAGTTCAGAGTGGTTGAAGGACGAGGCACAGCTGGTTTGGAGCAGATCCCAATTGACAACCAGTTCTCTTCTCACTTGTCCATGCCGCTTCTCCAGGCTCCTGTGCCTAAATGGTCAATGGGCAGACCCTGCACAGTGGTAACTCTCTGCTTCTGTTGTTGAACTAGGGATGGATTTGTTTGATACATTTTTCTCTTCTTCATGACCTTGACTCAGAAGAGAATTGAATTGGAAGGCACTCAGTAAATGTTGATGATAGCGATGGGCAAATTAAGGAAAATGTTCTTAGCCTCTTCAAAACACTTCAGTGAGGAAATGAGCTTCATAACTATTTGTTCTGGATTGTTGTGGCTTTTTGTTTTATTCTAGTTTTAGCTCTGCTTTTAACTAGCTGTGTGAATGTGAACCCTTCACCCTTATCTTGGCTTTCTCGGTTTGTACAAAGTGGGGGAAGGGTGGTTTTACATTCTCCAAAGTGAAGGATTCTACGGTCAAGGTTCTGTGGGGACTCCAGAAGTAACATTCCCCACCAAGGCAGGCATGAGAGGGCTCATACTCACCAAATGTTCTCTATGTAGCTCTTCTGCAGGATTCCTGTGGCATTTCCCCCGTAAATGTGCAGTGAGGTGCTCACCAAGAGCAAGGTGCCATGTAGAGACACACAGTCCTCACCTTCCAGGCACTACCATGTTATTGGAGAAAGAAAACAGGTAGATAGGAGTACACTAAGTGCCAAACTGGGGCAGGCAGTGTGAGTGCTGAGGTTGCTTATACCACATCAGATCTGGCTGTGAGTCTCCGCGGAAAGCTTCTCAGAGGAAGAGGGATTATGCTGGGTTTGGAAGGATTCTGATATCAAAGTTAATAAAGTGAAGCCATATAGGTGAAAGTCACAGACAAAGACTCAGCCCAGGACACCCAAGCTTGCTGGAACATCTGCAAGGAACTAACAAGAGCAGAAGATGATGGTGTTCAGATCTCAGTTTCCAGATGAATGTAAACTAGGGAGGTGACCAACTAAATGCATGATTTATAGCAACATTTGAGTATGTATTTGAGAGTGAAAGCAAGAGAATGTGACTTAACAAAGATGTTTGAAGTGGACCCAAAAGCGGAGTATGGCTGTGACAGAGGAGTCCTCCCAAGCTGGGCACTTCCTGGGGAAGGGAGATGCATATTTGTAGCCACCTGACCATTTACATGTGGACCAAACTCACCAGGAGTTACAACAAAGAAAGACAGAAAGAGGACAGCAACCTACTAAGAGATAACACAAAACTGTGAAAAACAGATGAGCATTTGAGAATTAAGAGGTGAGTGGAGATGGTTGCAATTCAGAACAATTTTTAAAAGCAGCCTAAAATGCAATGTTTCTTAACAAGAAATGGTGACTCTATGAGAAGAAATTGCTGCCAAGAGCTTTTTTGCCCACATTGAAAGTGTATGTGTAATATCTGAACAATTATGTTTTGCATCTGAATAAGCTTGTGAGTCAATAAATGCATACATCAGTATCCTGTTTTAGATACAATTTACATTAATGTGTCCCCCAGGAACTTGAAATAGTTCCTTCTTATATTGTTACTTATATAGATATAGATATGGATATGAATATGGGTATGGAAATGGATATGGATATACATTTATATACACATATACAAGTAGATAGATGTTAGATAGATAGATAGATAGATAGATAGATAGATAGATAAATGTAACTGAATATGGGACTAGAAAGCTGGGTTGGGAACAAATTTTATGCCTGGTTATGAAATGGGGGCTTGCTCTTTGGACAATAAAATACTACTGTTATGATATTTGGATGAGGATTTTATTCATTAAGCTTCTGTCTGCTTTTTGGAAGCTAAGAATGAATTATTAACCATACAATAGGAAGTGTGGAGTAGATGAAAGCTCTCTCTGAGGCCAAATGGACCTGTCCTCACAGAAGCCATCAGCCTTGCTCGAGGGAGTGGAGCTCCTGACCCCAGGACAAGGGACAGTAGGGGCTCAGCTGTCGCTTCCTCTGAGGGTTGTCTGTGACATGAGTGTGGCAGTGCTGGGACAGAATTATGCTTTGGGATTCCTTCGGTGGTCTCATGAGGCCTCCCTCCTGCATGCCCCTTTGCCCCTTTTAGTGAAAGAAAGGACAGATTTATGGCAAGAATAAAAATGCAGACCAAGCTGATGTAGCAAGCAGCATGCCTGCTAATAACTAGCATTTCTATGACACCAGGTGGAAGCAGAATGGTTAGACTCAACAAAATTCACAAATAATTGCTCATCTCCTTGTTAGGCATACCTTCTATTTAGCAAGTAGCTATTGTTTATTTCTGCAGAAGGGCAATGGTAGAAGACGAATGGAATCACATGTGGACTACTTGAATTTTCTAAACTTACTCTTCTGGATTCTATTATACCAATAGCAATGGGAATCTCTTATATTTGTGATGCATTAGCAACTTACAGCATGGTTTCAAATATATTATTTCTTTAGAATTTCACAATGCTGTCTTGTAATCATCAGGGCTGGTGGTGTTATCACCCCTGCTTCCATTTAAGGATAGGGAAACTGAGGATCCAAGAGCTTGTTGCCTAGAAACTCACAGCCAGTGAGTTGCAGATTGAAATGTAAACCTTCTGACCCCTAGTTCAGTGGCCTTTACTTTTTGCCACACACACACAAAGCAGCCTTGATCTTGATGCTGCATTAGGAAAGGTCTTGTCTAGTAACTCATTCTGCTCCTCAAGCCTTGAGATGCTGCTGAACTCCAGTGAAACCGTGGTCAAAGGGCAAGGCATGACCCAACTTCCCTGAACAAAGGTTTTGGTCATGGAGTACACCTCCCCACTCGCATGTTCTTATTTGCACAGAGAGGATTGTATTACAGGGTCATCTTTGTTCCGATCCCCGCTTCCGTGTTCATTTGTATACAGAGAAAACTGTGTTTGGGATTTGCAAAGTCCAGCAGAGCATTTCCTGGTTTCATCACTGGCATTTGTTTTAACCCATTGATATACATGTTCTTTAAAGCTTGAGTCTAGGAATGGAAGTGAGTGTGAAAAATGTTGAGGGTATAGATGGGCCCATGCTGAGTGTTTTTCATAGATGATATCACTCTATCAGCTCCTTTGTGTATTAAGGAGGTCACAAAGCTGTGTCAAAAAGAGAGAAACAGAGAGACAGAGGGATACTGATTTTTATTCAAGGTAGGGACCTTGAGTTATTTATCTTTGCATCTTGCCCCTATCCTTAGCCCAGCACCCAGAAAGGTGCTGCCAGTAGAAGACATTTAGTACACTATTGTCTGCATGAATGACTAAGGACCCAGGTAACCTGCTTACTCATCCCCTGCATTGCTGGGTTCCATTCCTATTCATGATTGAGGACTTTGAATAGCTTTGAACATCTCTTTGTTTGATATATACCAATTCACATAAAGCCTTGGAACAGGGTCTCCTCTGAACCAGCTCCAGAGATGTAAAAATTGTTATATTTAGAAACAGGGATTCATAGCTTTGTTTTCTCCCAAGGCTTCTACATTCATAGAAAAAGAGGGTGTCATATATTTTCAATCCCATGTCCCCTCTTTAGGGTTTTGGCACCTCTAAGGTGATAGCTGTGATCAAGAATTATTCATTTTAGCTATATTTGTACTTGGCTGTTTGTGATTCAACACTTTCCTGAGTTAGTAAAACCATTACTGGTAACATAAGAGACAAGAGACTAAACTTTATAGAAATTCTGAATGACGCCTGGAATGTCTTTTGCTTCCTTTTTTTCTTTTTAGGATGCCCAAGTGCCAAGTCGTCATTTCTAGAGTTAAGTCACTCAACCTGCAGGTTGTCTATCTGCTTCCTTGAGGTCCTTGCTAGCCAAGGAGCCAGCTGTAAAGTCTAGCTGAGCCTGTGGGTCAGTGTTTGGCATCACACAGCCTTCGCTGGTGGCTTGGAGAGCTGGCAGAGTGGCCACAGAGAATGGGCAGTGTTTACTCAGTGGTGGCAGGATGCTCCTAGGATGGATGGCTGCCTGACAAGTGTCCAAAGAACTGGCAGCACCTGTTTCTATATAATAAGCACAGAGGAGGCTTGCCCCTTACTCTCTCCCCAGGCAATTACAGTGTGTTTCCCCTTAGCCAACAGCTTGCCTAACTCACTCTTCTCCAAACCTTTTAGATGCAAATGACAGGGAGGATGCTAGGGCCCCAGGGACCTTGCTCATTGCCTGTAGTGTTGTCACCTTCTGTTACCCAGGCACATGGTCTGAATTTCATTCAATGCCCCATGTTCCTGGCACATAGAGAACCTTAGTGTGGTCTGCTGGGCCGAGCTGGCTTCCTGCTTGTGTCAGTGCTATGTTGGCAAGATATTTCCGCTGCCCAGGAGGCAGCCAATGCCCCCTGGCTGGGGCTTGAGTGGCCCTTTTGTTCCGAACCACTTGGAGTCAATTGTCTTCTGACAGGCTTACCACACAGTGTGTTCTCAGGCTCTGTAGCTCTTGCCAGAGAAATAATAGTGATCTGCTCTTTCCTGAAATCTTTCTCACTCTAGGAGTCCCTGGGAGAAGCTCACAGAGGGCAATCGATAAATATTTGTCGAGTAAATTGGATAAATGGAACAGCTTCTGGATCACTTACCCACTTACACAAATTCTCCATGTGGTGGTAAGTTTGGCTTAGATAGAAGCTATGTGGAAAGTGTACTGCAAAGGCAAAAACTTTGCTTTACTTGATGCCCTAGTGCAGTGGATGGGATACAGCCGTGTGGCGGAGTGCTGTGGGGTCAGTGGAAGTTGGGGAAGTTGGCAGGTGATGTTTCCTTTCAACAGTTATCGCATGCGAGGTGTGCTATGTGCAGTATTTCACTTTCTATGCATAGCAGCCTCCAAAGGAGGAACTATTGCCCTGCTTTAGTGATCAGGAAACGGAGGGGAAGTCACCTGCTTGAGGTCTCACAGGTAGTAAAAGGTAGAGCCAAAGTTAGGCGCTATGTCAGAGCCTCATTGTCCCCATTGTGCCAGGATGAGCCAGGCCCTCTGGAATTCCTCACTCTGGACTCTTCAAAGAAAATTCAGTCACAATAAGCAGGACACCTTCCATTTGTGCAGCACTTGGACATTTAAAGAAGGATTTACCGTTCACTATTTCATTTGCTTCTCACAGTAATTTAGTGAGGCATTAGCTGTGTATCACCAATGAGAAATTGAGGTATGGAGACAAAGAGAGTTTGTCCTAGAACTCAGGGCTCCTGATTGCGAATCTAGAGCTCTTTTCGCTGGGTTTCAGAAAAACAGAGCACTTTGATTAAGTATTGTGAAAAAGTTCAATACAGCTTTAACTTTAAATCCAAACTACTAGACTGGAAGCTCCTTAAGTCAGGATTTATGATTTACCTTTGTGTCCCCAGTTCCTATCTGCGTGGGACTCGCTGCAGGTGATTGATACGTAACTGAGGGAATCAGTGTCACTGGTAATTGTGATTCATGTGTCTATAAAGTAATGAGACTCACGTCCTTGCTTCAGAGCCATTCCTTAGCCATGTCTGAGTGTCACCTTCACTTTCAGGCAGCAATTAGTAACTAGAGCAGTGGCTTAAAAATGTTGTCATGGTGGAACTCTAATTTTAAAGAAAATTTTAGGTAAAATCTCGACGTGGTAAATGGTTAACAAATGGCATTATCTTGGGCAATTTATATCTTTGGCATTTGATGAAAAATACTTCAATGGGAAACTCCTATGACCTGTCTATGCCCTCCTAGCTTTCCAAAGCGCAGTCTGAAGATTGCTAAGTGAAATAATTAGGTTATATATTTATATTTAAATCAATTTAAATGATTTCTTTATAAATTATTAATTTAAATAATTTATCTCTACTTAGAGTCATTATTTTTAGAGATGATTAGATTACTTGAGTGCTGTTCATTTCCTAACCTTGTGAAATATTAAGATGCGAAGTAGGGAGAAGTGATCAGGAAAAGAAGAGGTGAGAGAGGAACAGGAGGTGCCCCTTTCTGGATGTCAGAGTCTCTTACATTGTGGATGGAAAGATTTGGGAACACTGGGTCAGAACTCAGGGCTGAGTGGTAGATATTGTGTATATCAGATATGATGCAAACAATAGACTCCACCCTAGAGAGTTTAAGCACTGAGAATTTCAGTAAAGGGATGAGTAACTCATAGACTCATTGAGAGGAGCACCTCCCCAAACCACACTGCAGAACTGAATTGCCAAGGGAGCTGTTGCTTCTGCATGGTGAGATAGTGTTGTTCCAGAATTGCGCTGCCTTTGATAGGAGCAGAAAGTCTCCAGACCCAGAAGGCAAATCAGAAAGCCATCATTGTAGCTGCTGGCTCTGGGAGGATGCCTCTCTACCCTGATCCACATCAGAAGAATGGAGGTCTTGCACTCAGAGTATCTTCCAACTAATTCAATTCACAGTTGAAGACTATTACAAGTGTAGTTGAATAGTAGAGCCCAAATCAGACCCAGAATCTTTACTACTAGGGAGTCTGAGAAATCTAACATCCACAGGAGGGTTGGAATGGGTGTTGAGAAAGCTAATCCCTAGTAATGCCACAATCCACCACTTTGGTAATCAACATGCATACACATCTTGCCCTTCACAATTTCCAAGCAACAACAGATGTCCCTGCCTGACCTTATGGTTGGATCTTATGAAATGGCTGAGTTTTTATTTTTTGACCTAAAAATGGAAAATTCATATGGTTTAATAATAATTGGCTCATGTATGGCCAACCACATACACATATTTACCCTCTCCTCAAAAGTCTAATTGGTCAAAGCATCCATCTCTGAGTAATGATTATTCCTTATTTATTTATTTATTTATTTATTTATTTATTTATTTTTAAATATATTTTTATTGATTTCAGAGAGGAAAGGAGAGGGAGTGAGAGATAGAAATATCAATGATGAGAAAGAATCATTGATTTGTTGCCTCCTGTACACTCCACACTGGGGATTGAGTCTACAACCTGGGCATGTGCCCTGACTGGGAATCAAACCCATGACATCCTGCTTCATAGGTTGATGCTCAAACACTGAGCCACATTGGCCAGGCTATTCCTCCTTTAGTTTATTTACAGTACAATCTTATTGTCCTCTAAACTAAAGAATAAGCTAGAAAGACAGCCATTGCACCACAACAGTAGGAGAAATAGAAAGGGATAAAAAAGAAATAAGCCCTAACTGGTTTGGCTCAGTGGATGGAGCATCGGCCTGTGGACTCAAGGGTCCCAGGTTCGATTCTGGTCAAGGGCGTGTGCCTTGGTTGCGGGCACATCCCCAGTGGGGGGTGTGCAGGAGGCAGCTGATCGATGTTTCTAACTCTCTGTTCCTCTCCCTTCCTCTCTGTAGAAAATCAATAAAATATTTTTTTTAAAAAAAGAAATAAGAGAGAGAGAGAGAGAGAGAAAGAGAGAGAGAGAGGAATAAAGCAAATATGGAAAGTTATTATAGTTCTCATTTCTGTAAATGGTCAAGCAAAGCTATTGTTGGTATTTATAGTTTCTTCCCTCCATACCAATTCCTTTACCCTCAACTAATGCCTCAGTCAGTCAGGGCTCTTTACTTAGTGGAGTGCTCTAAACAATATTCCTGAGGAGTCTAGCCTATGATGGTTTTGCCTGTACAAAGTTGCTACAGACTTTATAAATTATTACCATAGATATAGATGATCCCCTGCATCCCAGAGATATTTCTCCCTGCCCCTATTTGGTAACAACTAGAGGCTCAGTGCACGAAATTCATGCACTCGGGGGTGGTGGGGGGGATCCTGCAGCCTGGCCTGTGCCCTCTCACAGTGTGGAAGCCACATGATCAATCGTCCCAAAGAGGTAGGCCCTGCCCACCCTTCTGGGGTTCCTCAATGGATTGCCCCAAAGAGGTAGGATGGAGCTGGGCCCTGCTTCCTCCATGCCGCATGGTGCCGTGGGACCCCCAGGCCTTGCTGTGCGGAGCTGCCAGGACCCCCAGCATCACTACGCAAAGCCACCAGGACCCGCCTCCGTGCCACGCATGCAGCCTCCTGGTGATGGATTGTGATGGCATGACGGCCATTTGCATATTAGCTCTTTATTATATAGGACATGCTTTTTCACCTTGATCACCAAGACCAATCACCCCAGCTACAAAATAACTCTTTTTTTCTTATTGTTTCGATGTCACAAAAAGCCCAAAGTAGCTAGATGGCAGTCTCAACTTCTAGTCCAATGGGGGCATTTACTGTTTCCTCTGGTAAATGAGATGATCTAAAGCTGCAGAGCTGTTTCAGGAGCAGGAAGCAGATATTTTGCAAATGGGTCATCAGATGTAGGAGTGGGAGATATTTTGCTGCTTAGTTCCTATGACCATGCTTTCTGGCTATGGAAGAAACATCACTATTTATTTTTTGCTGATTTTGGTGTATATACCACATCTCACAACCTTGTTAGTCATTGTCCCCAGCTCACAGTGTAAATGGACTCTAGTGGGCCATTCTCCCATTCTATGAGGCTATCTATTTCTGGATGAAGGGCATATGATAAGACCAGTGAATCCTGTGAGTGTGATCACATGGCCTTACTTCTTTTCCATTACAAGAACTTTCTCTCAAAGAAATACAATGACGATGAAAAAGGCATTAAGTCCATAGAGATATTGAGTAAGGCCATACATGGCAGAAGCATGGCAGGCAAGGAAGACAAATCCATGTCTAAGCAAGAGTACCAATTCTGAGTACCAATTCTGTTCAACAACCCAACAAGAAAATCCCCCCCAAATTGTTTCTCCACTCCCAAGTACAGAGTGTAGAAGTTGCTGAGTATAGCTACCGAATTCAAGACAGTTGTGTACATAGTATTCCTGAGGAGTCTAGCCTGATTGAAAGACACGCTGTCTCGGCCGGATTTTGAACGATGGAGTGACAAATCTGTTTTTGTCCTCAGTCAACCCTTCCCCTATTCATTTATGCTTCTTTAAATGTTTCCCAAATTCTCAACTCCGCCCTTTCCCCTTATTCTCAGGAGATGAACTTTCCTCTTTTTTAAGGAAAGATGTTGAAGCTCTTGAACTAGAAATCCCACATATCGTATTGCCATAGGCTGGTTTCACCTCTTAAATTCAGAAAATAAGTATAAGGCTAAAAACTCCATCTAAATTCTTAATCCCATCTCTTTTAGGTTTTTGCTCCTTCAACTCTCTCTTGCTCTCTCTCTCTCTCTCTCTCTCTCTCTCTCTCTCTTGCAATTTTCAACTTCACTGTATCTATAGGCTTCTGACACCCAGATTGTTAATAAGCTCAGATTTAATCCAATTTAAAGCAATAGCAACATAACAACTGTAAAAAACAGAAGGCAGATCCTCTCTTACTCCCACATGGTTCTCTAGCCTGACTCCTTTTCTTTAGTTAAGGCTTTTCAAAATAAGAGTCTGTACCAAAGTCTGCCTTCTCACCTTTCCTTACTCCTCAGCCTATGTATAATCAGGTTTTCATTTCCTCTTTTCTCTGAAACTGGTTGGGTCACAAATATCAGACCCACAGTATAGTGGCCAAACTCAATAGCTACTCCAATCCTTATCTCATTTGCTATCTCCGTGGTGGCTGGCAGAGCTGACTCCTCTCTTCTCCCTCTTCCCATCACTTCAAGACTCCACAGTCATGTGGTTGCCTCTTGTTTCTCTTGATCCATCAAGCTTATCTTCTGCCTACCTGCCTCTTAAATATATTCTTTAAGGATTGCCACTCCCAGCCCTTTGCTCTTCTTCCTTTTACTAGTCCCTGAGCAATCTCCACTGTTGTTGTTAACTGTTCCGACATGTGATGACTCTTAAGTCTAAGATTTTGGCACAGGCTTTATTCATGAATCACAGATCCACATATCCAGTTGCCTGTAAGTCATCTCCAGATTAATACCTCATAGGCACCCCAAACTCAACAAGGCTCAAAATGAAATCATCTCCCTTATTTCTGCTTCCTACCTTATAAGGACCAGTGATGTTGTCAGGGAAATCAAAGTTGCAGCTTATAATGAGGTGGTGGAAAGAGTGTAGGGGAGAAAACAAGATGAAAAATATTTGATTTAAAGAGAAACAGTGGTCTAGAGCAAGCATGTCAAACTCAAAGGCTTACACAGGCCAAATAAGCAAGGTTTAAGTTCATGGGGGCCTCAAAAAAACAGAAGCTTTAATTTTCATAGAAACATAGGTTTATTTTGATAGAGATATGCTGAATATAAAGGACTGATAAATGAGTAATCATTAACATAAAATAATAGAACATTTTAATAAAAATTAATATTTTTTCTTGAACATTAACTTACCAGACACTGAATACTGCACAAATTAATAAATGTAATGCAAATAAACCTATTTTTCTTGTTCTCTGAAAGTGAAATATTTTCTGTTGTGCACACCAAACAAGTCAGTACAAGACTAATGATGTGGCAATTGGCTGCTAAAATATTCACTGCTAGTATTAGTGGAGAGAAATGGTGCTGCTGTACATAAAGTGTGTAAGGGAAATGAATGCAACATGATTATAGTAATCAGTCATTAGCAAACATTGTAATTCGTTATTAATAATTATGTATAACAGGATATTGTAAAAATAAGTTATGAAATTTTTATTAAAACATTTCTTACATATTGTTATATTGGCTGGGCTGCAAAAATATTTATTGTGGGCCACATGCAGCCCATGGGCCACGAGTTTGACATGCTTGGTCTAGAGCAGGGGTGGGCAACCCCTGGCACGCTTGCCAAACATGGCACGCCAGTAACTTTTGCTGGCACG